>NC_135623.1:42252457-42569242 GCF_053574225.1 Canis aureus | reverse complement strand
AAAGGTCACCTGGATGGCAAAATTATTCCAGAAAGTCTGTTTATCCAGGCTGGTTTATAGTTCACTCAAAGGGGCCTCTCTTGAAATTTGGAATTTTCTTATCTATTTGTTCTAAGTGCTGTCATCCTACTCACAGCTTTCAATGCAACAATTTATTGAGCATCTACTCTGTGCTAGGCACTGTGTTAGGGACATCCTGTCCTCATGTCCACTGACTCACACCCTGGCTGGGCTGTTTTTAGGACATGCTTTGCCACCAGAAGAGAAATACCAACACCTCAAAAAACCCTCAAGAGTATGTCCTCAAGCAGCATGTCTTTGTCAATAAAGGAATGCCACGGGTCCAATCAAGTTCCTAAAAATCCTTTACCCCTTTAAGCAACTCTACACATTTCCAACATTTAAAGGTTTAGAGAGAGAGAGAGAGAGAGAGAGAGAGAGGGCCATAAGACCTTTGCTATATTTGGCATAGAAAGACCATCAGGGGTTTTTGCAGGCAGGATCATTACTGGAAACTCTAAAAACACTTATGGACAGTCTTCTTCACTGTCTGACCCACATGCCCTCCTAACACAATTTGTAATTTTATAATCCCCATAAATTGAAACTCATAACTGACCTATCCCAAATAAATGTGTGCCACAGACAGAGAAAAAGGGAGAGAGATCAGAGGGTATTTTGTTTGGCAGTAAAGCAATAAGGCTCAGAAATCGATTTGAGCTCATTAATATATGCCTATCACGTTTGGTTTCTCACCTCTTCTGGCTCCCCAACCCCCACCCCCACTCCCGGCGCCCTCCAACAAAGACACAGGCACAGATGAGAGAGAATGGGGGTGACTGAGCTGCCCAGGCAATAGAAACTTCACAAACACACACACACACACACACACACACACACACCCTACACGCAACTGGGGAAGAAAAACCTGTAAGTCTGAAACCCAAAATGGCCAAAGGGACTTCAAAGTTCTCAAGATGCTGCCCTGAAAAAGGTTGTGGGGCAGCTGCACCTCTAAGTCAATAAAGCCGTAACCGCTCTCCCCGTGCAGCGCAGGGCTCCCCCGGCTGACAGTGGCTGCACAAAACCCCTCCTGTGCCGAGCAGCGGAAACTCCTAATGAGATTAGTTGGTGTGTGTGCAGACATTACTTAGCAGTGACTAAAGGGGCTCTCTCTTCCTGCAGCAGCCAGTGGAAAATTCAGGGAACTTTTTCCCCCTGCAGCAGCAGAATCCCTGTAACCCTCTCCCCAGCCAACTCCAACAACAACTCGGCCTCCCCCAGCCCCCCTCCGGCTGGGGTGCTGGGGGTAGTTAAAGACCGGCCAGGGGCTTCCAAAAGCGGCAGGGGAGGAGGGGGCCGGCGGGGAAGGGGCGGGGGACCCCTCCAACACTACAAAGGAAACTGTAAAAGGCACAAATACATAAACCTGAGAAGGAGCAAACCAGTTTCTTTGTGAGCTCCTCTAGTGAGTCATTTTCAAGATGCTGTCTGCTGCCAGTTTCAAAGCGGAAGCGCATGGCAATTAGTCTTGCCGTTTCCAGACAAGCCAGAAACTCTCCCGACACTCGTTTTTTTTTTTTTTTTTCTAAAAAGCCCCTTTTGCAGTTTCTGAAATAACATTTCTTACTCCCACCCCCACCCGCCACCTAAATGCAGCTTGTCCTCAGGATGATTCGGTTCAGAAAATATAACAAAACGGAGACCTCTTTCTTTTAACTTTTTTCCTTTTTTTTTTTTTTTTTTTGAAGTCTCCAAAATTTTAATTCCTCCTCCCAAAAGTTACAGTAGCGTTACAGGCCAACATTCAGTTGCAAGCTGAAGCTCCCCTTCCTAAGGAGCCGGGGGCTCCAAGCCCAGCTCTCCCGCGCGGTCCTCCGCCGAAACCGTGTCCAGTGAGGACACGGCTGGTTGTTAAAGGTCCACCTGGGCGCGCGCCCCGGACGATGACCCGGGCGGGGGTCACCTGCCGGACGACCAGGGACGCGGCCCCCGGCCCCGCGTCTTCGCTCCCCACGCCCGCCGCGAGCCCCTCCTCCCCTGTCGTCTCCCCGAGTCGGAGCATCGGTGCCCACTGCCCCCCCCCCCCGGGGAGCCCGGCCGCAGCCCCGCTCGGCGGCCGTCCCCCCCCCCCCCCAGGCTCGCAGCCCGCCCCGCCGCCGCCGCTGCGGGGACCCCGAGCCGTCGCCCCCGCGCGCCCCCTGCTCCCCTCCCGGCCGCAGCGCGGGGCTCCCGCCGGCCGGCGGGGCGGGCGCTGGAGCATCCCGGGGGCCCCCAGCCCCACCCCCACCCGCACCCAGCCAAAGAAAAGAAAGAAAAAGCGCCCCGACGGAACTTTGCAACTGTCGGAGCAACAGGCTGGAGCCCTGCTACCTACCCAGATGTGGGGGAGCTCTCAAGATCCTTCTTCGGGGGAATTTCTAGGAGGAACCGGGCGAAAGCCCCCGACTTTCCATGCTGACAGGCGTCTGCAGACGGTCTGTTGCTCTTGTAATGAGATCCTGATTTTTCCCCCTTTTTTTTCTTTCTCTCGCTCCTCTTTTTTTTTTTTTTTTTTTTCCTCTGGTGTGTGTGTGAGAGCAGGAAGTTGGAGCAGTCAGGCCGAGCCGGCTCACTTCCTTTACTGCATTATTCCCCAGGCGGTGTGCAGTCTGTGTAAACAGGCTTTTCCGCCCCGCGCCGCGCGCCCCGGCCACGGCTGTGCGCCGGGACTGGCCGCCGAGGCCCGCGCATACTCCGCCGCCCGCGCCCCGCGCGCTCGCCCCGCCGCGCGCCCCGCTTCCTGCTCGGCCACCCCAGGGGAGGAGCCTCCCGACCCTCTGCGGCTCCGGGCGGCCGCAGCCCCTCCCCGAGGCGGGGGGACTGCTCGGCCAGAAGCCCCGAGGAGCGGGCCTCCTCCCCCCGCCCCCGCCCCGGGCCCCCGCCCCCGGGGCGCGGGTGGGGACCCCGGGCGGCGGCGGCGGACCCGGGTCCCTCGTGGACCCTGGGGGTCCCCGCGCCGGGCACCGCGGTGGGGTCGTGCCTTTGCCCACTTTGGTCCGGGCGGGAAGGCCCGAAGCGGGGAGGCCGCCGGACTTGCCGTTTTTCCTGATGCTGGGCCGGCCGGACTGCGGGGCAGTGGGGCGCGGGGAGTGGGGCCCGGGGGAGGCGGCTCCAGGCAAAGGGCTGCTTTTGGCGCGGATGGGGACGTGATTGCTTAGGGCGAGAGGCTGGCTGTGCAGAGAAGGAGGCACCGGCTCTGTCTGGGGATGGACACAGTTCCTGTCTGGGATTTAAAAAAAAAAGAAAAAAAAAAAAAAAAGCCAGAGCCCAGAGTAGGGGGCCCACTTGGGGGAAAAGAACGAGGAGCCTTAAGCTGGAAGCCGGGACTCGCCGGGAAGAGACCTCTCGGGCGGCTCGCTCTGGCCTACCAGGGCCCGACCTCTGCTGCGGGCCAGGGAGCCCCGGGGGGACGCGGGCAGCCGCCGTGGGCCGAGCCAGGGAGGCTCCAGGGGGAGGCCGGGGTCGCCGGGCAGGACCTGACGCCGCAGCGTCCCCGGGGGCGCCCCCCGCACCCCCCCCAGGAGCCCTCGGGCCAGGCTGTACCCGGAGCCCTTTCCCCCCTTGCCCCGCGGCGAGGGGGCCTGCATCGCAACCCCAGCTGCTGGCCTCGCGGGCCCCGCGCCCCCTGTGCCTCCGCTGCTTAGCCCGGCGGGCCAGCGGCCCCCCAACTGGCGTGTGCGCCCCCTCCCGCGGGGGCTTGTGGAAGGACTGGCTGCCCCGGCCTCACCTGCCGAGCACCTGAGGCGGCAGATCTGGGCTGGTCTCGGGCCCGGTTTACGGTTCGAACCAGCTGGGGGGCGTTTTGAGGACTACTGGTCTCTGCACACGACCCACGCTGGTCAATCAGATTCCCTGCGGGGACGCTAAGCGCTCCCCCACTTTGCTTCTCATTTCTGCCATCTTTTCTAAAGATGACTTGCTTAGGAGTCTCTCCCGTCTACCGACTGTGGGGTTTCTGAAGGCCAGGCACTGTGGGGTTTCTGAAGGCCAGGTCTTTCCCTCAGGCTTGCCCCGGCTCTCCACCCCTAAGTGCCCATCAGAGCACCTGAGTCCCTCCAGAGCCTTGGCTTCCTGGCTGGTGCGGGTGGTTGGCGGAGAGGGCCCGAGGCGGGCGGGGAAGGCGAGGCAGGAGCCGCGGGACAGGATAGGAGCGCGGAGGAGGAGGCCAAGGTATGGGGAAGAGAACTACTTATCAACCCCTGATTTTCTGCAGCTAATTTTCCACTTTAGGGATTATCATTGTAATCCCTCGCTGGTTCCCTTGTCACTCGAGTTGGCTCACTCCGTGTCCCCGTGTGATCCAGTTATCCGTGGACCGGAGGGGGGGAGGGGAATATAAACTTATTAGCCTTGGGGGGGGGGTAAAAAAAATCCCGCACTCACAATTAAGAACAACACCATTCTGCTTTGTTTTAAAAAGTGCATGCCAAAGCCCAACACAAGCCTATTTTAAACCAGGGGCTTTCATGATTTTCCGTGTATTTTTTTTCCACAATAAATCTTTGTCGAATCCTAATCTGTATGAGAGAAAAGGTGTACATGTTTTCATCAGGCAGTTTGATTGTTTTGAGGAAACATTTCCTGTTGAAGGCACTCCTGAAATATTTATGGGCAGCCCTAGGGTTTCTCTGGCCAAGTGAAGGCCTCTTAAGTTTTCCTGGTGTTTCAGATCGTCCACACCACTCCTCCCAGCTCTCGGTGTGAATGAGTAATTCAGGGCTGACTCTGCTCTTCCTCTAGGCACAGAGAATAACTTTTACTTTTCGGTGTCTCCAGCTTCTGCCCTTTGCAATCTCAAGGGAAAACCGCAGTCTTAGCTTGGACTGTTAAGACATATGCCAGAGACCTGATGGCTTAAGAAACAGACCTTCATTTCTCACAGTTCTGGGGGATGGGAAGTCCAAGACCAAGGTGCCAGCAGATGCGGTGCTTGGTGAGAGCCCTCTTCCCAGCATGGTCCCCTCTTGCTGTGTTCCGCTATGGCCTTTTCTCAGTACATGCATGTGGGGAGAGAGAGAGGAAGCAAACCCTCTGGTGTCTCTTCTCCTAAGAACACTAATCCCACATGGGAGCTCCAGCCTCATGACTTCATCTAAACCCAATGACCTCCCAAAGCCCCAGGCTCCTAATACCATCACATTGGAGGTCAGGGCTTCAGTGTTCCATTTTCGGGAGACACGAACTTTAAGTCCATAACAATTGCTGTTTGTTTTCATGCTTTCCATGCTTTCCTGCCCACTATCAACAAGTAGCCAAGCGGTGTGGCATTTAGTGTTACACGACCCACCCACCCTCTTCTTGTAAAACAAACAGGAGTTAACACTATATATAGGTTAGGAGTAAGATTTCTTCAGGAGCCCTTTTGAGCAAGTAACAAGGCCCAGGGTCATTCATTCCCACTGGCCAAGAGAGTATCAGGCTCTCTCAGCTTTGATAAGAAGAGCTGAGATCTCAACAGAGATGGCAGTGAGCAGTGTGATATGTTGGAGGGCCAGCCCAACCAAACCCTATGGATAAAAAGTAGAAGAGGGCTGGCTCTCCAGAAGAAAACAGAAGCCCTGGTTCCAGGAGAAGGGATGTATTAGTCAGCTTTTGCTGGGATAATGCAATGTAACAAACAACTCAGTGACTCAGTGACAGCAAACGGGTCTAGGTTAGCTGGGTTCTGGTCTGTTTCACACATTTTCATTCTGGAACCTGGGCTAAAGGAATAGATTCAACTTGAGATGTATGGTTCTCTAGGAAGGCAGGAGCTCAATAGAGGTGCATGAAGACACACGAGGCCTCTTAAAACCTCTGGTTAGGACTCTCACACCCTCACTTTGACTCACAATCCATTGGGGGGCAAGCAAGTTATATGGCCAAGTCTAAAGTCAGTGGGACTAGGAGAAGGGCAGGGTGGGAGAGGAGAATTCTGAACAAATAATACAGTCTACCACAAGAAAAAATGGATGCCGGATGTACAAAAAGAGCAAATCTGTCAGGTCCTTCATAATTTAACATTTCACAATGTATAACAGAATGGGATGCTATGAAAAGTTTTAAAAAATACAGATGGATGAGAAAGCATAATTAGGGCAAGAGGTAAAAAATGAGTTTTAGAAAATATCATCTAAAGTATTCTAGGATAGGGACACCTGGTGGCTCAGCGGTTGGGCAGCTGCCTTTGGCTCAGGTTGTGATCCCGGGATCCGGGATCGAGTCCCACATCAGGCTCCCTATGGGGAGCCTGCTTCTCCCTCTGCCTGTGTTTCTGCCTCTCTCTCTCTCATGAATAAATAAAATCTTTTAAAAAAATAATATATTCTAGAATATAGCAGAACAAATCATATATAAAACATATGAATCAATGGTATTAAACATGAATTGATAAATTTTGGAAAAAACTCAACAGTGGTTTGCCAACACTACTTTGAAGCCTGCGTCAATTATGGAGGCATATGGCTAGGAGCCAGGAATGGAGAGCCAAAGCCTGATGGGAAGGCAGCTCACTCAGGTGGAAAGTATACATTTGGAATCAGGAATTTTGGGATCCAGTCCCATACCTGACTTGTTCTAGCTATGTGACTTGACTATGACTCTCACCTTCTTTGAACTTACATGAGCATCAGTTTTTACTGATTTTTATAGTAAATGCCAATTTTCCATTAAAACAATATGTGTTATAGACTAAGATTCAAAGATTTTCATGAACTTCATTTGAAAAAGTACTTAAAAGAATTTTATAGACGTGTAGGCAGGACCTCTGTGGCCTGCATTCCTCCTTTTGTGTCCTTAGAGGTTTTCAGTAGAGACATTTGAGAAGTATTGATTTGGACCATCTTTTTGCATTCGGACTGGCCACCCATTGGCAAGAGGTTGGCAAGTTATAGCCCACAGGGTCTGCTGCCTATTTCTGTAGGACTTTCAAGTGAAGAAGAATTGACTTCTGTTAAAAGTTTTAATTGTGGTAAAAAAAAAAAAAAAAAAAAACACATAAAACTTACCATCTTAATCTTTTTTTTTTCCTTCTGAAGTGGTACATGCAACTCTCACTAATATTTCACTGCTCAAAGAGAGTCATCTGGCCAAGTGTAACATCAATGGGATGGATAATGCTTCTACGGGGAGAGCATGGTGAGGAGGAGCTCGTGGGAAAGGATGATGAATGTTTTTACGTTAATATAACCTACCCAATAATTATTCAAAGCTATGAGTTTTTATTCAATCACCCTTCCACTGTCACAAGTGTTCAAAGCTTTCTCCACTCCTTCTGACTCCAAGACTTCTAATCCCATACTTTCCCTATTGATGACCTTGCAATCCATTTCACTGAAAAAAAAATCAAAACAATCGGAAGAGAAGTCCCAAGTGATCCCCCCTGCCTGCCCACCTACATTTGTAGCCATATATTTACCTCCCCTTGTAGCAATATACGTTAACTTTCCATACTCCTACTTAGGGCTGACCTCTTCATTTGTCTACTACATCGTATTGCCTCCACCTACTCAAATTCATGGTCCCAGCTATTCTTTTCTCACTGCCATATTGTCAGTTTCTACTCTGTACTGGATTGTTCCCATCAGCATGCCAATATGTTGTATCTTTTCAATCTTTTTTTTTTCTTTTTCAATTTTTTAAAATATTCTATTTGTTTATTCATGAGAGACACACAGAGAGAGGCAGAGACACAGGCAGAGGGAGAAGCAGGCTCCCTGCAAGGAACCTGATGCGGTACTCGATACCAGAACCCTGGGATCATGACCTGAGCCAAAGGCAGACACTCAACCGCTGAGCCACCCAGGTGCCTCATATATTTTCAATCTTAAAAAACAAAACAAAATACCTTGACCTCATTCCCCACCTTGTGATACTTCTCAATTTTGATTTCTCATCTTTGAGAGGGCGGTTTATGCATGCTGTCAGTATGCTCTCCTTTCTAATTCTCTCCTGAACCCACTACCCTATCAATATTTGTGATCTCAATGTCCTTAAGCCAATAGCTGGTTCTTCCTTGAGCCATCAGCAGCCTGGAAATAATTTCTCCACTTGCCATTTAGAACAGCACACATACCTGGTTTTCATTCTCTTTCTCTGACCATCTCTTCCCAGTGTTTTGTGCTCTTTCCCATTTCCCTGACTCCCATGTGGTGGAGTACTTTAGGAAGCAGTTGAGTTTTCCTTTCCTTTCCTTTTTTTTTTTTTAATATTTTATTTATTTATTTGAGAGAGAGAGAGTGAGCTAGAGAGAGAACATGAGAAGGGGCAGAGGGAGAGGGAGAAGCAGACTCCCCACTGAGCAGGGAGCCCGAGTTGGGGCTCCATCCCAGATCCCTGGGATCATGACCTGAGCTGAAGGCAGATGCTGCACCAGCTGAGCCACCCAGGTGACTCTTACTCATTTCCAAGTACACAGTGTGATAGTGTCTAGTGTGTTCCCATTGTGACATAATCAATGTCTGAAACCTTTTCATCTTGCAAACCTGAAACTGTAGACCCATTAAACATAGCTTCCCGTTCCCCCTAGCCCCTGGCAACCATCATTCTACATTCGGTTTCTATGAAGTTGACTACTTTAGATACCTCATGGAAGTGGAGTCATACAGTATTTACCTTTTTGTGATTGGCTTATTTCACTTAGCATAACATCCTCAGGGTTCAGCATTTATATCATGTGATAGGATTTCCTTCCTTTTCAAGGCTGGATAATATTCCCTTGTACTTAGAGAGTGCTTTTCTTAAAACCATTATCTGTTGAAGGACATTGGGGTTGCTCCCACCACTTGGCTATCATGAATAATAAGAATTTACATTTTTAACTATTAAAAACAAATCAAAGGAGGAATAATATTTTATAACATGAAAGAATTATATGAAATTCACATTTCAGTGTCCATAAACAAAGTTCTCTTAGAATACAGCCCTGCTCATTCACTTTTGTATTATTAAGCTGCTTTTGCACTACCATGGCATAGTTGAATAGTTGTGACAGACCTTGCGGTCTATCAAGCTGGAAATATTTACTTTCTGACTCCTTGCAGAAGAGTTTGTCAACGCCTGGCATAGGCCATCTGAGACAAAGGAGATTCTGCTCTGTTTTTTGGTTTGAATTGCATTTTCTCCCTTGTTCCAGAAAAGGACCCTTCCTTGCCACATTGGTAAAAATCTAGGTGACTTTAACACACTCTACATCCAGGAACTTCATCTTCCAAGGAAACGAAGTCATTGTGCTTCATTTAATTCTTCTTATTTGTCTTCTGATGGGTGGAGAATAGCTGGGTTACACTGTCCCGGCCTCTGAGACAGTCTTCCTAGTCTCTGACCAAACCTGAGCCCTTCTTCCTGTTGGTTCTCAGCCCTGGTTACACATCAAAACCACATGTACTGGGGCCTCCCCGCTGAGAATCTGAGGTTGAGCCTAGGATCCAGAGTTCTCCACCCAGGCAACGTCTCTCCTCGTGAAACCCTTGTCAGTGTCCTCCTCAGCCCTTGTGGTCAGCTCAGACGCTGTCTCCTTTGAGAAGTCTTCCAAGATCCACCAGATGAAGTACATGGGCCATTTCTCTTAAACTCCCAGATCACCGTGTTTGAACTTTATGGCTCAGCATTATTTATCCAACTGTTGCTCCCCTCCATATTCTATCTCTAGATCACCAACGCCTGCCAAAAAATGCTAAATGGCCGTTGTTGAATCAATCAGTTCGTCAATAATAATTTTTTGAGATACCATAAAATTTTGTAAGTAATGTTGGACAGTACTGAGATGTGAACAATCACCAGGGGGAAAAACAATCACTGGCTTCTGGAGGGCATTAAAACAGATTCCAAGCCTCAGATTTTTTCATTTGAAAACTGACTGAAATTCACTAACACTGGAACTTCCATACTCAGCCCCAAATTTACACTCTACCAGTAGAGTGGAAGGGAGGATAAAACATGGTGTTAGGATGTCACAACACCACACTATGAGTCATGGCTGTAATTTCCAGGATGAGTAGAGCAAGACACTGTCCTGACCAGCTGCTGCTCAAAATCACTTCCTACGTAATAGAAATGGGATGTCCCTTGGGTGGCGCAGCGGTTTGGCGCCTGCCTTTGGCCTAGGGCACGATCCTGGAGACCCAGGATCGATTCCCACGTCGGGCTCCCGGTGCATGGAGCCTGCTTCTCTCTCTGCCTGTGTCTCTGCCTCTCTTTCTCTCTCTGTGACTATCATAAATAAATAAAAATTAAAAAAAAATGTAAATAAAAAAAGAAATGGGATGTCCCGAGAGATGCAAATAGTCTTGGGTCTTTTCTTTTACAGTGATGCCCAGAGTTCCTGTGTAAACAACTGCTTTGGATTTTAAATGCGCAGATCAAGAAAATGGGGCATTTTCTCTCTTGCTTTGATCCTAGGTGTTGCACAGGACTCTGCAGGAAGACAGTTAGTGGAGCCCAGGAGGCACCTGGTGGGTAGGACATCACGCTGGGCATTAATGGCCAAGATAGGTAAGCGGCTATTCAGGGGGTTTCAAAACTAACTCCTTCATGGTAGAAACAGCTAAGAGGTTGATTATCACCTTTTAAAAATCCCTGAAACTCAAAAGAGAATAGTAATTTGAGAGCCGCAAAGGAAGGCCTGGGGCCACAGAGAGGCTTGCCAGAGATAATAGTAGAGTAGGAGTCTTCAGAGCAAGAAGTTCCTGGGCCAAGCACAATGACTTCAATCCCTTCTCACGGGCCTGTTCGCATGGGTTGATAGGCTTTGTCTCCAGAGGCTAGAGCCCAGTGAGAGTTTTGATGCAAAATCAGAATAAATGAAATTGTTTCACGTGAAGCTGCAGGATATTCCGAAACCAAGCACTTCCTCCTGTGGGAGCCCAGCACAGAGATGGGGAGAGGGCGTTTCCCCCACAGTGGCATCGAACCTGGCACTCCTTGCCCTCATGAGGAAGCCCTGGAACAAGGAAGCCAGAGAAGAAAGAAGATGAGCAAACAGGCTTCTCAGACATAGGGGGACACCCTGATTCCCTCCTGTTTCTATATGGAAGGATCTCCAGTGGGAAAGAGAGAGGGAAGGTCTCTGACAGGGCCTTATGTGTGTCCTCATGTGTGTGACGAGGCTCTGCATGTAACCCAAAGGTGGAGGAGAAGAAAAACACCATTGTGCAGGCTGCTGGCAGGAGCCAGGCACCACGGTTTGAAGGTAAAAGAAGCTCGATGATGTCAGGCTGTTGAATGAGCTTTAAATTAACCAGCTTCTGTAGGGCCTTGTGAGGGTTCTGAGGACAGATGCTAGAGTGAAACGAAGGGGAGTAGCATCTCCTCCCTGGAAAAGGTCAGTCAATACTCTTAACGAGGGGTGAGAGTTGATAATACTACATTCATCCTCCTTCGGCCAGCCCCATGGCAACATATATTTGTTGAATAAATGCCATGGATACTCAAGGAGGAAAAACTATTCTTAGAGAATATATGTAATGCCTCAGTCCAAAAAGTGCCATCGAAGAGACGAATCAACTGGTCTCCAATAGAGTGAATCCTGTTTTATGTCTGATACAACCTGAGGCGTAGAGATATTAAGCGACCTAGTTCAAGGTCACACAGTGAACGATGGACTCCTGTTAATATCCAGGTTTTCGGGACCCCTGGGTGGCTCAGCGGTTGAGCATCTACCTTGGGCTCAGGGTGTGATCCCGGGATCCCAGAATTGAGTCCCACATCGGGCTCCCAATGGGGAGCCTGCTTCTCCCTCTGCCTGTGTCTCTGCCTCTCTCTGTGTGTCTCTTATGAATAAATAAATAAAATCTTTAAAAAATAATAAAATCCAGGTTTTCTGGCCAAAAATCTAACTCCTTTCCACAAATCTTTGCTGTGTGACAACAGAGGACCCCAGTTCATAAAGAAAAAGAGCACAGGAGGGAGGGGCAGAGAAACCACCGGGAGCCAAGGTTCTCCCACCAACTTGTCTTTCCCCCTTCCCTAGATTCAGCCTCTGCCCCTGGAAATCGGTGCACTGAGGGCGTTGCACCCGAAAGCGTCGCACATGCTTCCCAGCTTGTTAGCTCACCATCGCCATCTCAGCGACCCCAAGCGATTCTTCTTGGGGAGCCCATGCCCAGAATCCACTCAGGGAAAGGTGAGGGCGTTTCAATCTGCCCCCTAGAGCAGTGGACTGAGACCGTTCCCTCCAGCCTACAGGAGGTTCAGTTGGCATCTGAACCTGATGCACACATGTATGGACTTGAATTTGAAACAGGTCTCAGAAAACAGATTCTTTTCACCTTTTTTGAAACTTTTACTGTATGACACATGTGATATTGATATTTTCCATCCTTTTTGTTTAGGAGACGTCGGTTGTCGCCCACCAATTTGATTTTATGACCCATTGATTGGTGTGAGACACACAGAGAGAGTTTGGAAAGGTGGGAGTTGAGAGGTGGGACGGGGCGGAGCAGGACAGGATCACAGAGGTCAGGGAGGCCACCTACGTGTGAGTCTATGTCCTTCTAAACATCTCCTCTCACCTTCTCGTTGTCTTCCCTCCCACCAAGCACCTTCCCACCTCTGTCAGGAAGGCAACTTCCCCAAGTGCAATATTGCAAGGGTACTTGTAGGTGGGCAGGGAGATGGGGCAACTGAGTGATGGGCATAAAGGAAGACACGTGATGCAATGAGTGCCGGGTGTTAGACGCAACCACCAAATTGTTGAACCCTACATCTGACACAAGTGATGTTCTATATGTTGGCTGATTGCATTTAAGTTAAAAAAATAAAAAAATAAATAGATTCAGTGGCTTGCAACTGAATAAATAAATAGTCCTTTTAAATGCCCTAGCTTGGCTTCTCACTGGTTAATCAGCTGCTCAAGTCAACGAGTTTCTTGAGGAGCACTCACTCGTGGACATCGCAAGCTGCCATTCTTATTGTGGGACATGTGATATTTTAAGGGGGTGGCACATGGCATGGTCAGGGGTTCACCAGGTAAAGACTGACTTAGCTAGTGGTCTGTGGATAGTATCACCTTGGTGATGGTCCGAGCTTGCGCTGGCAGGTAGAGAAAGTGGGCTTTATGCTTCTTAACGGGGCCCTTCGGTCTTGGGCCTCACCACACAGGGCTTCACAGATAGCGCTGATATTATTACCAAATGACCTTACTTAGGCAGTTACAGAGATAGCCCAACAAACCTGATAGAAGGCATTCGTCATTCATCTTTAAATTTCCATCCTATTCTCCAACTACACCACTTAAAGTGCGCCACTATTTTTGAGGGTCCCTAATTTACACATTGCCAGGACAATAATATTGCATTGTGTTTTCTATGTAAAAAGCCACAGTTGGTTCAAGGCAAACAATTAAAATACACCACAAGTTTTATTTTTTTATTTTTTATTTTTTTAATTTTTATTTATTTATGATAGTCACAGAGAGAGAGAGAGGCGCAGAGACACAGGCAGAGGGAGAAGCAGGCTCCATGCACCGGGAGCCCGATGACACCACAAGTTTTAGAACTAGCTTTTAGCATTTGTTCAATTTATAATATACTCAGAACCTCAGAGAATAGTCATGGTCTATGGCTCCCTCAACTCTGAGAGGCCCCACCCCCAGTGAGGACCAGATTTTTGGTGACACAATTTTCTGGGTATATCTGCAAGTGAATTCACCTATAATAGAGAACATTCCTTTCTCAGAATGATTGAAATGCTTGCCTCTTCTGCCCAGAGGACCCCCTCGGTAACCAGAAAGCCAAATTAACATTTGAGACTTGGTTGCTTGGTGATCAACAATAAAAGCACCAGGAAGTGAATATCTTGTCATAGAAAGTACTCTCTGGTAACCAGAAAATACCCATTCCCCGCATACATTGTCCCAGACTCTACATTCTGCTGGACAGTCAGGCCAAAGATGGCCTTTCTCTCTGTGCCCTTCTTGAACACATGATGTTCAGACTGAATGTTCTTTCTTCAGACACTAAACTCCAGTCAAGAGCTGTTCTAGGAGACCTTGAAGATGTCTGTGTTCTTCCCATCACATGTAGAGTTCATTTGTTTAGTTTAATTTTCCAAGAGAAATCTTACTTCCAAGCCCCAAGTCAAACCTCCCTGTAGGCACCACATACTCCCAACGTGACATGGTACAAAGAAGACATGGTGCCTGACCTGGGGAATTTACCAAGCTAAAATGGTAGGTTAAACCAAGAAATCTGTCCTAATCAGATAAACTGGATGTAGTGTGGTTTGGTGGAGAGAGCCCTGGATTCAACAGCTTCCAGCCCTGTCATGTGATATGGGGAAAACACTTGGCCTCCTGTCTTGAAAATAGTGGGCCGGAGATGGGAAGTGGTTCAGAAAACTTCTCATGCTTGGGACTCAGTCATTCATTCATCAGATATGATTAGTGCCTCTTATGTGCCAGGGGCTGTGCCACAACTAAATGGCAAGATGAGTAAGATATGAATCCTGCCTTCAAGGGACTTCCAATCTATAGCTTCTGGCTCTAAAATTTCATGCTTCAAAGTACGATGACAATCAGAGAGATTTATTAGCACAGGGGTAGATTGACCAGCTTAGTAAGGCCACGTGCTACTTGGGAAGGGCTCCCACAGTGGATTAGATGGTTCTGGATTCAAATTTGGTCCCATGACCTTGAACAAGTTCCTTTATCCCTTTCAGTTCCATTTCTTCTTCTATAGAATGGGTGTAACAAGATTTACTTTGAAGCATTGGGAGGAATAGAGCTAAGATACACAAAGTACCCCCCACATAGTGAACATTCAATGAACCACTTCTCCCAATTTCACTCTTGACCCTCAACATCCATTCTCCATCCAGGGAGCCAGACTGATTTTTTAATTGATCTTAAACATGTAAATGGTATCCTATCACTTAGAACCCTCCTATGTACCATCCAGGTGTGTAGGTTCTGGGCTCCGTATATGGGGGCCCTACAGGGCCCTGCATGATCTGGCCTCTGCCTCCCTCTACCCCTAACCACTCCTTCCAAGAGACCACATGCATCCTCTCTGCTTTCTCAAATATGGTTAAGTTTACCTCAGGGCTTTTGCTATTTTCATTTCCCAAAGAATTATTGGCTCCTCAACAATCAGATTTCAGCTTAAAAGTCGTAAGGTCAAAGAGGCCTCTTGTGGCCATATACCCCTCAGTCCAGTCACCTCTATCACATTTTCCTGTTTCGTTTTTGTAACACCAGCCCCAAATCCTCTTATTTGCTTCCTAGAGTATTGTCTGCTCCGTGTCCCTCAAGAATATAAATTCCCCAGGGGTAGATTCCCTGTTTTATTCACTGTATCCCTAAAACAGAATTAATGCCTGGCCCATAATAGGCACTCAATAAGTAGTTTTTTAATTTAGGTTGTTGTAATTATTACCTTTATTGTTGATGGCTGCAATTTATCTGAGAATCTTTATTCCTCTGATAATGTCTGAATCTTGAGCCGGAAGAGGAACTAGATTTATGCCTGAAACACAAGGTTGAGGAGGACTAATGAGAAACTCAGTAATCAAGAGGAAGGAGAGTGTGAGCCTGTGGGGAGAGGGGCTTACAAGGCAATGATGAGACTGTTGAATCCTTTTTCTTAAGATTTTATTTATTTATTCATGAGAGACAGAGAGAGAGAGAGAAGCAGAGACACAAGAAGAAGGGAGAAGCAGGCTCCACGCAGGGAGCCCGACGTGGGACTTAATCCCGGGTCTCCAGGATCACGCCCTGGGCTGAGGGTGACCCTAAACCTCTGGGCCAGCCGGGTTGCCCGAGACTGTTGAATTTTAAGCTAATAGGCCTTAATGCTAGGCCTAATTTTACCACAAGCTACCCCAATCCTTAACTCTTCAGGCCTTAGTTTCTTCGTATGTATAATAAAGAAAAGTTTAGAACCAACTGGCCTGAAAAGGTCTCCAACTGTGTGCCTTTGGGACAGGGCCTTCTGTGGGAGCCCAGAAAAGTACTTGTGTGAGATGCTACAGAAAAGCAGCTAAGAGGGGAGTGGTGAGTGGAAGCCTCCTGGTGCGTACCCACTCAGATGCACTGCACTGCCAGCCCTTCCCTCGGGGCTTGCTTCCCAGACAGGGCCTGGCACAAGGCAATGGCTCACAAGGTATTGACTGAGTGAATGAATGGAACCACAGAGAGAGAGAGAACTGACAACTCAGTGACTCAGAAGGAAGGACCACTGACTCATCATGCCACTTCCTGTCTTGCTCAGTGTCCTCCAAGCCAAGTCCTAAGAGGGTCGGAAGGTGGCAAAGAGTTTTAGCTCTCGTGAGTCCACATGCAACAGCACCCCACAGAAAAGGCCCTCGGGGTCAAGGGTGTGGGGGGCAGGGGAGGGAACAAAATGGTCACTTAACCTTTGAGTTCCTAGCAACAAACCCTAACATACGACTGAAAGATCATACAGCCTGATTCCTTTTTCAGAGCAATCAAGTCATTTTCTAGAATGTCAGCTATAAAGGGGGCTGTCTCAGCTATCTAGTCTTGTGTAACAAAGCACCACTTAGTTGATTAAAGCAATAGCCATTTTATTTGTTCACAGTTCTGTGGGTCAGCGATTTTGGCTGGGCTCAGCGGGGCGGTTCCACTATGCTCTTGCATGGGATCACTCCTGTAACTATGTTCATCTTAACCGGGGTTGGGTGGTCTAACTCCATGTCTGCTGGTTGCTGTTGGCTTCTGGCTTCTGGCTGAACCCTTCTCTCCACATGATCTCATCTTCAAGGAGGCTGGTCTGGGCCTGTTTGCGTGGCTGCAGCATCATTCCAAGAGGGTGGTAGCAGGCACCGCAATTGTGGGACCCAGGAAATTTAACAAAATCCCCTACCCCTGGACAAGCAGAGCAGGACTGACTATTTTGTGCTGCACCCGCCTTGTGCTGACCTGCTTATTACTTAGGGCACTGCCCCACCCTAGTCAAGCCCAGGGCACACCCTAATCGGAAATCCGGCTCAGTGATAGGCCAGTTCAAATGGATACTTTAAGGTAAAATGTAATTCAATCAGCCACCTGCGAGTGGACCAGCATGACTGTGCATCTTCCTGCGTATCCCATTGGCCACTGGCCCTATAAAGTTGCTAAGCCTCTTAGTCTCGGGGTCCAAGTCCCTGTTCCACTGTGTCGGGTATACTTGGACCCAAGCTCAAGCTTGTAAATAAACCCTCATGTGTTTGCATCAGTGTCGGCTCCTCGGTGGTTTCTCGGATTCGTGATCTTGGGCACAACAGCAAGGCCTCTTAATGCTTAGACCCAAACACAGTGTCATTTGTACTCCATTCTATTAGTCAGACCAAGTCACAGCACTAGCCCAGGTTCAAGGGGCAGCAAAATAGGTGCTACCTCCCGATAGGAGAGGGAGCAAGCTTACACTACAAGGGAGACAAACATGTAGGGATGGAAGAAATTGTGGTCATCTCTGCTAACAACCTACTGCAGAAGCCTTGAGGCTCATGCGGGCCCTCATCATACACACACAGGTTAGGTGACTTGGTCAACTTCAGAGAGTTAGTGGCATATGCGGGATGGGAACTTGCATCTGAGTCCAGTGTTCCACACATTCAAGGATCTCTTCCATTTGAAGCCTTATTTTCTTTATCCAAACCTACTGACAGAACCAGTCTCCAGAAGCACCCCACTTCTCAGCCTTCCCACTTTGGATTTGCAGACCAACCCAGTGACAGATTGAGGAACACAGTCCTGTTTCCAAGGCTATAACTGCATGAGTTCCATGGGTCTCCTTGATAGCAATGGAGATTCCAGTCCATCTTCTAGTCCCTGGGGAGCTGGTCAGGCCCCAAGCTATAGGTAGATTTGACAGCAAAAGCTCATTTCACTGGGCTCCGTTACAGTCATTTAATGAAATAGCACTTTGTAGTTACAGTTTTCAAAGCAATATGTCCCCAGAATATCTTGGAAAGGTAGTAAACCAATCTGTTAGACACAATATCAAGAAATTAAAAAAAAATAAATGTAAAAAAAGAAATAGTTCACCAGAACAGCTTCTGAGAATGAAGGCTGAGGGAATAATCATCATCTAATATTTATTGAGCTTTAACTCCCTCCAAGCACTGGCTCAGCATTTACACGGACCAGCTCATTCATTCTCACAGCGACTACATGATGGAGGTATTGCCACCCCTGTTCATAAAACTGCTCTCTTCAATGACACCTTTGTGTCCAATCACCAAATCCAAGGTCTTATTTACAGCCTTTAGCTTTTTCAACTCTGCATGATTTGAAAATACTTACCTATTCCACACAGTCGTTCTGTTGGGTGACAAGACCTGGTCTAGGTGCAGGTGTTAATCACAGTAAACCAGTCAAAAACATTTCCTGCCCTCGCAGACCTTCTTGTCTGGTGAGATGATCGGCACTGAATAAGCAGCAGCCTGCAGGATTGGTGTTATAAAGAGGGAGGTGTGGGGGTGCCTGGGTGGCTCCATCGGTTAAGCGTCTGACTCTTGGTTTTGGCTCAGGTCATGATCGATCTCAGGGTCCCGGGATTGAGCCCTGGGTTGGGCTCTGTGCTCAGTGAGGAGTGGGCTTAAGGTTCCCTCTCCCTCTCCCTCTGCCCCTCCCACTCGTGCTCTCTCTCTCTCAAATAAATAAACCAATCTTAAAAAAGGGGGGGATGTGGGGAAGCCCTCTAAAAGGTGAGTCTTTCCTCCTTTGGTTTCTCGGAATTGAAATTGTCCAGATTTTAGTTCCTACTTACTGACCACTCCATCGCTGCTTCCTTTTCTTCCACAGGATCCTTCAGGCCCGGCATTCTCCAGGGACCTGTCCTCACAGCTCTTTCTTTCCTCTCATTCCATTGCTGAAGCTGCTAGTCCTGCTTCGGCCTTCAGGCCTGCTCCACCCCAGGTTTAGTTCGTGTCTTCCTCCCTCCCAGTTCCTTGTGGTTCCCTATGCTTCCCCGGGAGCCCTCCTGTAACCAGTGGCTTCAACCCCTGCCAAGGATTCCTGAACCCCACCTCCGGCCACATCCCGGTCCCAGCTTTGTGTGAGGCACTGAGACCCGCACATCCAGGATCACCAGGTCCATTCATACCCCCTTGTTGATACTTTTCTCTCTGCTTCCATCAACCCTTGCCTCTCCAGCAGGCTAGAAACCCCATTCACCCTCAGGGCACAGGGCTGCACCCTGCAGGTGGTGCTACCGATGGATGCACCCTCCTTCCACTGACCTCGACTCTTTCTCCACCCCTCCCTCCTTCCCCACCTATCACCTTCTAGAATCCTTAGCTTTGTCTGGGGCTGCCTCTGCCACACTGTGTGCTCCCAAAAGGCAGAGACCAGGTCCTGTAAGTCTTGCACAGCCGAAAATGCCCAAATACCATTTATTGAGCTATTGAATTCAATTTGGACTTAGGAAACTTTTTTCAATTCCCCAGTTGAAATCAATGCTTTTGAAATGAGACCACAAGTCCTTCAGCATTTCTGTAGGGTTAGCTGAGTGTGCCTGTCTCAGTCACAAGACTGCAGGCAAACAAGCTCTTTGCTGACACTGTTCCTCCATTTTATTTGTCTTTTATCCACCAATACCCTCCACTGGGAAACATATAATGAAAAAGTTTGTGGTCCAGAGTCATTTCGCTACCTTGGCCTATCCTTGGCCAAATGGTCATTCATTACTTATTTAACAAGTACTAATTGAGTGCCTTCTTTGTGCCAGGCATTGTTCAAGGCGAAATGCTGCTCTCAAGAAATTTAGATTCTAATGAAGGACATGGACGATAAACAAGCAAATAAATAACAAGAAAACATCAGATTGGTAGGTACTACAAAAGGAATAAACGGGGTGATAATATAGAATGTCAGGGGCTCCCTGGTGGCTCAGTTGGCTAAGCGTCTGCCTTTGCTCAGGTGATGATCCCAGGGTCCTGGGCTCGGGCTCCCTGCTCAGCGAGGAGTCGGCTTCTCCCTCTCCCCTCCCCCCTGCTCCTGCACGTGCGCTCTCTCCCTCCCTCTCAAATAAACACATAATTTTTAAAAATCTAAAAAAAAGAATGTCAGAAGGAGGGATGCCATTTTAGCAGGCATGATAGAAGGAACCAGGCACAAAGTTGCAGAAGGAACTCCAGGAGGAGAACAGAAAGGGTAACAAACCCGATGCAGGAAAAAAAAAAAAAAAAGAGCACAGGCATACCTGCGAAATAGAGAGGAGCGCAAATGTGCATTGGGTGGAATGAACATTGGAAGAAGACAGCAGTGGAGAGGTAAGCCGGGGCCAGGGCAGGTGGAGTCCTGCAGGCACGCAGGGACTTCTGGTTTTATTAAGAGCCAAATAAGGAGCTCTTAAAGGATTTTATACACAGGAGAGACAAGATCTGATTGATTTTGTTAAAATGGGTCTCTGAAAAGAATGCACAGAGGGTGGAGTGAGGGCCGCAGGACCAGTTCCAGGATTGCTGCCATGGGCCTGGCAAGTTCGCTGGTGGCTTAGAGCAGGTGCTGGCTTGGGAAGGGGGACAAGACAGCTCCTGTAAGCACCTGGCTCCATCCGGTCAGTTCTCAGTACTGCCCTGGACCCTCCATCCAGCCGGGAGGGTGCTCCAGGGTGCTGCCCAACCAAAGCACCCACGCATGGTGGCCGAGAAACACCCGGAGTTGGCCGAGAGCCCACATCCTCTGGTCTCTGTCTCCTCGGCCTCTGGCCCTCTGGCTCAGCCCCCTCAGCCCGCCCCCCAGCAGGGAAGCCCTGCTTCTGGGCCAGCCCTCCAGAGGAGCCCAGAGAGCTCGGCAGGGCCCGGGCCTGGACGCCGAGGCACCTGCGGAAGCCAGCAGGTGCGGGTGGCGCAGTGGACGGCTCCTGCCTCCCTGGGAGCCCAGCTCCCTTTCCCCTTTTTATTTATTTATTCATGAGAGACACACAGAGAGAGGCAGAGACACAGGCAGAGGGAAACGCAGGCTCCCTGCAGGGAGCCTGACGCAGGACTCAATCCCAGGACCCCGGGATCACGCCCTGAGCTGAAGGTGACGCTCAACCACTGGCTCCCCACGTGCCCGTTTCCTTCTGGATCTACTCTCAGACTACCTAAATGCTTCGTTGTTGCCTTGCTAAAATGCAGGTTGTTAGGTTGCTTTGCCCCGCAAAAGAGAAGAAATCAAAGGCAGTGGAAGTGAAGCGGCGAGCCGGGGCAAGGGGCTGCGGCCTGCCCACCTGGCCTGCCTACTTCCTCACCTGCTGCCTCGCCTGGCCCCTCACACTCCTGCCTGGCCCAGCCTGCCTTCCTCCCACACATCTGGGGCTCTCCCCTGCTTATCTAACTTCTCCTTCAGGTCTCTGCTTTAATATCACTTCCTTCTAGAAGCTGTCCCTAAGGGCTGCCTGCCAGTCTACGTTAGAGCCCCTGATTAAGTGCATTCAAAGCACCTGGGACTTTTTCTTCATAGGATTCACAGTAATTATAATTACACACTTACCCAGCAGGGTGGAAACATATGCACTGTGGCTCAGGGTTCTCTAAATGATGAGCTAAATTTTTTTATTTGTCCAAGTGGTCTCATTTGCTCCCACTCCTGCTGATGGTGGGGTGGGGTGTGGGGGGAGGACTTCAACTTGCCAATGAAATGTAACAGCCTCTTCCAGTTTCAAACCATCTGGTTAACTCAAGGTTGGAAGTTGCTGGCCTTGGGTACTCTTGGGCCACCATGGGCTACCACTGCTTCCATGTGAACAGTTTGGGGGTCAGCTCCATCCTCCAGGCCTTGATGGTAAGGCCACGTCTTAGGCTTGCTGGGGCAAGCCCCTAGCCTGGCATTCTGAGCCATCTTGGGAGCATGTCATGAGGAACTTCTATACCCCCTACGTGCCACCCACAGGTTGAGAGGAAGTGGGAAGCAATCTCAGGCCACTCTCTATGGAAACATGCTCAACACCGTTTCGAGTCCACTGTGGCTGCCCCATGGTTTATGAGGTGCCCAGAGAGAGAATTTCCTCTATTAACCAAGTAGAAGGCAGAGCCCAGTCTCCTGTGACCTGACTCCCCCTCGGCCACCTGGACTGTTCTGCATCCTTGCCCTGACATTGGCTCAGGGACCAGAGTCTCTCTCTTCCTCCACTGTCCTGCTGGTGGGGCAGGATCCTCCCTTTCCTTCTAGTCTTGGGGGGCCTCTGGGAGCTGTGATGTGGTCTCTTGATTATACATGGCTCACACTGAATAAAGCCCATGACCCAGGTTGGCCTCTCCGTAGGTAAGAGCAAGCTTTAGAAATGAACCACCAGCTTCCCTCTGGCCGCCACACCCTTTACACTTTTTCTTTCTCCCATAAAGTTTTAGGATTACTTTCTTGTGGATTTAGAAACCAAGTCTGGGGATCCCTGGGTGGCGCAGCGGTTTGGCGCCTGCCTTTGGCCCAGGGCGCGATCCTGGAGACCCAGGATCGAATCCCACGTCAGGCTCCCGGTGCATGGAGCCTGCTTCTCCCTCTGCCTATGTCTCTGCCTCTCTCTCTCTCTCTCTGTATGACTATCATAAATAAAATTAAATTAAAAAAAAATAGAAACCAAGTCTGATTCCCACAGCTGAGCAGTGGGAATCTTTTTTATCTTCTTTTTCCAAACTCGTGTCCAACCTTACTGAATCCACCCATTTGTGGGAAGGGACTACATGGTTTTCAGGACTAGCACCTCAGCTTAATGTCTTTAAAAAATAACTTCTTATTACACTAGTTTATGTGAGTTTTTGCTGAAGGCCTACCTACCTCTACAATCTCTTTTGCGGGGATCCCTGGGTGGCTCAGTGGTTTAGCACCTGCCTTTGGCCTAGGACGCGATCCTGGAGTCCCGGGATCGAGTCCCACATCGGGCTCCTGGCATGGAGCCTGCTTCTCCCTCCTCCTGTGTCTCTGCCTCTCTCTCTCTCTCTCTGTCTATCATGAATGAATAAATAAATAAATAAATAAATAAATAAATAAATAAATAAATAAATCTTTTAAAAAAATATAATCTCTTTTGCTCAGTACTGTTCCTTGTGGCTAACACACATGTGATTAACATAGATTTTGTTGCATGATTTAAGCCAGTTGATAGAACTTGATAATAATGATGTCAAAATTGTCAGGGAACCGCCGAGATCATTTAGTCCAATTCTTTTATTTCAGGAGAAGAAACCTAAGGGCAGAGTGATTAAACACACTGTTCAAAGTCACACAGATACCAGCCAGTGTGGATCTTGAAACTTTCATTGTTCTACCCCCAATTTATCACTGTTTCCCAGTTCAGCCAGCTGCCTTCACATGGCATTTCGTTTGCCGTGTGTCCTAAACCTGAACTATGTGGTTGCATAGAAAACTAGTTGTCTCGATAGGATGGTTTACAGAATTTCTTTCCCCTTCTCCTTGTCTTCCTCTAGCCTGTGTGGATATGTCATTTTCAAAATGGAAAGAGTTCATTTTTTCATGATTACCAAAGTTCAAACATTCTCATAATAAAAAACTGTAAGAAAATGTTTACATTTGTGTTTCTAGCATTTAACATAGTGCAAACAAACACTGAATTTGAGCTGAGTTAACGAAGAAAATAAAAAGTCATGCATAGTTGTGCTACCCAGAAATAATTATTCAGTATATGTGCTTTCTCTATGTCATGTATAATAAAAGCAGGATTAGATATACATTTTTCTCTTGCCTGATTCCTTAAACAAATACAGCAGAACATATCCAAATAATAAGTAGTGGTCCATTCAAGGGGGTCACCTGGAGAGGTGATATTCTTATTTGTGTGATGTTATTGTTGTTCCAAGATTGTTGCTAATTATTTTATTCTCAGTATGAACAAATATTTATCCTTTGATGGATTTTATTTGGAATAGGAATATCATTGGAATAATGGCGGAAAAACTGGATGTTACTGTTTTGGATAAAAAGCAAGATGTGAATATAAAATGAGATTGACATTTGCCATGTGTATGCTCATAAGTTGCTTTGAAAATTAGCCCCCACAAGGAGTCCCAAAATGTTTCTGGCAGGGGCATCACAGGAAAAGGTGCACACCTTCCAAGGGGACCACTTAGAAAGTGATGATTTGCATGTGAATGTAAAAATTCCTGTAGATGGGTTTTAAATAAGGCAATCGTTTTGCTTCATAGTAATATTTTGTACAAGATCAGACTCATAGAAAACTGTTGTAGGGAATTTAGCTTGATAAGATTATTTTGTTTCGTTTTCAAGTAAACATTTTTAAGTCTTGCATGATCTGGGCTGGAGGCAATCAAGCTGGCTGCAGCGAGCTTTCTCCAGTGCCCCCTTTGAATTTGTTCATTATTGCTTTGCTTCTCTTCTCAATGTCTGTCTTTAATTTTCTGGTCCTTAGTAACAATCCACAAGAGGGGTGAGCCTCTTATATACTTCTGCACTTCTAGGATACATATTATCAGAGCAAAAATGCATCCTGGCTTCACTTGAGGAGGCCCAAATGGCTCCAGGGGCCAGGTTGGTCACATAGAGTGAGTGAGGAGGGTATCTGTAAGAAAACAGTGCCAGCCTGATGACAGAAGGGGAATGACTGGCAGCCTCGGTGTTGGAAGGCAGTTGGGAATGGTGGGGACTGGGAAAGTCAAAGAACACATACCCATGCAAAGGAGGCTAACTTTTACCCCAGGGGAATGAACTCAAGATGATTAGAACTTCTGATCTTTCCTTTGGACAGGCTGGAACTCTGGGTTTTTATCTTACTTCTCTTGATTTTTAAGTGTCAACAAATAAAACAAACATACTAGAGAGGCAGAGTATAAATGGCCAAGAACTTGAATTCTGGAGCCAGGATGCTTGGGTTCAAATTCCACCTCTGCCTATTGATTAACTGTGCCACTTTAGGCAGGTTACTCAACCTCTCTGTGCCTTGGTTCCCTCATCTGTAAAATGAGGACAGTCATATAGTACCAATCTGGTAGGCCTGAGGTGAATAACGTGAGTTTTATATATATATATGCACATGCCTGGTCTATAGTTAGTGCTACAGAAATATTAGCTCTTGTTACTTAAAATGAGAAGTCATTGTGTGGGCTAAATAAAACATGTCTGCTGGCTGAATTCAGCCCATAGATTTCCAACCCGGGCGTTATGGTCTAGAAACAGGAAAGAGAGCTCTTGGTAACCTAAGACAGTTTGTATAAAATCATACTCATTATCTCAGCATACTCCAAAGCACATCAAGAGTTTAAAATAGGCTGTAAAAGTCAATCTGACCCTTAGTAACTCTCTAAATTTCTGATGAGCACAGTGGTCACTGAGCTGATCCATGTGGGAGCGGGGGAGTGGCTTTCCAGTTCACCTAGGCCAGGCTCCGGGGTAGGCAGGCTGAGTTGTTAACATATTCTTTCTTTCTTCTTTCTTTTTCTTTTCTTTTCTTTCTTTCTTTCTTTCTTTCTTTCTTTCTTTCTTTCTTTCTTTCTTCTTTCTTTTTCTTTCTTTCTCTTTCTTTCTTTTTCTTTCTCTCTCTTCTTTCTCTCTCTTCTTTCTTTCTTTCTTTCTTTCTTCTTTCTTTTCTTTCTTTCTTTCTTTCTTTCTTTCTTTCTTTCTTTCTTTCTTTCCTTCCTTCCTTCCTTCCTTCTTTCCTTCCTTCCTTCCTTCCTTCCTTTCTTTTTTTATTCATGAGAGACACAGAGAGAGAGGCAGAGACACAGACAGAGAGAGAAGCAGGCTGTCTGTGGGGAGCCCAATGCAGGATTCAATCCCAGGACCCCGGGATCATGCCCTGAGCCAAAGGCAGATGCTCAACGCTTAGCCACCCAGGTGTCCCTGAGTTGTTAACACAGTGAATGAAACACCGCCATACTGATCTATAAACAGATGCTTTCCTAGCCGACCCCATCATGACTGGTCTAGCCCAGCCACCCCAGCCTCCCCCAGTGACCCCTGGCCCTCCCACTCTGCCTCTGCTCCGTGACATCTGTTCTGATTGGTTAGTGTCCACTCCGTACCGATTGTTAAATATCTTGCTTATCATCCCTGCAATTGGGTGCAGTGAACCAAATAAATTGCTGATTCAACCGTGAAAAGGTTTGTCTTTCAAAAATCTGTTATTTAACCTCCCTAAGCCTTAGTTTTCTCGTCTGTAAAATAGGGATAATATTAGTGACTATCTCGTGTTATGATAAATGAGACAATCCATGTAAAGTGCTTAGCAGTGCCTGGCACATGCCAACCCTCTCTCCATAAATGCTAGCTGTCATTGGTGTTAATTTAGGTTGTATACCACTAGGTGAAGGGCATGCCTCGAATCTCCTATAGCCTCAGGAAGGCTTAATCTTGTTCAGATAGGCTTGTTATTCAAGACCTATGGATTTACAGTTATATATAACTCTAACTGTATATAGTTATATTTTATTAATTATTGTAAATTATAGAAGCATAGAAACACATAATTTCAACAATAAAGAAAATGGAAGGAAAACCTAACATCTCACCAATCTAGAACACCAGCTTCGAAATAGCATGTTTAAATAGGATTACGTAAGAAAAAATTTCAAATGAATCAAGTACAATTAGACATCTTTCTGTCATTTGGCCAGATTAACAACCCCATGAGGTCGAGGTCATGTTCATCTTGTTTACCGCTGTCTCCAGCACCTACAGAGTGCATGTTATGATTGGCACTCAATAATTATTTATTGAATGAGTGCACAAATGCTGAATGCATGAGGATGGAGGAAAAAGCAGGCACAGGACATGAGAGCCCAGGGGAGACCCAGGCTTGGTGTTTGCTAACCAGGAGCTGGCTGGCAGGGACCATGGATCAGAATTCAGGGTCTGGGAAGGTAGAGTGGAGAAGAAAAATGGGGAGTCAAGGTCCAGGAGTGTACTGGGGGACAGAACAAAACAGATCTCAAGGTCCAATGAGAATAGTATCCTCAGCATTGAGGTGGAAACTCAGAACCAAGTGTTCTTGCTTGGCTCGTTGTTTTAGAGACCCCTAGCCCCACCCCCTGCTCAGGCATCTGCTGACCTTGAGTGAGGTGGACACGATTCCACAGGCAGGGAAACCCCTATTGGGCTAGGTGGGAAACAGGGCACCCATAGATAGCTGGGCCATCTCTCCCCTGGTTCATCATCCTTAACATAATTCCCTGCTTGTTCCAGCTCCCTCTCCTACCAGAACGTCCTTTCCCCACTCTTGCTTCTACCCTGCCATGGGAATTAAGGCTCTGTCAGTGGAGCCTATGAGGATTTTAGGCTCAGGTCAGCTTGAGACTGAGAGACCCTTGCAACAAGTCTCTCTGGGAGCTGATCCCAATTTAGAGCAACTGGCCTTGCGTTGTTGGTTTCTCGAGATGAGGAACTATGGTTAGTATATCCTGCTATTCAGGGCTGTTATACAGCTGGTAGGCACTGGCACAGCCATAGTGGTTATTAAAACATTGAAATACACTCAAGCACCTGGGTGGCTTAGTGGTTGAGCATTTGCCTTCAGCTCAGGTCATGATCCCTGGGGTCCTGGAATTGAATTCCGCTTATGGCTCCCCACAGGGAGCCTGCTTCTCCCTCTGCTTCTCCCTCTGCCTGTGTCTCTGCCTCTCTCCATGTGTTGCTCATGAATAAATAAATAGCATCTTTAAAAAAAACATGAAATACACTCAGCAGCTGGAAGGTTAACACTGGGCACAGAAATGGAGGACCTTCCAACAGAATGTCCAGCAAGTTCTCCAAGAACCAATGCCTTGCTGTGAAACGTTCTGAAAACCACCACTGATTGTCCTTAAAATACAGCCCAATCCTTAGCACCTTAGTATATAAATAAATGAATACATGCATGCATGCATGAATGAATGAATGAATGAACAGATGAAAATGGGCAACAGTTGTTCCATAAATTTGTGTTGCCTGAATGAGTTCTCCGTGTCAACGGTTTTCTGAAAAGTCAGGTATCCCTTCCACGCAGCAGAGCATCCTGAATATATCTTTTTTTTTTTTTCTGAATATATCTTAATCAATGTTCTAAACTGGTTTCAGAAGTCGAGGTCACCCTCTTGCTTGTAACTAGGCTTTTATAGAACAGGCTTCCATCATCCGTCTGGGGCAATTGTCAGAAAAGCTCTCCTATTGTGAGTAACACATCCAGAGCACAGGCCGTATTTTGCTTTACATACTTAAGTGAAAAATTGGTCCCTTGCTGAACATAATGGAAGTCATTTGTTCTGGAAAAAGCAATTCAGAAAGAGATATCACCTAAAAAGCTAGAGCAGTCCACTCAGAACTCTCTCCTCTGCTGGGCCGTGAAAGATTCTCGGGAGTAAGCGCTATTTTTCGAGGGGTAAGAAGTGTTTTAATTTCCCATAATGGCCTCATCTAGGAAGTCAGTCTATTCACAGTAACAATTTGCTCCTGCAGCGTGTGACTGGCCCCATCTGAGAAGTAATGGATGTTCCTTTTAGTGCCCGGAGGCCTATACTGAAACCAGTTTGGAAGTAGTTTCCACAATTCCTAGCCAGAGTTAAAAGCATTTCAATCAGTGGGGAGAGGGGAAAGCAACTCCTTGCAATTCAGAGGTTGTCCTTGAGAAGACTCTCTCAAGCCTCTCGGCAGAGATCTGCTAACATTTTTTCTATGGGTCACCCATCTCTGCAGCTTGAGGCCAAGGGAAGCCATTTTGGTTTCCTCTCTAAGGACCAGGAAGAGGGGGAGGGGCTTCCCCCAAAGCCACTCTCTCTTTTTCATTTGGGCTCTTTTCTTTCTCAGATTTAACCATGGAATTACTTCTCCCTGTTAGAACTGTGGTTTCTCATAACTCAGTCCTCAAACCAGAGAGCTGTGTGGCAGCAGACATTCTTGAAGAAACTTCTTCTGAGCCCTAGTGGGGCTCCAAAGAGAGCAAAAAGGGTGGGAGAGGGAAACATTGTAGCTCTCACTAGAGGGGGGATACAACTTTTCTCACACCCCTTCATGAGTGAGTTTCTCCCGGCACATCTCTGGCCAAATTGGGAGGGCCGAACCCAAACCCTTGCCTTGTTGTGGGAAGCAGAGATTTGGCCACTTTCAGCTTTTGTTCAAAGCCTCCTAAAAGGGAGCCGCCCTGTCCCACCCGGGACTTCAGGGAAGCCTGTGCCCTCCCCAGAAATGACAAATGGAAAAGACAGAACGGACTCCAGCCAGGCCAGGATACAGTCTCTGGAAAGAGGTTGTTTTTGTCTCCAATGCCATAGAAAACACATCCTCTTAACTTATTAAGTAGGGAAACAGCACAATCACACACGCTGGAGGTTACCAAGGTGAACAGAATCCAAGATTAAAATCTGCCAACCCAGTGGTGCGTGGAAGCATGGAAGGCCCAAAGAGGAAATCTAGTTCACTGTTGGTAAATTTTTTTGGATGCTGTTTATGTTTGAACTTTTCTCTGTTTTCCTGTAGAAACTTCCGTACCCTCTTCCTGTGTCCCTACAAAAGGCCTGGACAATGCAGTCCCAGCACCACTGTAGGACATGGGCAGGGCCCCACCTTCCTCCTTCCTGCAGGGATATCCTTTCCTATAGAAGAGGTAAGAATGTAAGGTTCATGTGAAAATGTTATTATATTCCTTATCTCAGTCATTTCGTGATTTGCTGTTTGGCCACAGTAAGTCAGCCTGGCCACATTCACAATAGAGGTGGCCTCAGTTCCTAGTTTTGGCTCGTGCTGTTTTCTCAGCTGAAGAGGGCAAACGGCTGTTAAAAATGCTGCTTGTTTTCCAGGATCTTATCAAGAGTTCATGTCTAAGGCCAGAAAGAGAAGGGAGGGCTCCGTTTTTTTAATTTTTTTTCTCTCTCCTCATTGTTTCCAACTGATTTGGCAGGAAATGGGAGTCCTCTACCTGTCCCTCTCGGGAGTAAAATTGATTTGATTCCATTTTTCAGATGTATCCGCTACCACCAGGAGTTGGGGACAATTCTGCTCACCCCAAAGCAAATGTGTCCTGCATTTACACAAATGACATCTTTCAAAATGGGAAATGAGTCCAACGTAAATGGGGAGCTTTGGGATTGGTGATTTCCATAAATTGCCTCAGAGAATCTCAGCTTTGTTGTACCTTCTCATTCACCCCTCTGTAAAGTGCCTTTGGGGGGCTGTGGACTTTGGCTGACTTCAACGTGTGTGTGTGTGTGTGTGTGTGTGTGTGTGTAGCATCATTGGCATAGACACTCAGAGAATAAAAATCCTTCCCACAGAGTTTCACATGAATTAGGACAGCTCACATTAACAGCTGCCTGAGAGCATATATCATAGATGGGCAATGCAGAGCTCAGAAGAAGGTGAGTCAGTTTCTCAAGAATTGTAGTGTGTCTTTGGGTAACCCAGTATTTTCCATTTAACCCAGCTCAGCCAATTCAGTCAACTTGGACAAGAATCAAGGCCCATCTAGATGCTTCATTTAATATAAAATCAACCTCAGATGATTGTATTTTGAGAGGCTCGGTTGTTTTATTGTCTATAGACAAAGTTTAAACACAGGAATTATATAAACCACAGTATTCCATAAACAGAAGGATCTTTCCTTTCAATGTCAGTGCTTCGCTTTGGAGCTAAGACATAGAGTTAACTGTGGACAATTACTAGATGGAATCAGGAAACAATCCGTTCTTAACTACCCTCAAGAGCACAAGAACCTGAAAAAGCTATTTGATTTTGCTCTATGGGGCTCTTGATTTTCCCAGGCTGCCTCATCCTCACTGGACCCTGTCCCTGATTGAAGAGGCTCTGCCCCCACCCAGTCTTATCATGGAACTTTATGGCTCTTCTGCTGCATGAGGATATTTGCAGTCAGGGAGAAACTCTCCAGACTCTTTCCTCCTGTGGAAACTACTCCTGTAGTTTCAAGAATTGGTGACCCACAGAGTAGCTTTGCTCCTCTACCTCCTTGGCTATTTGATCAGAGCTATACTCACCCCTAGTGCTCAGCTGGGGGTACCCAACTGCTATTTCAGACACAGAAGTTCAATAGCTCTACCAAGAGCCATCCCAGATAGTTTTTCCACCCAAGTGAGACAACGAACTTTAGATCAGCCTCTAAGGGATTACATTTGTGAGAGAAAAATATTTGACATCCTTGTATTGTATGAACCAATGCTTTCCCTCAATCCCAACATTTCCTTTCTCTCCTTGGTGCTTCCCCCATGCCCCTAACTCCCTTTGAAGCCGTTGGGCAATTCTGTGCTGACTGCCTCAGAGAAAGGATGTTACAATGGAAAACAGCCGGGAAAAGACTCTTCCTGACTTTTGAGTTTCAAAAGCTTAGGCCATTAGGGAAATGGAAAAGACCCATAGAAAGGACAAAACATTTGGCAGCAATGTCATGAGTGAGAACAAAATGCCTCGCCAGCCTCACTCCTATAGTTTCAAGAATTGGAGAGTGTCAGAAGGAAACGAAAAAACTGGTGAAGTCTGGGACAAGAGGGCCAGATCCGAAGGGGCCACATGCACATTAGCAGAAACAGCATCCACAGACCATCTATAATCTACTCACACGACCCTTTGCTTCACCCATGCCCAGGGGCTAGACTGGTTGCCATCCAGTGAGGATTTCTCACTGACTCTTTAGATAACAGTTGTCTGTGGCCTCAGCTTGGCTATGATGTCACAGTTGGACTTATCCCATATGACCAACACAAAAAACGATATCTCAGGACACTTATAGGCCCCCAACAAGGATGGTGGGGCCCTTGGGCACTTGGCATGGTTTTGCAGGAAAAATCCCTATGTCTACAATTGAAAGCTGAATGGAACCAGTTCAAGATTTTCCTTGAACAAAAATCATAGTTAAGCCTCACCTCTATCCAAGGTCTCCTAATTATATGCTACCTCTAGCCTTCTCAAGGGAACCACATTGCTCTTACATTTTGAACATCTTTGAACTGTTTCCCACAGAGCTGGTCCAGTGGTCTACTTGGATGATTCTACCGTGTGTTGCATTCCTGGCCTCTGACCAAAACTCGACCTTGATCTTGATCTTGGGTAATTGCCTGGTTTTCCAGGTTCTAATGCTTCTCATTGCAGCACTCTGCCCTCCCCAGCAACCAAGACAGGAGGGTTTGTAGAGCCTTCATCTTTCCAACTATACTAGGGTGCCAATTCCAACACACAAGCCACCCTGCTTCCCATGGGCTCATCAATCACATACCTAGACGTTCCCTAATTACAAAGATACTCAACCTCTGCTCCATCTTCTCTAAGATGGAGTGAGTTACAGGTAAAATGGAGTCTTCAGGACCACACCCTGAGGTACAAGAAGGTGGAGGTTGTGCTTGGGATGAGTCAAGGTATTAGATCAATAGAACCAGGTTGAGTCAGTGGCTTATCTGGATGGTTTCTCATCAACATGAGAAACCCTTCTTCACTTCTTCACTCTCTTTCCTCCCATGTGACTCATGTCAATATACCATCCTGAGGACAACCCCACTCTCCTCTTCACTTGGGGAAGCATAGGTCTTGCCTCCAGACCCTAAGCAAAGGCTTCTCCTTTAGTCTAGAGGTAAGATCCCAAGGGTCATGAAGTGGCCCCGAGAGGCAAGTGCCAATGGCTGAGGTTTTAAACTGGAGGAGGGATAGAGGGACACCAAGTAAGTCCTTAATGCTAAAGTTCTCAGATCATGTCTACACTGAAAGATCACAATGAGAAACATAGAAGTGTCATTTCTGATTTATGGCACATACATATTTTCATCTTTGCATTTTTCCCTTGCCCTTCCTGCTTTACAGAGGTGTTGTGAGGTCTGATGTGTTCTACAGGTCTCAGATAAAAATTATTATAGAAGTACAAGAATGAGCACAATCACTGACACTAAGTAGCCTGAAGTCAAATGAGTATTAAGTCATTTAAAGGTTAAAGGTCAAGGTATGTTAGTGTGTGTTTCAAAGGTTACCACTGTCTGGGGGTAAGAAATGCTTCATTAAAGGTGATCTTTTTCATGGTGAAATTATAAAAGCATTCAGAGCAAAAAAAAAAAAAAAAAGAGAAATGTAAAGAAGCCACTCATCAAGGGATCTATGAGTAAGCATGAAAGCAGATTAGTTAGCAAAAACAAAGCAGGTCCTCAACCAAGGTGACAGCATGACAGATTTTTATGTAAGATTTTCAGACTAAGTCTATTAAAAGAACTGTTAGCTCTGTGAGTGTTCATCATAGTGTCATTTCTCTGGATTTAATACTAGCTGAAACTAATGGGGCATGGGGGGGGTGAAAAGTTTTTTTTAAAACAGAGATTTTTGTGGTAAATTATGGTAGCTAGGGGTTTGCGGTTGAGAGTGGGGAATGTTTTAGAGTATTTCTCCTACCAAGTGCTCTAGCAATCATATCCATCTTAGGAGGTTCACTGCCTGACTTCTAATCTTTGGTGACCTTGGGGCAAATTATGTAAGACTTTTGTGCCTCAGTTTCCTCATTTGTGAAAAGGAAATAGTGAAAACCCTTCTAGGGTTGGCGTGAAGAAAAATGAGTTAACATAGGAAAAGCACTGGCACATGGAAAGTACTTCTAAAGAGTTTACTATCATTATGATGAATATCATCATAAGGACCCAGGGAAGAGAACATTGAGAAGAAAAGACACCAAGTGGAAGGAGAGTGGATCTGCCATGAAGGTTTTCTTCAACAGGTTTCACATATTCCAAAAGGCTTTTCACCCTATTCCACCTCATCTGAAGCCATTCTCAAAATAATATCTGACCAGTAGAACCAGACTGTTCTAAGCATAGTCAAGCCTTGTCTTTAGCCCAGTATTTTGAAGTAACGTTAGATACAACAGCATCATTTGGCCCTTCTCTCTTAGTTGTCATGGCATTTTAGAATATGGAAAGTAGATGGTTAGTAGTGATGTTCATCAATTATTTTTAGCTCCCTTCCTGCTGGGTGCATGATGGGATTATATAGTTCTGGCCCCCCTGGGGCATTGGATGGGGTCAAGTGGCTAGTTTTGGCCAGCAAGTTGAGAAAGGCCATGAAATGGGTCACTTCCAGGCTGAAGCATTTACTAGTCAATGCAAGACCTAACAGTCCTCTCCTTCCCTCTGGCTTGGAAGCCAGCAATGCTGGAGATGGTGACTGTCCATCTGCCTACATCCCTCAGTGACTCTGATAAATGATGAAGAGAACCGCCAGTGCCACCCCCTGCCAACCAATCACAGGCAGCATAAGTAAGCATAAGTAAAAAATAAACTTCCATTGTTGAAAGCCACCATTTAGGGGGGTATTTGTTATTGCAGCATAACCCAATCTCTTGTGACTGATTCAGGTATCTTTAGCGTCAAAATTTACTTGCATACTAAACAGTAAAGTACAATAGTAAAAGTCCATCTTGACTACTGTCCCCAGGTAAATCTTTGTAAAAGACCTCTTGTGTTACGAGATTCATCCTTTGGCCTGGTGTAAGATCCCAGCTCCTTGGCTCTGCTCCTCTTAATCCAACTTTCTGTCCTACAGCTTCAGTAAAGAAGCTTTCTTCTCAAATTAGACTGCACTCCTTGCCATGGACCTTCAACAAACCTGATTTGTTCCTACCACCCAGAATACTCATGTTGTTTGCCTAACAAGAGCAGCAATAACTACTATCCTTTACCTATTTATTTATTTATTTATTTATTTATTTATTTATTTATTATTTTATTTATTTATTCATTAAAGACACACACACACACACACAGAGGCAGAGACACAGGCAGAGGGAGAAGCAGGCTCCATGCAGGGAGCCCGATGTGGGACTCGATCCCAGGTGTCCAGGATCACGCCCTGGGCTGAAGGCAGCACTAAACCACTGAGACACCCGGGCTGCCCTCCTTTGCCTATTTAAATCAAATCCTTTGATTGTAATTTGTACTATGTCTCCAGATAGCAGTGGAGAAATGACTGTGAAACTTTAGAACATGATTATTGTGTTCATTATCATTAGCAAACATAGATCGACACGTAAAATATAAGAGGGCCACACAAGGACCAATGACAGCAACCTGAAATGGACCAAGGGTCATAGGGTACAACTGAGCACCTGGCACATCAGTATGGATATTATCTATTGGCCATGGTGTCACACCCAGGACTTTTTATCCTGCAGCTGCACTATTATGACAAGTGTACAAAATTGCACTTCTGAGACATTCACTGCACAATGTTTATCATGGTGAGAAACTGAGGAAGCCTCAGTGGCTGCCAATATGTCACTGATTAAATAATTATCATAGTTCCATAAATGGATAGGCTGGGCAAGTGTTAAAAGGAATGAAGTGGAATAAAATGTGTTGACATATCAGCATGATACATGGTTGTGTAAAAAAAAAAAAGCAACTTGAAGAAATATTTTATGTTGCTAAATATATTTTATGTTTGTAAAATCTCTGGAAGGATCTTCACTAAGCTGATAGCAGTGGCTAAGTCTATGGGGTAGGACTGCTGGGGTGGAGCAAGGAACTCTTCCTGGACCTCTTACGAGAAGCCTTTTACTCTCCTTTTACTAGCCTTCATTGAGCACTTTATATGTGGCGGGATGCCACTACGTTCATCTAATAGTCTGCATAAACCATTGTGATTTTTATTATCCTTTCCCAATGAACAAGAAAACTGAAGGACAGAGAAGTGAAGGAATGTGCCCAGAGCTAGTAGGTGTCAAGATTGGAATTTGAACCCATGTGGTTTAGCTACATGATGTGTGTTCTTAATCAGTACAGTCAAAATAAATAATAACAATTTTGGGAGGGCACCTAGGTGGCTGAGTCAGTTGAGCATCCGACTCTTGGTTTTTGATGCAGGTCACGATTGCAGGGTCATGAGATCAAGCCCTGTGTCAGGCTCTGTGGTCAGTGGGGAGTCTGCTTGCGATTCTCTCCCTCTCCCTCTGCCCCTCCTCCATGCACACTTACATGCTCGCTCGCTCTCAGATAAATAAATCTTAAAAAATAATAATGATGATTATTTAAGTCTGTTCTCCCTTCAGGGAAATTTTCACTTCTGTGACGCCACCTCTGATCACATCAGGCTGTTCATTCATTCAGTAAACATTTAGTAAATGTGTGGTTCAAAGGGCCTATTTCAGATACTGCAAAGTATACGAGTCAAAGAACTCACAACCCTTGCAGCTCAAGAGCTTATGGGGAAGATAAAGAGAGCTTGAAAACTGGAGTGGGGGTTGTGACAAGGTCCTATGTATTCAGAGAAAAGGGGAGAAACTTCCAGCTCTGGGAAGCAGAGTCAAGCCTGAAGGCTAAAGGCCTTCCCGGGGAGCCACTCGCTGGTTTGGCTGCAGAGAGAGGGAGTAACAGACAAGGCTGTAGGCCGTGGAGGGGGTGCGAGGCTGGCCTGCTGAGGGCTGGGGGCCCTGTGGCAGAAGGCGAGATCCCATGAGAAAATTGTTATTAGGCCAGTGATGTGGTTAGAAGAGCAACCTAAATGATATCAATAAGTATTTATTAAGGGCTAGACAGGATGCCAAGTATTTTTACATAAACTACCTCATTTCATCTTCAAAACAACCTTAAAGGGGGGATCCCTGGGTGGCGCAGCGGTTTGGCGCCTGCCTTTGGCCCAGGGCGCGATCCTGGAGACCCGGGATCGAATCCCATGTCGGGCTTCCGGTGCATGGAGCCTGCTTCTCCCTCTGCCTGTGTCTCTGCCTCTCTCTCTCTCTCTCTCTCTCTGTGTGACTATCATAAATAAATTTTAAAAAATTTAAAAAAAAAGAAAAAAAAATTTTTTAAAAAAACAACCTTAAGGGGGAAGATATTGATACGTTCCCACTTTTACAGGGACCTGAAATAACCAGCTCCTCAAGCAGCACAGCGGGGAAGTAAGCCCAAGCAGTGTGGGTGTGAAGTTTGTGTCTTTAGCTTTTTCATTCTTTCTTTCTTTCTTTCTTTCTTTCTTTCTTTCTTTCTTTCCTTCTTTCTTTCTTCTTTCTTTCTTTCTTTCTTTCTTTCTTTCTTCTTTCTTTCTTCTTTCTTTCTTTCTTTCTTTCTTTCCTTTCTTTCTTTTTTTTCTTTTTTCTTTCTTTTCTTTCTTTCCTCTTTCTTTCTCTTTCATTCTTTCTTTTTAAAGATTTATTTCTTTATTTTAGAGACAGAGAGAGCAGTGGGGGGTGGGAGGGATAGAGGCAAAGGGAGAGAGAGTCCCAAGCAGACTCCCCACGGAGCACAGAGCTCGGTGCAGGGCTCAAGCTCACACCCCTCAGACCATGACCTGAGCTGAAATCAAGAGTCCAATACTTAACTGACTGAGCCACCCAAGCGTGCACCCCAAAAGCATGCTATTTCTATAATGCATGCAACATATAAACACCCATGTGCACACATATCCTGTAAAAGGGCTTGAATTAATAATTTCTGACATTGTCATTCTCTGATTGCATAGGGAGATCTTGATAATAACTAAACTAATACACTACACTGTGTGATACTTCATAGCTTTACACTCGCTGCAGAGGGCCATTCTAGCTTTGACCTTTAGAACAAACTCCTGAGGCAGATAGAGCAAGTACTACCTTTCACAGAGAAGAGAGCTTAGGTGAGCTGGAGCGCCCAAAGTCACAGAGCTCCTAAGCACTAGAATTTGGGTTCCAATCTAGGTGTTCAAGTCTGGTGCTTTTATTATTTTAAGATGAAGAAAATTCCATGATTCCTTCTGACCACGTGCTCTTAAAAGCACAACCTAACCTTCACATTAAACTGAGCTTCTGAGAATCTCACAGTTTCTGAAATTGTGTTCATCTTTTTTAGCATCAAAAGGGGTGGGCAAATAGGACGAAACTTGGGTTCAAGGCAGATAAGCATCAGCACAGTTAACGGGTGCATCGGAGCCAGAACGATGAGGAGCCAGAGCACAGACCCTGGTGGGTGCTGCCCACAGCTTTACGTTAGGCTCTAGCTGCCTGCACCTTCACTCCTGGGTCGCATTAATTTTGGTGCCCTTGCATTCATCCATAAACACTTTGATGTGGACAGACTTGGGTATGAAGTCACACTCTCTGACTCACTTCTACTTCAAAGAAAACTAATTATGAATGAACTCACCAAGTATGTCCAAAAACTGGAAATCATTGACAATTCCCCCGCTAACTTTTGCAAGAAACCCTTCTGGATATGATTACATGAAATACTGTTTGTGGAAGTATCTAGCACAGTGCCAGGCCCACACTGGTCTTTCAGTAACCGATTCATTTCTGAGCAACACCCCAGGGCAGGCTTTGTTCTGGGTGCTGGGAATAGAGCAGCGAACAAAACAGGTGAGGCCCCTGTCCCCACGAGCCTAGCTGGGGAAGATGGAGAACGAATGAGTAAATAAACAAGAAGGTGTATCAGGTGTTGAAAAGGGCTATAAAGAAGATGAAACAGTAAACAGGCTGTGAAGGACTTTAGAGACGGCAGCCAGAAAAGGTCTCAGTGACAACATGTCTTTCTCATAAGGTCCAAGCCATCCTGATGGCTGTAGGAATTTGGGCAGCAGCACCCATGGGCGTAGCCTGTGAGGGATTGAAAGAAGGTAATGGGGCTGGAATGTGGTTACAAGGGAGAGGACGAAGACAGAATTCTAGAACGGAGGTGGTAGCCAGGTTATGGAAGGTTGTCATGAGTTGCAGAAAGGAGTGTGGGTTATGCTCCCAGGTGTGAGTGGGGTAGTTAAGGCGGAATGGCTTGATCTGTCATCCTGGCAAGGGCTGACTCTAGCTGTTGGGTGGAAAATGGAAGAGAGCTCAGGCTCTCTCATGTCTGAGCTCAGGCTGCTATCACAGAGCACCATAGACCGCGTGTCTTCAACAACAGACCTTTATTCTTACAGTTCTGGGGGCTGGAAAGTCCAAGATCCAAGTGGCAGCGGATTCAGTTCTTGGTGGCCCACTTTCCGGCTTGCAGACCTGTCTTGCAGGGTCCTCACATAACCACACAGAGAGTGAGCTATGGTCTCTCTGCCTCTTCTAATAAGGATGTTAATCCCACTCGAGGGCTCCACCTCCATGGCCTCATCTAACCCTGGTCACTTCCCAAAGGCCCCATCTCCAAACACCTTCATCCTGGGGGTGAGGGCTTCAATGTGTACCTTTTGGGGAGACAAACAGCCCATACCAGGGCAGGTAGAAGTGAGAGGCAGCTGCTGGGAGTCTGGGTAAGAGGTAGGGGACCCAGACCAGAATGGGCAAAAGTAGGTGGAGTCGGATCCCATGGGGCAGACCCTAAATAAACGTTTCCGCATGGGGCTACTTTACTTCCTCTCCTCCCCACATCCCTTGCAAGTACCCTACTTCATTTCATTTGTTGAGTTTGGGCATAAGGTATTTCTTAGGTAATTTAAGTCTTTTTTTTTTTTTTAATGCACAGATGATAACTGTATCCAAAGACAAGTCAATTCTAGTCAATCCAACAAAACTTTGTTGAGCATTGAAAACATACAACCTCTTCACATCAGATGCTTTTCCTACTCATTTCAGTTCAACAGTGGATTGTGATTGGCAGTTCTGAGCTGGGCACTATCTTTGGTTCTGGAAGTTCAGATGAGAAAAGAACAGATATCTAGCCCTCAGCAGTGTCGCGGTTCAATACGGAGAAATATGGGCAAGGAAATAAAACACAATACAGGACACAAGTGGAACCCAGACCCCTATAAGATATGGGACATTCAAACAGTGCAGGGGGCAGAGGGCAAAACTCAGGGAGAGGAGCAGAAGCAAGCTTCCGGCCTGAGTGTCAGGGAAGGACATTCTCAAGTGGACAAGGAGGGTGTCCTGGGTCAGGGAACAGCACAGGCAGATGTATGTGGAGGCGAAACAGCAGGGTTTATTTGGGGGAACCACAGGCCCCTCCATATTGCTGGAGCAAACATAATAACGAGGGAGATAGGCTGTCAATGTAGGTAGGCCCGGATCACGGAGGGCCTCCTGTATTACGATGAACCAGCCCGTACTATATTCTGTTAGTGACGGGGAGTCAGAAAAAATGCTTCACACGGGGAGACACCATCAGACTGCATTCAACACCATGCCCTCGCCAAGTGTATCTAACACACACGCAGACACACACATCATTGGAGAATATTCGCAAAGGTGTGTGAATGAGAGACTTGAAAAACATGTGGCTTCAAGGAAATTATATAATTTGGAAAGGGCAGAGAAGGAGGAGAGGAAAAATTTCAGCGGCTCAAGGAGAGATTCTCGGCCCCTTTCCAGCCCCTGGGACAAGCCCGGCGCGGGAAAAGCAGCCTGTCTGTTATGTCTGCAGGCGTCTGGGGCGAGCTCTGCTCCTCCACAGAAAGGGCCAATTCATGCAGGATGTCAAGATGAGAGGTGCCCATTTTCCAGGGGCTGCGAGGCCAATTCCAGTTGCAGCGAGAAAGTGACAGGAGCCGGGGGGCCCAGCTGTGCCAAGGTACACATTTCTAGTGGGCACACCATTAAGGCATCTAGTAAAAAATCCTAATTGTGCTCAGAGGACTTTCATAGACCTTGGCAGCCTGGACACAGCTATGGAATGTGCAGCTTCCAGGCCTGGCTGGGAGCGGTGCCTCACAGCATTTCCGAGGGTCTCGAGAGGTGGCACAACGATCCGCACCAGTGCACAAGATCAGAATTAACTTGAATTCTACTTTGATATCTTTTTCTAAGGTGCCACATAAAACTCAGGAAAGGGGGCGCTGCGAGGTACAGTCTCGAGAGGTTGGCATCACTGCCGTTCCCACTGTGCAGAATGAACCAGGAATGTCAAGGTTTCAACACGGAAAAATCCCCCTGAGGCTTCCAAATGTTGTTGTTGGCTTTGGGGCTTGCTTAGAGAGACCGTAGGGCTGCCACCTTGGTCTTTGTACTGGGTGGAGAGACACAACCGGCTCATGCATAGACCATGGCTAGGAAATGAGTGGGTATTGTTACGTTATTTGGAATGAAAGTACTTGAATATTCTCTATGGTTGGCTGCTATAAAAATCTTACAAATCTGCATTGCCCAATAGGATAGCAGCTAGCCCCATTGCCCTTCGAACTTAAACTTGGGTCTCCCACATTTCATGTGCTCAACCACCATATGTGGCTAAAGTCTGTTCCACTGAACAGTGCAGACTGAGAACATTTCCATTGTGGTGGAAAGTTCTACTGGACAGCGCTGTTTTAGATACTAGCTTCGTGGTGCTTTTTTCTCAGGCTGTAGGCTCTGACTGCTGCTTTGTATATGCTTGTGATGAGAGCAATAATTACATTAATAGTAATGATGACGATGGTTCATTCACACTGTTGGGCTCTCACTCTACTGGGCCCTGCGCTAAGTTTTTCCATGGCTGCCATGTTAATCCACTGAGAAGTCAATTTTTTTTTCTCATTGCTTCCCCCTCCCCCACTCCCTATCCCTAAATCCAAGAGGAAAGCGGCCATCGGCCCCCACTGGAGGAGAGATTGGTGTTGCAGAGAGTCAAAAGCCAACGTTGACTGAAGACCACATATCTGTTTGTCTTTTGCAAGAAAGCTAAGCTTGTGGGTGAGATCGTGCAAGGTTTCCTGGAAGAGGAGAAGAGGGAAGGGAGGAAAAAGTGGGAGAGAGGGAGAGTGAGGCAATGTCTCCAGACTGAAAGGAGGATGAAGGTCAGAAAGTCCTCTTTGGTGGTGGAAACAAAGCCCCACTTCCTGGAGCTAGGCTACTGGTAATATTCCTAGAGAGGAATGGCTGGCTGTGTCTCCAGGGAGGCTGGACCCAGGCCCTAGGTTCCCAGCCCTTGCAAGCATGACACAAAAACCCTGGAATCACTGAGCTTTAAGGGACACCCAGCTGGACCATGACTGGTCCATATGGTGCCTCTGGGCTTACTAGAAAGACACTCTTTCCCTCTTCTAGAATAATCTATTGTAACATTAGTATGTTACTGATATGGGCTGAATTGTTCCCCCTACCATTTACGTGTTGAAGCCCTAACCTCAGTACCTCAGAATGTCTATATTTGGAGACAGGGCCTTTAAAGAGTGATTGAGTTAAAATGAGGCCATGAGTGGGACCTCATCCAATCTGACTGATGTCCTCATAAGAACAGGAAATTCAGACACCCAAAAAGACAAAAGGAACCCACATGCACAGAAAGACCATGAGCCAGAGCAGCAAGGGGGTGGCCATTGGCAAGCCAAGGAAAGAGACCCCAGAGACAGCCAACACTGCCAGACCTTGATCTTGGGCTTCCAGCCTCCAGAACTGTGAGAAAATAAATTTCTGTTGTTTAAGCCACCCAGCTCATGGTACGTTGTTATGGCAGCCCAAGCTGACCAAGACAATTACTGTGCAGTCTGAACAGCTCTCCCTGGTTAGGCTTTCCAGAACCTTACCTCCAGCTGGGCTGCAGGCCTGACTGCATGCTCACGCACTGAGACTCTTCTGTACATGTCCACACTATACACCTGGAAAGGTGCTGCTGGTCGGTGAAGAGAGCCTGTCAGGTTCAGGGGGAGGGACACAGAGGACACATAGTCCTTGCAATGCCTCCTAGGACTGTGGGTGGGGAAAAGAAGCAAGTGCTGGAATGAGGTGGGGCAGGACATGGCCCTGCATGCTGGTGAGAGTGTGCAAGTGATCTCCTGTGTGAACACACCACTGTGTGTACCTTACTGCCCCGGAATCGGCCAGCAAGCTTCACTCTCCGTGTCCACCCACCCACTCCCATACACCCCCATAGAAGTTCCTGATGTCTGAACAGCACCCTTAGAGGGTGCAGCACCCCACCTGACCCACAGATCGGATTGGACTATGAGGAAACTGGCAAAAACAGAGAGGGCCTGGAGGCCAAACAGGCTGGAGGTCCATCTTCTCATGAGTCCCTAGAGCAGAGAATGCTGCAGTATTTTCTATCAACTCAATGGAATGGGAGATTGGAAGCAAAAATTGATTCTGTTCAACAACAATAGATGACGTGGCCCTGCTTGCACATTTAACTTTGTGAAATAAGATTCATACTTTATGTATGATTCAGAAGTAGGGTTCCAGCAGGAAACTGCCAGTATTCTCAAGTGGAGTAGCTAGGGAGGGATGAATGGGATGATTTGTAAAGAGGAGGCAAGGTTAAGAGAAACCAGCTAGAGACTATGAGGAAACCTGGAGCTAGCATCAGCTGGAGTGGTCACTCCTGCCCCCCAACAGGTATGCTGAGGAGCAGTTTTGGGAGGGCAGATGCTCAGGGAAAAGGCCACAAGCCGTGGCCATCAGTGGAGGTTAGCAGCCATCATCTAGCAGAAGCCCAGCAAGCAAGAAGCTGGGGGAACAAGTCCCTCAACCCCATTTTCCCACCCCCTGACCTCTACCATAAGAGTTCCACCAGTGGAGACCAGCCAGAAGCCCAGAGTAGGGTCAGAAGGATGGAGGGAGAAACTAGAAGGGCAAACAAGACAACTTCTAAATGTGCATCATTTCATCCAGTCCTCCAGTGACCCTCTGGTTAAACCCAATTATTATCCCTACTTATACATATAAAAGTTTAGGCTCAGGGAAGAGGTTAAGGGTTTTTGTCTCACGAGATCTAGAATGTAATCTCCCTGTGGGAAATGATTATGTTTGTCTTATATCCAGTTATATTCCCAGTGCCCAGAAAAGTGCCTGGAATGTAATAGGTGCTGGATTGTCTTGTTTGCCATTCTAGTTGCTTGTTGAATGACTACATGAGTGAATTTCTTCAAGACAACACAAGTACCATGTGCTAGTGTAGGATTTGAACCCAGACTGTCTGATGGCAAAGCTCAAAGGCCTAAAGATCACCTTGTCCCTAAACCAAGGTCTGTAGATCCTTATAAGTCTAAGAGTTTGCCAAATAATACTAAAATTTGGTGACTTTATATATTCATTTCAGCAACAGTCTTAAGAAGTAAATATTAGCGGACCCTGGGTCGCCTGAATGATCACCTATCCCATAAACAGAGACTGTTGGGAGATTTCAGTGCCCAAGTCTGTGTATACATTCACTGTCATATTGTCACAAAGTGGTACCATTGTAATTATCTTGGGCTAATGAGAAGGGTACACGGGTGGACTTAATATCTAAGTGATTCATAAGTGATGCCTGTGAAAGCCGAATGACATCACAGAATATTGTACAAACAAGAAAAAGAGGGGTGGGGCGTGCACAAAAGTACCAGGGCATCAGAGCCAGTGTCTCCTCATGGTCAGTGATGTAGCTTAATGCAAACACCATCGCTCATACTAATGTTGTCATTCTGAATTGTACTGCTCATGTAGCAGTTTTGTTTTTTTTTAAATTCAGTTTGTTTTATGGTTGCATAGGAGTTTAAATATAATTTTGTGCTTAGTTTTGGTCAAAAATATGATGTAAATAAACTTTTCAAGTGTTTTCTCTTTAAAATGTATTCAGGCATTCAACAAATACAGGAAATGCTTCTGCTGTAGGCTACAAACCATGGCATGAACTGCTTGCAGCAGGAACCCAACAGAGGCAGCCCAGACTTAACTAGGGATGTCTGGGAAAAGCAGAAAATCTTTCCAAAGCTGGAAATACTTATTACTTATTGAGAACCTATTACTCACTGTACTGAGGTTTTTACATGTGCTTTAGACTGAATTGTGTGTCCCAGAATCATATGTTGAAGCCCTAATATGACAGTTTTTGGAGATGCGGGACTCTGAGAGATAATTAGGTTTAGATGAGGTCATGAGGGTGGTCCCTTATGGTGAGGTTAATGTCCTTATAGGAAGAAACACCAGAGAGCTTGCTCCTTGGTTCACTCTCTGAACCATGTGAAGACACAGCAAGAAGGCAGCAGTCTGCAAGCCAGGAGTGAATCCTTACCAAGAACTGAATCTACTTGTACCTTGATCTTAGACTTACCAGCCTCCAGAACTGTGAGAAATTTAAGCCACCCAGTCTGTGGTATTTTGTTATGGCAGCCTGAGCTAGTACAATAAGTATCATCTCAAATCCTCCTAACAGTTTTGCAGTGTAAATATTATTTCCCCATTTCACAGATGAGGAAGCTGAGACTCAGGGAGGTATTTAACTTGTCCAAAGCACACAACTAGAAAGAGAAGAACAAAGATTAGTTTATAAAGGTTTTTGAATAAAGGCTTATGGATTTTTTGAAAGCTCTCTATCTTCTAAGTCCTTATCAATAGGTGACAGGGGTTAGTCCTACCATCTATGGTGAATATCATACTGTTAATACAGACAGAAGTAGTTCCTGGTCCCACATGGAGACTGCCCAAAACCGTCCTCTACTTTGTACTAATAGATATGTGGACGATTTGTTACTAACATGGGTGTCAACTAGGGTGAACCTGACATTTTGGCTTTAATGATTTTAAAATTTTGAGCATATTTGAGTTTAGCTTCTCTTCCCATTGAAAAGCATTAGTGTGTGAGCAGAAAGTGTTCTCTAGTCACATAGCTAAAATTTGAATGAAGGAGGACTAGAGGAGCTCAGCTTGGCATTGCTATTCTAAACCCTTATAGTGATTCTCCAAACTCCAGGGTCTCATCCAGGCTGATGGCATAACAGGTTAACATCACAGACAGAAGCAATTAATGACACAATCCCTCGTAGGTACATAGTGTGCTTCAGAGTCCGCAAAGAAAATGCTCATATGTTGGCTCTTATATAAACTGAGTCTCAAAAGGTTAAATAGTTTGTTGAAGGTTCAAGCCCAGATCTTTAGAGTGACTTAAAGTCTGGTGCTCATTTTTGTTATTCTATTTGTTCCCCTAGTCTGAAGCATGGACTCCAATACCAGCATATGCTTGAATTACTAGGGACATAAGTTCCACGAGGGCAGGGGTTCTCTAAGTGGTTAAAAGCCACGGCTCTGAACCTAGATTGCTGGATTCAAATCCCACTCTTCCATTAGCTAGCTGTGCGAGTTGGGGCAAGTATCATAACCTCTCTGTGCCCATTTCCTCACTTAAAAATGATATTGATATATAATATGTACTGATTTATAGTAAATTAATAGCATCTACATTATAGTGTTTTAGGAGTAAATTAATGAATATGTATAAACCTTTAACATCATGCTGAAAACAGTGAGTACATAGAAAGTACTCAGTACACACTAACTATAATTATTATTTATAATTACCACTGGATTGGCATCTACATTAGTGCCTGATAAATAGTTATTGGGTGAATTAAATAAATATTTTAGCAGAGGACTCTCCAAATAGTATCATGGAGAGGTAATTCCTAAAACTTACTTTAAAAGGTAAAAAGAACACACCTCCATGTGACAGTGACATCTGTCCTTGAATTGACATTTCTAGGTGACTTCAAATAACTGGGAAAAAATTATTTTCAAATCACTTCGGCTTTTGAAAAACAATTTTCACATCAGTGGCTAGCACAGTTGGATGGCATTTGTTGTTGATGCTAAATACATGATTTGGGGGCAGTTTTGAACAGGAACAAAGGAAAAAAGAGGATCAGTTTCTGGAAAATAATTTCTTCAGAGACTTGGCAAGAGGAACACAGAGGTCTGGTCTCAACAGAATCTATACCGAATGCATATTTCTTGTGGGGTGGCAGTCCTTACAGCAGCAGAGGTAGACTCCATACTGACAATGGAATTGCAAGATACTTTTTTTTTTCCTTTCCTAAATCCAGGACCTCTGCTTTTCTGCAGTAATTTGAGAACCAGGAGCTCGGAGGTAGCGGTGGGCTTCCACCTAGGTGAGAGGCACAGGCTGGACCTGCGGTGTGTCTGCACAACACTGAACGTCAGTTTACCCAGGAAGCCCTCAGGCTGCACCTTCTGAGCTTCCGAGGAGACCGCGACCTGGCCAGCTGTGATCTCCAGGGTCAAGTGCCAGCCAGCACCAACGGTGTATGCGCAACCTTTCTAATACCAAGAAATATTGCAGCTCAGGGAGTGTCTGTTTTGTGGAATGCTCGTTCTCTCTTTGCCATCAACCTGGCTTCCTTTTTATTAGGCATTTTTGACTTCTATGAAATTGAGTTAGAAAATTACGTTCCCGGAGTGATTGAGTTCCTCCTTCCAGGATGGGTTTGCACAACTGCCCTCCCCCCACTGAGAATTTCCCCCTGAGACAGGTTTGCAAAGAAAAAGCACTTGGGGTCTTTTCAACACACGGTGACTGTTCACAAGGCACGATTGTTTGTCTTCAACTTGGAATTCATCTCCACTGAGCCAGGAACAAAATCAAGGCGACAGAGGCTTTAAAATTCAGACAGGAAGTTCTGCCCTTTTGACCTGGGAAACCAAGAGGAAAGTGAGGAGGAAGACGATAAAGTAAAAGACCAGGAGGAGGTCTGATATCTGCACCTCTTGTAGAACTTCTACGTTTGGCTAACAAGATTGCTTAAGGTAGAGGTGGCCTTATAAAAGACTCTTGATGAGCACCAAGTGAGCCCTGAGACACCCCCTGCCCTCGCCCCCCAGCTTCCATCCAAGCAGGCTCCTGATTGTAAAACCCTTGTGCATGGATTCAACTAGGCACGTAGTTCTAAGAGTTGGGGAAAGAAACTGAGAAGAGCAGAGAAGTACTTCCACACTCCAGCCCCCCATCCCCACCTCTCCCCTTTCCACTACACCTGCACATCTCCTCCCTTCCTCCCTGTAGAGTTACTCTTGCCCTGAGTCTGTTCCTGGCTTGCTTGAAACTGCACCTTCCTGCGGGGCTTCCTCCTTCCTCTGCTCTCCCCTAACCAGCCCCTCCAAAGTGACTGAGCTTTAGTTAAACCACTTTGGTTCCACTTCTTTCATTTCTACCATTTGTCCTCAGTTGGATTTTGAGGAACAGCATCTCCTCTCTATGTGTAGCATCAGAGGCCACATTACAGATTAGGGTTTAGGGGGCTTGCCGGTTATGCATGTGAGGAAGTGTTCCACTGACACCTGAGATAAACTAGGCTAAGAGGAAAGCCATCGCTTCTACCCCAACTTCTTCTCACCAGCTCTACTACTCATCTGGTCCTCCTCCTCACCTGCCTGGTAGCTCCAAACCAGATCTCCCCCTCTCACCCTCTCCTCTTCCCCCAAGGCCTATTGATATTGCTACAACCGATATCAATGCTGTTCTTCCTCTGTTCTTGTCCTGCTTCAAGACCTGATCATCTCTCACGATCATGAACCATTTTCATTCCTCCTAATCCTGCTCCAATACCTTCAGTTCTTTCCTGTTCCCATCAGCCTCAACTCTCCAAAACACAGATCTTACCATACCACTTCCCTCATTCAAATATCTTCAGGGGTGCCCTGTTCCTAAGAGCAAGTCCATAATCCAACAGCCAGATATTCAAGGCTCTTCACCATCTGGCTCAAACCTACTCTTCTAGTCTCGTCTCCCACCACATGGTAGGTCCTTGGTCACCACACATTGAATAAAAGATGTTTTGTCTTAAGGTGTTCTGTGCCATGATTGTAGTAGCTGGGGTTCATGGATGGGACTCCAAGCTGAAAATATATTGGCTCCTGACCCAGGTAAACACTGAAGCACGACTGCCCAGAGTTGTTAATCTAGGACATTGCCAGGCCCCTTATACTAACAAGCTGTGTGACCTTTGGCCAGCCCTCACTTCATCAGGTCTAGGTTCCTCCAATAATACCATGGGGCCCAGATGACTTCAAAATTCACTACTTCCAACATTAAAGATGATGGATAAGATGTGCAGACCCTCGAAGCCAGCCTCCACAGGCTATGGTACCTTGCTGCATTGCCAGGTCTAGCTCTGGCCTCTCAGTTCTGTCTGAAGCCATCATCCCATCTAGGGATGAGATCAGATCCTGGGAGAACTGACTCATCCTGCAGCCTCAGACAAGTCAGATTTGTACCAGAAGGCTCCTTTATGAATATGCAGTTGCAAGAAAACTGCCAACTGCCCTTCAGAACATCTTCTCCCTAGATTAATGGTACATGTATGTTAATATACTATCTAGATCTTTCCCCTGGTAAGTAAAATTAGTTATCAAGAGGTTGTTTGGGCATAGGGATTCAGAATAAGAAAACCTCATGGTCTAGAGTCTAGCATTTCCAGGCTATGAGAGGGCCTGATGAATTCCTTTTGTTCCAAGTGTCCACTAGGAGCATTTGATTGCAACAGAAACGGACTTTAGTTGCATAAAACAAAAAAGAGGATAATTGGGAGGATCCTGAGGAGCTAATGGAGATCTTCCTTGACCATGAGTCTGAAGTAGCCTCCCCAGCTGGTCTCCACCACATCACCCTACCTATTTCTTTTGTAGCACTTGTCTAGTGTGAAATTATCTTGTTTACTTGTTTGTCATTGGTCTTCCTCATTAGACTGCTTGATCCATGAGGGCAGGGACATTGTTATTCTTGTTTGTGGCTCTATCTCTTGACCCCAGGACAGTGCCCATCAAACATGGTATGCTCAGAAAGATTGGTGGGGTGAATAAATGAGTAGAAGTAGCTGAAAAATTAAACCCTAGGAATGACTGGAGATGGAATGACCAGAGCAGGAACCTCTGTCCTTTTTTTTTGTAGGTATTACCATGAATGGCTTCACTCCAACTGCATTTTTCTCTTCATGTTTCTACTCTAGGTTCACATGCCTAGGATAAAGAATTCAGCTGGCCCAACTAGGATCATATGACCACCGTAGAGGCTGTGATGGTGGAGTATTGGGATTGGTTGTAAAGCAGAGCCTCACATGGAAGACGGAAAGGCAGATCCTCAAAGAAATGGTTACCAAGCAGACATCCACTGCCCTCGACCATAGTTATCATTTTTGTTTGAGGCCTGTCAGTTGATACGGCACTTCTTTTCCATAAAGATCTCTCCATAATAGCTGGCTTGCCAATTATCACTTTTCCTGTCTCCATAGGCTTCACTTAAGTAAGGCTTACCCACTCCAAAGTCTCACCTGCTCAAAAGAGAAGATAGACTCACTCTGCTAAGGTGATCTAGGTACTCTCCGCCTAGCATATCCCAGTACATCTTTTTGTACATTTGTTTCTTATTTTCTAGCTCATGAATAAAGCATACATCTACTTTACATTTGAAAAATGTGTGCTTTCACTTAACCCAAAGTCCTTGTTTTCTGTAAACCCACATTTGGATTGCTTTGTTGTGGCTAAGACTGTTAGTTGTCTACCCAACAGCCACTTAGGACTGTAGTTCGCCCAGCCCTGGAGATGAATCATGATGGAAGCCCTTTCCTTCTTTACCCATAATTGGACTAGAGGTGACATGCCAACCTCAAATCTGGGCTGTAAGAAAAATGCAAAATCTACTGGGGACTTCTGGAAAGATTTTCCTCCCAGAGAAGGTCACATGGAGTAAAAGTTCCTGTATCTTGTAGCTTTTCCTCATTCTTCCTTCCTTCTTCTTCTTTTTCTTTTTTAAGCGTATTATTTAATTATTCACGAGAGACACAGAGAGAGGCAGGGACACAGGCAGAGGGAGAAGCAGGCTCCCTGCAGGGAGCCTGATGCGGGACTCAATCCCAGGACCCTGGGATCACGCCGTGAGCTGAAGGTAGACGCTCAACCACTGAGCCACCCAGATGCCCTTTGCCTTCTTGTTTTTTTCCAAATAACAAACTCTTCCTTCCTTCTTGATGGGGATGCTTTCATGAGAGAGAGGGTAGTTGGAGCTGTGGCAGCCATCTTGCAAATATGAAGTGATAAATGTTAAGAACAACATGCAGACAATGATTGAGTAGAAGAAAGCAAAGGTCTGAGTTCTTGATTTCACTAAGAATAGAAGTCAATGCTGGATTTATTAAGTAAATAATACGGGTTAAGCCACTCTTTGTTGGGTCCTCTGTAACCTGCAGTTGAAAGCATTCCTACCTGATAGACTTGTGACAAACAACGCCTTCTTCATCTTATGCTGATTTCTTGGCTTTATCACACAAGAGATGCTTCTGTTGTGTAGTAGTGGGGGTTTTGCTGAGCATTGGTGTGAGAGTAAGTCTGAGGAAGAGCCTAAAATTTCACTGTGTTTTGTTATAAACGCTCCTCATGATTTATATCTACTTTTTGTAAAGCGATCATTATGAATATCTACTTGAAAGAATGCTGTATTCATATAGATATCTTACATGGAAACATATGTTACCTAAATTTTTTTGTCAATTTCACATCACAATTTAATAGACTCTGACCTGCAGTGATTTCGGAATTTCTATACAGAAAGGATTTAAAAGTAGCAATTAAATGGGAAGTGGAGGGACGCCTGGGTGGCTCAGTGGTTGCGCCTCTGCCTTTGGTTCAACACATGACCCCGGGGCGCTGGGATCGAGTCTCGCATCTGCTTCTCCCTCTGCCTGTGTCTCTGCCTCTTTCTCTGTGTCTCTCATGAATAAATCAATAAAATCTTTAAAAAAAAAAAAGGGGGGGCGGTGTGGAGGGCAGGGTCTTGAAAGTGCACTCGCATGGCACTTTTAAGATTGAAAAGCAACTGTCCATATCATGAACCGATGGAGCCAAGGCATCTCAAGCACCCCCATCAGCGCCTTGTTGCTAGTATACCTTCCACCCTTAAAACCAACTGCTTAAGGAATTTGACTTCCTTCCTGGAAGTCAAGAGATCAGTTTGGATGGTTTTACTTCAAGCATAGGCCTTCAAGATTGGAAACCTGATGGAAGACTATGACTTTACACCTGTGTCGCCATTGGTGCTGACTAAATCACTTTGCCTTGCAACACTGTATGGATTGTACCTCGCATTTCCCATAAAAAGAGATCAGGTGCAGAGGGCTTAAAGGGCTGCTCAGAACACACAGCTGGCCAGCAAAACCAGTTCTACAGCTTTGGTGTCCTGATCCTTACTCTTCCCATTGTATCTGGTAGTTCTCAGTTTAGGGATGGGGTCTTTAGGATCTAAAAGAGAAGTGCTCTTGGCCCATTTAAAGGAGTCTTTTTTTAAGAATGTAACTTTTCCCACCAGAGAAGAGGAACAGAAAACCAGAGGGCTTGGTGGTGGTGGTGGGGGGGGGGCAATCCAATCACTCAATGAGTCAGGAAGGCTACTAATTAAAGCCCCACCTTCATGTTATCTCCATGTATTCCTCTAGAATATTAACCGCCTTCCGTCCCATATTTGCCAAAATGATACAGCCCAGTCTTAACTAGAACAAGCACACCAGGAGGAACTTTAGATCTCTGAGCAGAAAGGAGAAGGCGTAAGTATGCCCTACGTGTCTCCTCGTACAAGTGGTTTGGAGGAGAATGTTTCTAATTCCTCTATAGGAAGGTGATCTGAGAGAAGGCTTCTGCATCCCAAAGAAAGGGAAGAGTGGCTCCAGGAGTAGCTTCACAGACCAAGTGAGCACAGGGCTTCGAATCAAAGTCAGCCCCGGGTTTTCCAAGCCGGAAGGAAAACCAAGCTCCAGAAGAGATGCAGGAAGTTAGGACAGGGCCAGAATGGGAGCAAAGGGAAAAGAAAGCCAGAGGAAAACTCATGTGGACAGGCCGACTGAAAAGTTTTACACATAAATGTGAGAAGAAGGAGGTTCTGACTTCTCAGCTCAGGACCAGGGTAATGATGTAATCAGCATAAGTGAGACATAGTGGCCTGGCAAACATGCCAAGAATGTGGGCTGAGGGGGCCTGGGTTATTCCAGGTTGCCATGGTTTTCAGCCAAAAGTAATAGACCCAGACAGGGAAAGCAGGCAGCCTGATGCTTCAAGGATGTCCACACATACTCTGAGTGCAGGACAAAGGAGTCTTGTTCATTCCTTTACGATATTGAACCACGGGTAGAGCTAGCAGTAGTGTGTCCGCTTTCAAAGCATAACATTTGGAGTCAGACAGACTGGAGTTTGAATCCTGGCTCTCCACCATTCACTTGCTGTGTGGTTTTGACAAAGTGACTTAACTTCTCTGTGCCTCATGATCTCCATCTGTAGGCTAATCAGAGCACCTAACTGATAAGGTGGTGTGAGAATTAAACAAGATGTGTTTTGAAAGGTGCTTCGCCTCACGCCCGACACATGATCAGAACTCAATCTTGATCTCCTCTTTTTCATAATAATGTATATATTGAGATTAGCAGCAGGAGAATAAAAGCAAGAGAGTAGTAAACACTGATTTTAGACACCTAATAAAATGCCACCCAATGAATCAATGGGAAAGAAGCGAAGCCTAAGAACAGGGTCTGGACTGTGAGTGACAGAGAAGAAAGCAGGTGTACTCACCTTAGATGCTTCTGCTGAGAAAACTTTGGGTTTGCATTAGATTTGAAGCAGGTGAGACATTTTGAACCTGGAAGGGAAAAAGAAGCTTATGACATGAATTTTCAAATATGTGAAGGTCATTTCTCTCTTTATAAAAAACAACATTGTAACATTTTTAAGACCCCTCCAGAAAGGGCGATACCCCCTTAACTAACCGTGTGACCGCGCCTCCTGTTCCTCATCCAGAGTAAAGTGGGAGATAATAACAGTGCCAAGTGCGCAGGGCCCAAGCGAAGACCGATTCAGTGAAGTAGCAGAGGGCACTCGATGGGATGAGCACTGGGTGTTATACTATGTGTTGGCAAATTGAACTTAAATAAAGATGAAAAAGAATAAGAAAAGAAGTAGCAGACGCAGTCTTAGCCCATTTACACCCCACCGCAAGAGCAATCCCTGGATTACACAAACATTACCGACTCACCCCCTGTCCTTCTATCTCATAAGGGCCACACTCAATATTTTGTATGTATTCTTCTGACCTTGTTTCTACGCACACAAAGTTGTCTAAGCATCCGTTTGTTTCTCACCAAAGGGATCCTGCTGTAACATTTTCTTTTGATCTGCTTTTCCACCTCGCAAGGCAGGCGTGTGGGGAAGGTCCTCCCAAGGGGCAGTCCTCGCTGGGGACTTTCTGTGGCTCTCCACAGGCTCAGGCCTGCTCTCAGCCGCTTCTTGTCACCTCCTGCTCCTCATCGCTCACCTGCGGCCTTCTGGCCGTCTGTCCAAGTCCCCAGCCCCTCAGATGCAGAACAGCCTCCCAAAGGAGGGGCTCACTCAGGGAAAGCTGACCCCCTCTCCTGCCTACCTCTCAATCTCCCAAAATAGCACACCAGCCAAGGCTGTGCTTATTTAACAGACTTTTCTGAAGGGTTGAAAATAAGAAATAAAACGTTTAGTGTAAAGAAAAAAAAAAAACACCTTAAAAATGTGTCATTAACTCTGTTTCCTGAGCCCAAGCGGGAGGCAATATACCCTTCATAGGGAATTCCCTCAGGGGCATCCCCCCAGCGACCCCCCACACACCCTCAAGCCTGGGCCCAGGCTTTGAGCAAGCCTCCCCCTTGTCCCCCTCCACGCATCCACAGCATCGTCAGGGCAAAGTGGCAACCCTTGCACAAAATTCAGCCATCAGAGGGGGTCTGGTCAAAACGGTGCTTCCAATGTTCTTTGGAACAAGGTGTTGCTTGTTTTACATACAAGCCTAGACTTCTGGCTTCTCCTGAGGGAGGACCGGCTGGGGCGACACAGGGCGCACATTCCCAGCCGCAGCAACTTCAGAGCCGAGGACTCTTGCCCTCCGTCTCTAGGACATCCCGGCGGCCTCGGGCCCTCCCGCTTCCATCGTGTGACCCTGGGGGGCATCACTTGTTTATTCACTTGCCTGCCTCCGGTACAAATTTAAGTCCAAGTTGGGGGAGACATATATGCTATTAGCCCCCCACAATCACCAAGAACTCGCCTTAGAACGTTCTTCTCTGTCCAGAAGGCTGCCGGGATGGAGCAATTTCAGCACCCAGGAGGCCGAGCCACATCCCACCGGAGGCCTAGGCCGGGGTGGGGTTGGGTGGGGGTAAAAGGAGCCTGCTGGAGGGCAGTGTCGGGGTGAGATGGCTGGGGACAGGGCCTCACCGCTTGGGCCTTGGCATCACCATCACCTCAGAGTGTCCTCTGTCAGAAATCTTAAACTCTGACCTCCAGGCTTTGGACCTCAACGTCTAGCCCTTCACCTCTGGTGCTGAGAACTCGGTCCAAGCCCCCTTTGCTCTCGTTCTTCCTGCCAAGTGGATTCTGCAGAGCTCCCAGGATGCACAAGGCACTCAGCCCCTTCTAAGCTTTCTCTTCCAAACACCCGCCCCCAAACCAACAACCTGCACTCACCAGCGCCCCTGTCCCCCCAACCCTGGTCACTGAGCCTCGCAGGGCATCCAACCCCACTGAGCCTCCTCCGGCACAAGGTGGGGACGTCGAGATGTTCTTCTCCCTTAGCTGCCTCCTGCCTGTCTCCGGATCCACGTTTCCCCTCCTGTGCCCCCCTCAGTCCGCACCGCTGTTCTCAGGACCCCATCTCTCATCCCCCCGACTCGTTCCCTAGTCGACCTGTCGCCTGCATCTCTGACTTCTCCCTCTCTCCTGCGTCGTGCCCAGACCCTAGACGGATCCACATTTCTCCCATCTTGGAAGAGAATGCCCGGGGAACTCTGGTGGAAATGACCACAGAATGATAACATTCAGGGTTCGGAGGAAGGAAGGAGAGAAATCAGCGAGATAAAGAAAATGGGCTGCAGGAAGGTGCAGTTCTTCGAGCTCAGGGTTTTGGCAAGAAAAAGCCAATGGGAACGAAATCCGAGGGACAAAGGGTCTGAGCGAACAGGATGCCCTTTTCACATCATATACTAAATTGGTCATAATACCCTTCTGTGTAGAGGGCTCCGTAGCTCGCCGGCGCTGTTTTGTCCAGTTCCCGCTTCAGTGCAGTGAGATAGGCGCAGGGGAGAGCCAGCGGGTGAGGAGTGGCTGGGGGCTGGGGGGGCAGTGGCACTGAGCCGGATATGCACCACCAGAAAGAAGGGGAAGGAAATCTCTAGTGGCTGCAGAGGTGGGGGTGAAGCCAAGGAGGTGCTGGGGCTGCAGGGCCAGGACAGACCATTTGCATAGATGCAGCTGAAACAGGTTTCCTTGGACCTGGAAGTGACTTAGAAAGAAATCAACTCATCTTTACGGAAAACCATGGGGAACTATTGAAGGAGGTAGACGTGCCATTATTAGTGGCTTGTGTGACAACCCAGTGCAAAACCCATCCTTGACGGTGAGATTAAAAAAGTAGGGCCCAGGAAACCCAAACCCTTTGGAGAAATGTTGAAACAACAATGTGAACAAGTACAAAGACACAGATTTTACAAAAAGAACGCCACTGCCATTTAAGCAAAACAGGTGTCCCCTTTTCCAAGCTCTGGAGATGAGCCAGGAGGTCCCCCCCCACCCCTTACAGGCCATCTCCAGCCACTGACCAGCTGGGTGATCTAGAGCCTCCCAGGCCCTCTGTTGAATCAGGTGGCTCGGGCACCCTGATCCCTGACGGGTGTGGTGGGAATCAACCGAGACCAGACGTGAGCAGGTGCTTTGGGAATGACAGTGGAAGCCGTAGGCTGAAAGAGGTGAAAACCGGTGGGGAAGAGTCAAATGAGCCACCACGCTCCAGATAGGGCCACACCAGATATGAGGATGGGTGAGTAGAGCCGTACCAGGCGGAAGTGAAACTCTTAAGACTGGGGCGGGGAGGGGAAGAAAAGACACAGCTTTTTAAGGGAACTGCCATCTCCACAAATAAAATAAACCCAGGTCTTTCAAGGTCAGCCCTGGCGGGGGCTTCTCCACCCAGATTTCCTCCTTGGCTACCTCAGAGGATTGGTGGTAGATTTTACTATAAAGAAGACTCTAGAGTTCTTGCAAGATGAAATCTCTGTCTTGTACAAAAGGAGAGGATGACTGCAGGAAACCGTAAATTGTCCGCTTGTCTAGAGAAGCTGCATTAGGTGATAGAGCAGAGGCTTTGGATCCTGGCTGATTCGGTTCAAATAAGCCCCTTGGGAGGCTACGTGCTACTACATGCATGGTTCAGCCACTCTTTATCTAAGAAGTGAAGGTGATCATCTTGATGCCAGAGGGTGAAATTGTACAGAAAACCTCCTCAGCATTAGGATGAGTGCTCGGTCCAGCCGTTCCTGGGATGCTAGGTAGTAGATAATGAGGTTTAGTTGGGAGCAAATTTTCTTGAACCAATTTGCTTTCTCTCTGGAAAGGGAAGTCAAACATCTGGAGCAGTGGTTCTCAACTTGGAGTCAATTTTGAACCCCACCCCCCAGGGGACATTTGGCAATGTCCGGAGACATTTCTCATTGTCATAATTGAGGAGGGGATTGCTACCGGCATCTAGTGGGTAGAGTCCAAGGATGCTGCTAAACATCCTACAATGATCAGGACAGTCTCTTAGAATAAAGAATTCTCTGGCTCCAAATATCAATAGTGCCAACATTGAAAAACCCTGGTCTGGCCCAAAGCCAAGCCTTTATTGCTCTCTCCACAGTTATCTAGTCTGTAAGCCAAGTGAACCCAACTGTACTTGCAGAGTTGTTCATGCTCTGAAGCAGCCAGTGGAAGGAAATGTTCAGTGGTGACTCAAATGTACTAGTTCAGGGCTGTTAACAATCTTTGTCTGAAGCTAGAGGAATTCATTTAGAATGTATTTATTGGTCACAGAGGACATCAAGTTTGGTGGTTGTATTAACATTTTGGTGGAGGGAAATCATGCCCTAAGTCACCTTGACAAACAAGAGAAGTATTTCTCTAAATGCAGAATGGAATTCTTATTGGGGAAAAATCAGTGCAGTTTACAGGTCATGGAAATGACTTGAAGGCCATTGAGGCCTAAAATTTACACACAGCCTGTGGTCAGGACTATGAGATACTGGGATTGAGACAAGCCTCCAGCGTCCCTCAAAGGGAGCAAAGCCATTGTAAACCACTCAGTATAGGGCTTTGCATTTTAAAAGAGATGGAGAAATCCATAGAAAAGCCACAACAATAGCTGGAAAATAAAGAGGGGTCTGAAAACAGGCAAAGGAGTCTGGGTTTTTTAATGCGGAAAAGAGAGAACTGAGTGTGCAAGAGGTTTTTGAACAAGAAAGATTATCACAAGGGGAAAAATAGCCAGCTGTTTTCCATCTCCATGGAGGAGCAAATTATAGGAAATGGGCTGAGATTGCAGCACAATGGTGGCTGTGAATACGAAAGCATTTCCTAATTGGACCCTGGAACAGACTTCAGAGGAAAACAGTTCAATTCTCATTACTCAAGTTTGCTAAAAATAGGTTAAGTATTGACCTGACCCCAGATGGGGGGACTATATACGATGACTTCTTGAGCCCCCTGGTTTTACCATTCTTTTTGCCTGTGTCCTCACAAGGCACCGCTAATTCGCTAATGGGTGACACATTCAGTCATTTCATTCTATGGCCTATGTAAGCTCGTTTCCTAAACCACCCATTTGATGGATTTTGATTGATTATATTGTTAAATTGACCTGTGGTTTTCAGAGTCATTTTGACGTAGCCTGTAATGTCTTAACATTTGTTTTATTCATTGAGCTTGGACATTAACGCATAAATTATATTACGCTTGTGGGTCATCAAGTCGGCCTTGCATTGATCATAATGCTCAGAGCTCAGTTCTCCGAGTCGCTGGCTATACCAATACACATTTCGACATAACCTGAACCAGCCATTCAGACCAGAGGAAACGAGGTGAGGAAATAGTCCCACACTTGCAATTTGCTCCAGGGGTGTACTTTTTGCATCCAGAATGTATCGTCGTGTTAATGTCGAAGCCAACGTCTGAGTTGGAACGCGGCAGGTTGCGGGGCTGGAGAAGAAGATGGGATCCTGCTGTTTCTAGGTTTGCACAGAAATGAGTCCGTTCCATTTTCAAGTGAATTTACGGAATTACTGATAGAAAAGGAGTCAATCCATGAAAGCCCCGCGTCATGCACTGAGGGAGCATCCAGTTACTGTGTTTCTTTGAGCTCTCCTAGGCATGTACTTAACTTTTTAAAATGCTTACACCCTAAGTGGGAGCAGGAGTGTAGACTGACTTCGTTATTCACTGAGGTTTTAGCTTCTCTGCTAAAAAATGTAACTCTGCGAATGCTCCCAGTAGAGCACCAGTAACCAGTAGTTCCCTGGTGTTCTTAAAAGATACAAAACACTGGGATCCCTGGGTGGCGCAGCGGTTTGGCGCCTGCCTTTGGCCCAGGGCGCGGTCCTGGATATCCGGGATAGAATCCCACGTCGGGCTCCCGGAGCATGGAGCCTGCTTCTCCCTCTGCCTGTGTCTCTGCCTCTCTCTCTCTCTCTCACTGTGTGCCTATCATAAATAAATAAATAAATAAATAAAAGTTTAAAAAAAAAAAGATACAAAAAACTAGCAAAATCATTGACGTGGATACGAAATGGTGCATACAGTGAGAAGTAAATCAAAGCAGAATTCTATACAAAGTCTTCTCGATCTGTTTTCTTTTCTCCCCTGTGGCCTGCCACCAATCCTCCTCCTCCTCGTCCTTTGATAATACAGCCTCTGAGTTTTAGTCAGACACATAACTATTTCACTAACGACTAAATTTTCCAGCATCCCTTGCACCTAAATGAGATACAGAATAATTTTCAACTGATGGAATGTGGGCAAGTGATTTGGGCGGATGTGATGTGCACCATTTAGGGTCCATGACCTCAAAGGATAACATCACCCTCCACATCACCCTCCTAAGTAATAAGCAGGCAGCACAAGGCGAGTGCAGCACAAAGTAGAGTCAGTCCTGCTCTGCTTGTCCAGGGGTAGGGGATTTTGTTCAATTTCCTGGGTCCCACAATGACATTGTTGCTGTGAACATTTATGTATGCTTTCTTGTGTGGACATAGGTCTTCAATTCTCTTGGATGAATACCTAGGATAGGAATTGCTGAATTGTATAACTCTAGGTTTAACATTTTGAGTAACTGTCAGACCCTTTTCCAAAGTGGCTCAGCAACCAACTTAGCAACCAATGTATAAGGGTTACAATTTCTCCACATCCTTATCAACACTTATCATGTCATTATTATTACTATTATAGTAATCATAGTATGAAATAATTGAGGGTTTGATTAGGGTTTCCATGATAGCTAACGAGGTTGTGCACTTTTTGGCCATTTGTATAACTTTTTTTGAGAAAGGTTTATTCAGATCCATTTTGTAATTGGGTTGTTTGTCGTTATGTTGTTCAGTTGTGAGAGGTTTTTTTTTTTTTAAGATTTTATTTATTTATTCATGAGAGACACAGAGAGAGAGAGAGGGGGGCAGAGACACAGGCAGAGGGAGAAGCAGGCTCCATGCAGGGAGCCCGACACGGGACTCAATCTCACGTCTCCAGGATCAGGCCCTGGGCTGAAAGTGTCACTAAACCACTGAGCCACCTGGGCTGTCCAGTTGTGAGAGTTTTTATTTATTTATTTATTTATTTTAATTTTTATTTATTTATGATAGTCACACAGAGAGAGAGAGAGAGAGAGGCAGAGAGACATAGGCAGAGGGAGAAGCAGGCTCCATGCACCGGGAGCCTGATGTGGGATTCGATCCTGGGTCTCCAAGATCGCGCCCCAGGCCAAAGGCAGGCGGTAAACTGCTGCGCCACCCAGGGATCCCGAGAGTTTTTAAATATACTATAGATATTTGACCCATATCAGATATATAATTTGCAAATATTTTCTGTCATTCTATGGATTGCCTTTTCATCTGATAGAAATACCATATGATCCAGTAATCTACTTCTAGGTATATATCCAAACAAAATTAAAAAATCACTATCTTAAAGATATATTTCATTACCATGTTCATTACAGCATTATTCACAATAGCCAAGATACGGAAACAATCTAAGTATCCATCGAAAGATGAATGAATAAAGAAACTGTGGGTATATAAATACACATATAGACATACATATAGTGGAATATTATTCAGCCTTGAAGAAGGAGGAAATTCTTTTGTTTGCAACAACATGAGTGACCCTGGAAGACATTATACTAAGTGAAATAAGTTAGGCACCAAAAGACAAATACTTCATGATTTCATTTCTATGTGCAATCTTAAAAAAGAAAAAGAAAGAAAGAAAGAAAGAAAGAAAGAAAGAAAGAAAGAAAGAAAGAAAGAAAGAAAGAAAAAAGAGAAAAAGAAAAAGTTGAAAAAAAGTTTATCTTATTGTCACAGAGTGCAGAATAGTGATTACCAGGGGCTGAGAGGTTAAGGGGAGTAGAGATGTTGGTCAGTGGGTACAGATTTTCAGTTATATGATGAATGAAAAAGTTCTGGAGACCCAGTGTACAGCATGGTGTGTATAGTTAATAATAATGTATTATGTACTTGAAAACGGCTAAGAATGTAGATCTAAAATGCTTTCCCCACACACACACAAATGGTAATGATGTGAAATGATAGATGTGTTCATTAGCCTGATTATGATAATCATTCCATAATGCATATGTATATCGAACATCAAGTTGGGGCACCTGGGTGGCTCAGTCAGTTGGGCATCTGACTCAGGATCTCCGGGTCCTGGGATCAAGTCCCATGTTGGGCTCCTGCTCAGCTCCTTTTCTCCCTGCCCCTCCTCCACTCTCTAAAATAAATAAATAAATCTAAAAAACCCTACATCATCCTGTATATACAATTTTTATTTGTCCAATGGACCATGGTAAAGCTAGGGGAAAAAAGAGAAAATCCTCATCATTTAGAAACTGTCATAGTTATTGATTCAGAAAGAATCATCAGTTGGATTCTAAAATTAGTCAGTGAAAGTTTGATGAGGAAGTACCTGCCACAAATTACTTATTAATTACAAAGATAAAAGTAGTTATTTTATAATAAAGAAATCTGGTCATCACTATCAAAGTTAATACCACAAGGATCAGAATTGACATGATGTGTCCTATAACATGCAGTGAAAAGACACAGTATTACTTCTGTGTTCTGTTCCTGCCAAAGATACATTACCTGAATCTAATTATGAGGAATCTCAGAAAACCGGAACTGAGGAACATTCTACAATGTAACTGGTCAATACTCTTAAAACATGTCAGGGCTATGACACAGAATCTGAGGAACACTAACAGATTGAAGGACACTAAAGAAACATGGTAACTAATGTCACTTGCCACTCTGGACTGGAGCCTGGACCAGAAAAATAATTTTTTTTTAAAATAAATTGTTTTTGCTGCAAAGGAAATTATTGGGACAACTGGTGAAATTCAAATAAGGACTGTACAGAAAATAATATGGTATCAGTTTCAACTTGCAAATATGAAAACTGTACTGTAAGATAATATCTTCATTCTTGGGAAACATACGCCACAGTATTTAGGAGTAAAGGAGCATCGTGTCTGAACGTACTCTCCCATGGTTCAGAAAAAAGTAGTACACGTACATGCAGGCACATACAAAGGCAGAATTTCAAAAACAATTAGTAATTGTTCACAGTTGGGCAATCTAGAGGAAGAGCATACAGGATCTTTGAATTCTTCCTGCAACTTTTCTTTAAGTTTGAAATCATTTCAAGACAAAAATTCCCAAAACTAAAATGAAGATATCTCCCGAATCCCATACAGGGATCTCCCCCTTGGTGTCTTCCACAGTGGGTGGGACATGCATAATTACTTAGTAAAAGTAATTATTTAGTAAAATTACTTGGTAAAAATGGGCAGATCAATTAATTGGCAATCAGAGTGCTTTATTCATTCTCTTTTGAGTTTTATTATTTTTTAAAAAGCAGCTACAGTATCATTTTTAATTTATTAATTAGATCCTGGGATAAACAAAGATCGTCCAGGGACAAAAAGGAAGCAAAAATTTGTCAATGGTTGACTGTAGGCTGGAACTGAACAGTCCCCAACACCAACCAGTTGTTGCTCTGGTGGAGTTTATTGTACCTGGGGTACAACAGAGTCACACCCCCGAGATTACAGGGAGGGGGTGGGGGAAGATTTGGTGGTGGAAAAGAAATTTGAGAAACTTACCCCATTTGGGTGATGGTGGAAAGGTAATTTGAGAACATAAACCAGTGTGAGACTATTATATTGTTAATAATACCGTTATGGACTCTGGGGATGGTTAACACCAAAATGAACGAGTGCTATTTTGCATAAAAAAATGTTTTTTAGAGAAAAAATAATATTTATTTGCAAGAAAAACAAAGCTCCATTGCTGGTTCAGGATGTGAGTATACGTATCTGTATATATTACATGTTTGTGTATATATGTATGGATCTGTGTATATGTGTGTGTATGTGTATGTTTGTGTGTATACATATGCGTAGGGTCATGAATTTTCCTCCATAAGGTCATAAAGCCAAACTGACCACTCTCTTGGCATACCCTCATTTGCACAAATCTGATCCTTCCGGGTTTTTCTTTTTAAAAGTAAAAAAAAGAGAGAGAAAACGAGATTAAGTACAGTATGGAAGCTTTTTGTCAATCTCTCAACTATAGCAGGATTGTAATCCACTGCCTTAAAGAATCCCTGAAACAACCCCTGGGAGGAAAGACACAGGGCAGCAGTTTCTTACTTTCTTATTACTTAAACTATTCAGAGTATAGGAGAAATTTTGAAAGACTGTTGTATAAAGCACCTCTTCCACATGCTTCCAGTTGCCCTCATTTAACTTTCTTCCCCCTCTAAGTCAACACTCCGATACTAGTTTTGAGTTGAGGCTCATATATATGTAAACCTGAATGTTGTGTTTCTATTTCCTTATCACATGGAACTTGTAATTATATAAGGTTTTTTTTCCTCCTGGATGGACCTTGAAGTCATTATGCTAGGTGAGATGAGCCAGAGAAACACAAATACCATATGATCTCACTTATATGTGGAATCTAAAAAACAAAGCCCCCAAACTCAGCAGCAGAAGAGGTCAGACTCCTGGTGACCAGAGGCAGGGGTGAGATGAGCGGCAATTGGAGGAAAGCAGCCAAAAGGTACAGATTTCCAGTTACAAGACAAAGAAGGACTATGGAGGGAACATAGGACATGATGTCTTCAGTCACCACTGCTATATGACTTATAGAGAAATGTTATGAAGAAACCAGATTCTAGCAGTTTTCTTTTTTCTTTTAAGATTTTATTTATTTATTCGTCACACACAGAGGCAGTGACACAGGCAGAGGGAGAAGCAGGCTCCCTGTGGGGAGCCGGATGCGAGACTCGATCCCAGGACCCCGGGATCACGCCCTGGGCCGAAGGCAGATGCTCAACCACTGAGCCACCGAGGTGTCCCAGATTCTACCATTTTATTTCACAAGGGGACATTTTTCTTCCTTCTCTTTTTGTTGTATCTCCATGAGATGATGAATGGTAACCAAATCTCCTGCAGTACTCATTTCACAATATACATAAATCAAGCCAGCATGCTGTACACTTCAAGTGTATACAGTGGTGTACATCAACTACTTCTCAACAAAACTGGAAAAAAAAACCCCACTTTTTCTAGTATGTCAAAAACAAATCAAGGAACTGTTCTGTCGCTCATGGCTGGCCTTTTATATACACGATGGAATGAGAGTTTTAACTGGTTCCCTTTCCACCTCACATTTGTAACGCTGCCATTACAGCCTCTACTTCAAATCCAGTTCTAAAACTGTTAGAGGTTCTCTCTGCCCTGACCGGTGGGTGGTCTGGACCCCTCAGAAATGGCTGTGCTTGGATCAGACTTTATTCTTCTGTTGAGACCCACACTCTTCTTCATGGGGCCACAGCTCAAAGAGCTCCTGAGAACGCGAGGAGGCCACCATCCCTTCCCCTGGAATGCTGGTGACAGTCCCTCCTTTTCATCAGGAAGTTGTGAATTCCTGTTGATTCTGTAGCACCTGGGAGTTGGGGGGAAGTGGATGAGTGAGGGGAAGAGAATGTCTGGCCCATGTTATTCTATCTGCCCAGCTCCTCACCACCAAAGTCACAAAGGAGCATGTTCAGAGGGCTTTTTCTTGGGGGGTCGGGAGACGGCAGTGATGACAAGCTCTAGGAACACAACCCGACTATGGAAATTTTGCTTTTAAGATTCTTGAGAGAGGGTTTGATTTTTAGTTCTTGCTTTCACAGAAAAACTCCTCAGAGGAGCTTTTTAAAATCACAGGGTCATGAAATCCATGTAGTGGGCTACAACCCAATTTTTTAAAAATGTCATAGATTATGTTAGAATAAACAATATCAAAGTGTCGTTAAGCATGGACTCAAGTCAGACTTGTTGAATTTTAAACATCACAGTGCGACCATTGTGGCCTGGGGCAAATTTCTTAATTTTCCCATGCCTCAGTTTCCTTATCTGAATGAGAGTAGATACATACTGTAGAGTTATTATAAGGATTAAATGTGTTAATATGTGTAAAGCACTCACTTACTTGTGGGTCAGTTGAGGACTGGCTAATTGAGGTCAGGCTCAGCTCGGCAGCTTTGCCTCACACTACGGGTTCCCCTAAGCTTGGCTCCTCACTGCTGGGCCTGCGGTTGCTCCACAGAAGCTTCCAAAGCCCAGGGGCAACCGCAAGATGTGAGGGCTCCTAGAAGATTAGTTTGGCCTTTGTCAGTTTTTGAATGCCCCAGAGGACAACTCTGTTGTTCAAGAAAGGTATGCTTTGGGATCCCTGGGTGGCGCAGCGGTTTGGCGCCTGCCTTTGGCCCAGGGCGCGATCCTGGAGACCCGGGATCGAATCCCACGTCGGGCTCCCGGTGCATGGAGCCTGCTTCTCCCTCTGCCTGTGTCTCTGCCTCTCTCTCTCTCTCTGTGACTATCATGAATAAATAAATAAAATCTTAAAAAAAAAAAAAAAAAAAAAGAAAGGTATGCTTTGGGGCTACTTATTTTTGTAAGCCATATTTGATTTATTGGAGTAACAAATTTAGAATCCTACTTCTTCCTTCAAGTTTTTAAGTCACTTTTACAAATCTTATAATGTGATTTCCAAGGGAAATTCTAACCACTGGTTTTAAGGAGAGGCTTTGATTAAGGGTTGGTTCTGCTTAGACTTGGTTCACTAAACAACTTTAAAGGTTTTAACTACATTTATAAATTTAATATATTTGATTTGCTTTTCAATGACAGCTAATACAGCCCTTACCATGTCCAGAAACTGTTCTAAACAATTTACATCACCAACTCCTGTAATTCTCACAGAAATTCCAGCAGATAACTCATATTATTATCATCCTTGTCTTAAATACAGGAAAACTGAGGGACACCTGGGTGGCTCAGTGGTTGAGCGTCTGCCTTTGGCTCAGGTCATGATCCCGGGGTTCTGGGATCGAGTCCTGCATCAGGCAGCCTGCTTCTCCCTCTGCCTGTGTCTCTGCCTCTCTCTGTGTGTCTCTCATGAATAAATAAATAAAATCTTTTTAAAATACACACATATATATATATACATACATATATAAATACACACAGGAAACCTGAGGTACAGAGGGTCAAAGGGTAATTCTCACAAGGTCATTATTATTAGCTAATAATATCTGAATTGCTTTGTGAGCCATAGTTTGGCTCCAGAATCTAGGTTTTGGCTCTTACCCTCTGTGTTAATTAACGAACTATGAATTAATTGACTAAAAAAAAAAAAAAAAAAACAAATTAAAAAAACCTATTTTAGTCATCCTTGTAAAACCAATAAAATTAAACTTATAAATGTAGTGTAACCAGTTGAAAATTTTGTCATCAATTACAAAATTAGTTTTGTAAGCCTCTTACAAAAGTCTCTGAGTATATCATTGTGTGTTCCAACATGCCAAATCCATTTAAACTTGACAAGTACTACATATCACAAGTATTAAAGTATCAAATACACACAGATTATTTCCAAATTTAACATTAAAAAAAACGATACTGTGGTCTGATTTATTTCATGTCTGTAATTAATTCTAAACCTTCCCTGGATTGAAGACATTTCACCACTAAGGAAACAATCATGCTGTCCCAGGCTGTCTCGAAAGAGTGTCAAGGAGGAGGGCACACCCCCAGTGGATGGGGCTGAATGTCTCAATAAGGTCTGATAATCAACCATTGGGTTTGGCCAAATGGAGGTCATGGTGACCTTGATAAGAGTAGGTTTTCCTGGTTTGATGGGATGAAAGTGTAAGTAAAAGGGTTCAGGAGAGACATGTTGGAAACAATGAGGGTGAGGAGGCAACTTTTTTTGCTGTTAAGCGGAACTGAAACTGGCACAATTGCTAGAGGGGAATGTGGAGTCAAGGAAGATTGTTTTTAAACAAATATGGAATATATTGTGTATCAGCTGATAGAAATGATTCCAGTGAGCAAGGGTGGGAAAGTATAAATTCAGGAGAAAGAAAGCAGATGATATCCAAGTATACAGAAGAGAAGATTCTAGAGTTGGATCGTGATGACTGGAAGGAAAGAAGAACAAAAGGACATAGATGCTGAGACGTGGAATCTATAGAAGCTTCTCCTGAGAGCTTCTGTTTTCTCAGGAAAATAGGTAACGAGGTCATCTGTGCAGAGTGATGGGGAAGTGGATGGGGGAGTTTTGAGGGGAAGGAAGATGTGAAATGGTCCTTCAGGGAAGCAGGACAACGCGGTGGGATTGCCCATGAGCATGAAGGGCCACTGGCCTATGAAGAGGATTAATGCCTTGGGACTGGATGAGGACACTAGGGAATGAGTGCAGACAGGAGAGAGGACAAGGTTGAGGACCAAGCCTGGTGGGAAGAGCTTCCTGTGGAGAGAGGAAGACCATCCAATCTGTGAGAGACATTACAAACCCAGTGAACCACTGGGATCAGAGTCTCCACTCCTCCAAATGCAGTTAATGATCGACCACTTTCTTACTAAGAGGATCAAGTTTAGTGACTTACTACTCAGATATAAAAATGCTTCAGGTGAAAAAAAAAAAAAATGCTTCAGGTGAGACATATTCCCTCACCAAAATGGAAGTCTGGTGCCTGCTCCCTTCCAAGACTATTTATTACCCATGTTTCTAGAGTCAAAGCCACAAGGGCCTTCAAAATAAAGCCAGACATAACAATAGCTATTCACATTTCAGGAGCCATGACTACATCAGGTTTCACAAGTCACTTGACAAGTGGTGGCTTCCAGTGACAAGTTTTGGGAGACTATCATGAGAAGCAATACACTAAAATTTTAATATTTCCATTGAGGAGCTAGTTAAGAATAGGCAAATTGTATTCACTCATAGAAATAAAAATTTCTGGTCGTCTTTCTAAACTAGATGCTCCTTAGAACAGTTGCTCCCTGTGGACCTTTCCTCAGATCAGTTATCCTGCCTCATCCCTAACCTATCCACATGGATACTCAGTTCACTCTGCCTTCCTTTCTCTGTCAGAGGCTTCTGCACTGCTGACATTTTGAACTAGATGATTCTTTGTTGGGAGAGGGCTGTACTGTAGGGTGTTGAGCAGCATTCTTGGTCTCCTCCCACTAAATGCCAATAGCTCATTACCCTCCATCCTCACCCAAGTTGTGACAACCAAAAATGTCTCCAGACATTTCCAAAGGTCCCCTGTGGAGCAAATTGTTCCCTGGTTGAAAACCATTGTTTTATGAGGGTTGAAGAGAATGGGATCCATGGATAACTCAAATTAGAGCCTCATATGGACTAGTCCATGGTAACCCTGACAGCATAAATTAAGTCTCTGGCTGAAAAGGATGGGATCCGACAATCTCAGAGATAAGAAATTAGACACTTTCCTTTATGTCCAGAATGTACAATTACCTGCCTAATCCTGCTTTGAAAAGAAAAAAAAAGAAAAAAAACAAAGAACCTGTCACATTTCCGACCTTCTCACCAGTTGATGTGAAGATTCCTGGGATTAGTTATGAACTACAAGAAAGATATAATGCACAGAGTTTTAAAATCGGAAAAATGCAGAGAGAGAAAGGAAGAGAGCCCAGGAGAGGAGGACAGGAGGGAGCGGGGAGGGAGGGAGGAAGAGCTCAAATGCAAGGTAGGAGTTCAACCTCACACCAAGCTCAACTCTACCTCTGAGCTCTGTAGTTCACTTAAATACCAAGTCTCACTCCAGGATAGCAAAATAAGGTGTGTTAAAATCCAAATCACCCAGCTCCCCATTACCTAGAGGAGGAAGTTCAAACACCCTAGCCTGGTAATCAAGACCCAACACAACCTGGCCCCAAGAGTTTTAAGCTATTCCTGCTACAAGAACCCTCTTCTCAATTGCATCTGGTCCCCTTGCTTTTCTACAAAAACACCTTGCTAATTCCCATTCCTGGCTTTGGGGATGCACTTGGCTCCATCCACCTCTCAACTGTTTAACCTTCGGGGCCCCATCCCTCCCCATCTCTTCTGCTCACTGCTCATTCTAAGGCACCCAGGCCGGGATGGAGCACAAAAGCCACTAGCACTGCAGCACGTCCTGCAGACCAGATGCTGTTCTAAGCAACCTTTGCTTTGGATGCTGAGGAGGAATTCCTACTCCCAGTAGGAGCCCGTTTCTACCCTCATGGGATGAGCAGACCTCGAGGGATGAGCAGACCTCGAGGCCACCAGCCCACGTCTGCTGGGTGAGAGGGGTTGAGAGGGGCATGTGTTCCCGTGGGCCCCCAGAGCTGTGGTGCAGGGAAGAGAGTCTCCTGGCCAGCGGGGGGGGGGGGGGGGGGGTGGTTGGGGGGGGTGGGGGGGGGTAGAGCAACCTCTTAGCTGGGCCCTGGGCAGGGGTGGGGCGAGGAGGGGCCCAGCTCAGTGGCAGGGTGTGGGGGAAGGGCTGGTTGGCCCCCAGTGACCTTCGGGGCTCAAGAGAAGGGAAGAGGGGAAGAGGAAGCACATTTTAGCTGCTCCTGGCTCAAGGCTTCCTGAAGGCGGGGCGCTCCCTGGTGCAAGGCAAGCTGTCCTGGGGGGGCATACACCACCACGCACGCACATGCCCTGGTGCACGGCCAGCTGCCCTGGGGGGGGACACACACCTCCACACATGCACATGCCCTGGTCCGTGGCCAGCTGTCCTGGGGGCGGGGGTCACACCTCCAAGCTCACACATGCCCTGGTGCGTGGCAAGCTGTCTTGGGGGGGAGCACACACCTCCACGCATGCACATGCCCTGGTGTGCAGCCAGCTGTCCTGGGGAGGGGCACACACCGCCATGCACGCACATGCCCTGGTGCGCGGCAAGCTGTCCTTAGAGGGGGCACACACCGCCACGCACGCACATGCCCTGGTGCACGGCCAGATGTCCTCAGGGGGACACACACCTCCACGCACACACATGCTCTGGTCCATGGCCAGCTGTCCTGGGGGGGGGGCTCACACCTCCACGCATGCACATACCCTGGTGTGCAGCCAGCTGTCCTGGGAGGGCACACACCGCCACGCACGCACATGTCCCCCATAGCCCGGGCTGCAGCTCGCAGCACTGGAACCACTAGGGGCTCCGTCCCCAAATCCTTCTGGAGGTTGGAAAGGAGCCTTTGATTCATATGTTGAGACTCTGGCTTCATAGTTACTCCATTTCCCCAGCTTGGAACCAAACTCTCTGAAGAGCTGGCCAAAAACCTTGGCCCGCAGGAACCTCTCTGGCGTTTCTGGCTTCCACAGCAGGGTTCGCTTTAATTCTAAACTGTTGGTTGAATACAGAACCGGCTCTCCTTTAGCTTCCTTTCCTCTCTCCTCATTTTCCGTTTCCGCTTCTCCCTGTCTCCTTAGCGTCTGCTTAGTTATCAAAGAGCTGCAGTGCTGCTTTCGGAACGTTCTCAGGCCAGGCCCATGGAGTGAGCCCCAGGCCTGAGCCTTCTCCCCCAGCCCAGCAACGAAACCCTTCACCGGCATCGCTGGGGAAATGAATATTCTTCCCGGGGCCCCAGCAGCCGGCCGCGTGCATCTTCCCTGCCTTCCCCACATCGAGCGAGCGAGCGGGCGAGAGCTGCCAGAAAGCAGGCGCGGGCGGCCGGGGAGAGTTTCGGAACCAGGCCGCCGGGCTCGAACTCTCGGCCCTGGCCCTAGGCTGGGCCTGCTCCCGAGTTTTCCCATCTGTACAATGGAGACAACGGCAGCTCTCCCGGAGGCCTGCTAGGAGGAGCAAAGGAGACCATCTGTGTGCGAGGAGGAGAATGTTTTACTCATCGGGATTCCTCGGGGGAAGGGAGAACTGGGTTTGTCGAGAAAAATCCTTCGCTAAAGTGCTAGAAGTAGAAACCGAGATCCTTAGGGCCGTTGGTGGGTGGGACGCTCCCAGCGAGACAAAGGGAGGATTTTGTTTGCGACTCCAGAAAGGAAGTGCCCTCCCCCCCCAGAGGGCGGAAACCCTGGGGCTCCCGCAGTGACCCCTCCCCGGTGGCACCCCCTCCCTCCACCAAGATCTTGAGTCAGGTTTACCAATTCATGGAGTCCTTGAAGTCACGAGGAAAACGGAGAGGGGGCTGAGTGTGGTCTCCAGGGAGTGTGGGGCTAAGCGAAGGCCGCGTTTGGGGAAGGGAGGTTGGGGCAGAGGACACCTCAGGACAGGAGACGCAAGGACCCTCCTGGGAGGAGCGTGGGACCTTTGGAGGCCCCAAGCTCAGAACCAGATTTCCCAGGGGTAGGGGGCACCAACCGACAACCTGGTTAGGCAGGCAAGACATCATCCTGTATTATTATTATTGTTATTATTATTATTATTATTCCCGATTTGGTGCTTTCTGGGTCTTTCCTTGTTGACCTGCAGTCTCATCCAGACACTACTTCCTTCAGGAGGCGCTTTCTGATTTCTCAAAGGTGGATGAGAACCTTCGACTCTGAGCCTCTCCCATGTGTTCTCATCATAGGAGTTTTTACCCTGAGATAAACTGCTTATCTGGGTATCTGGCCTCTTACTAGACTGCACCCCATTTGGTCAGAGCTAAATCTTAGACACTCCTGTGTTCCTGGACCTGGCACTGCATCTTACACATCACAGGTTCTCATTATGTGTTCAGTACACGAGAATATGGAGAAAAAGCAGTCTTTGGTATCCTGGTTCAGATTCCCAGTTCCAAGACTTAAAATCTGTGCAACTCTGGGCATGTTACTTAACCTCTCTGAGGTTCATTCATCTCCTCTGTAAATAAGATGGAAGGTGCAGGGTCAGGGGGAAGATGGAACGGTAGGATATGTAGAAAGGGGTGCCTGGCCACCATCAACGCTCAGCAGATGCTTGTTCCTCAGCTTAGTCTCTCATATTTGGCCTGACCCTTCCATGCACACATCCCTACCAAGTCCAAGCCCTCAGTACCTTACAAACTCCTCCTATCTCCTTATTTCACACTGTTTCTCCTGCAGGCATCAAGCTCTTCTTCTGTATCAGACAATCTTTCAAACTAAGAGTCAGCCAGCTACAGCCGTTGGGCCACATCTAGCCTGGCACCTGTTTTTGGACTGTCGACAAACTAAGAAAAGTTTTTACATTTTAAAAATGGTTGAGGGGAAATAGAAGAATATTTCACAATATACTTAAAATCTATTGGAAATTCACATTTCGATGTCCATCAATCAGTGCCTGTGGGCCCACAAACACACTCATCCCTTTCCCTGTTGTCTGTGGCCGTGTTTGTACTACAGTGGCGGGGTAGTGTGACAGATTCTGTATGACCCACAAAGCCACAAAAATTTCCCACCTGACCCTTTATTGACAAAACTGGCAGATCCACATTCTAAGCAGTTTTCAGAATGATGAATCTTAAGTCCTCCCTACTGTGGTATGAAGTCAATATGATCACCGCCCTCATGTTTGCAGTCAAGGAGCATGAGAGGAGAAAGAGAGTCACACACCCCAGGTAACACGGCTTGTAAATCAAGCAGGGATCAAACGCTGCTCTGAAGTGAGAAGGTGACCAGGACGAGTGTAGGCAGCCTCTACACCCTGCTGGGGAGCCTGGCCTCAATGGTTCTCAAGCAGGGAGTCCTGTGATGAAGTGAAACCTTATGGTGATCACTGTGGCCATTTAATTGGAGGAGAGGGGGAATGAGAGGAGTAGCAGAGAGTAGGCTTAATGAATGCGGACACTGGAGCTCAGCCCCCCGGGCCTGGTTGCAGGCAGCCGCTTGTCTGTGGGACCCTGGGCGACTTACCCACTTCTCTCTGCCTGATTTCCCCCGCTCTCCCATGCGGAGAATACTAGAATCTAGACTCTCACCTATGGGGTCATTGTGAAGATTGGAACAGAAACTTTTGTCTTCTTAGTCTGTCTTTGAGGCCCATAGCAGCCTCTAGACGTCAACCACGGTTATGCCTATTATTCATTGCAACAAGAAGCTGCTGTTCCCTCTTTTCCAGGCATTATTCCGAGCAATCAAGATACAAAAAGGAAGAAAGACGAAATCATCAGACCTGCCTCCTACATATAAGGAGCACATGGTCCGCTGGCCAGGACGGGACACTAAGTCAGCACCTAGGAGTGGGTCACAGGAGCTATGATGGCCTATCACGGGCAGCAGAGCCAGGAAGCGCCTCACTCTGGCTCTCCCTTCCGCGGCTCAGACTCCTGCTTCTTCCAGAACACACCAGGCGTCCAGCCGGGTTTGCCCCACGCACTCGTGTGAGCCTGAATGGGGAATAATGCGAGCACGGGCAGTTGTCCAGCGCCCTGGCATGGAGCTGCGTCTGCGAGCCTGTAAAGTACAAATCAGTCCAGGGTACAAGGCCCCTGGGAGCACCCGGGCCGGAGAATGACTTGGCCACTTCCACCTGCCAAATCACAAAACAACAAATTCACAGGAAGGGCTATTGATGCTGAGAAAGCCTATCAGGCTCCAACCTGGAAACGTACGTTTGTCTTACTACTGTGCCTTTGAGGTACAGCAAGAATCCAGGGCAATTAGGAATTTCGTCATACAATACCAGCATCTCTTGCTTGTCTTAGTTGTTTTTTTTTTTTAACTACCATTTATTAGTTTCTGATTTGTTATTTATAAGTGTACATTTATGTGTGCACGTGAAGCTCTGCATAGAAAAAAAGGTTGGAAAGATACACTAGTGGCTTTCAACTAGGTTGGGGGCAGAGCCACCGGAATGTGAAAGAGGAAAGGAGGGGCTGTTTATTAGTATCGCCTAACTTTCTTTCCCCAAAATCTTCATACTTGCCTTTCCCCCTCCAGCACAGTACTTTCAGCACATGCATATTTTAAAAGCTCCAGAAATAATCCCCATGTATGCCTGTCCTTTCCACTTCCAACATCTGCCTGATTTTGAATCATTAATTTACATCAAACATTAGCAGTAATTAGATCTGAGTATTGGCATTATAATTTTTAAAAAATTCATCTTTTTGACTTGTTGGTGTTACTAAAATTCTACCATGAACACATAGACTAGCAGTTAAGTGTGTTGCTTCTGGAATCAAACTATTGAAATTCAAACCTAGCCATGGCAGGTCACTGTCCTCAGTGATTTCATCAGTAAGAGGAGAAAAATACTAACAGCTATCAAATTGAGTTGTTGTGAGAAGCAAACGGCTTAATATAGTTCTTAAAACAGCACCTGGCACCTATGCTATTCAGTGTGTTAATAAGCACCATTATTAAAACATAAGAAAAAATTAACAATACACTTTTTAAAAAGATTTTATTTATTTATTCATGAGAGACACAAAGAGAGAGAGAGAGGCAGAGACACAGGTAGAGGGAGAAGCAGGCCCCACACAGGGAGCCCGACGTGGGACTCGATCCCAGGTCTCCGGGATCAGGCCCTAGGCTGAAGAAGGCTCTAAACCACTGAGCCACCCCAGCTGCCCAACAATACTTTTTTTTATTTAAAACATTATTTTAATTTTTTGAGTAGGCTCCATGCCCAGTGTGGGGCTCACACTCATGACCCTGAGATCAAGAGTCATAAGCTTGGGACACCTGGGTGGCTCAGCAGTTGAGTGTCTGCCTTCAGCTCAGGACATGATCCTGAAGACCTAGGACTGAGTCCCACATCAGGTTCCTCGCAGGGAGCCTGCTTCTCCTTCTGCCTGTGTCTCTGCCTCTCTCTCTCTCTCTCTCTCTCTCTCTCTGTCTCTCATGAATAAATAAAACCTTTTAAACAAAAAAGAATCACTTGCTTTACCACTTGAATCAGTCAGGCACCCCAGCAATACATTTTCTTTTAAGTAGGCTCCATGCCCAATGCAGGGCTTGAACTCACAACTCTGAAGTCAAGACCTGAGCTGAGATCAAGAGTCAGATGCTATACAGACTGAGCCAGCCAGGCACCCCCCTCCCCGCCCCCGCAATACATTCTTAAATTATAGAAACTTAGTAAAATAAAAAACACAAAGAAGGGAAAATAAAGAATCCATGATGCTGGCATGTTTCTGAATACTATGGATGTTGGAGGGCAAGCCCATGTTCTATTCTTTCCATCTGTGAAATGGGAAGATAATAGACTCTACTGGGAGGGGAATACAGAGAGCTGTGAAAGGGATCTGTAAACTTCAAGTGGAATTAAAAAGTGAGGGATGGTTATTATTAGGAGTAGGATTACCACAGCATAAAAGAAAAGCCACATTGGCTGCAGGTCCTGAAGGCTGACAACAGCAGGAAGGAGATGGCTGGGCTTCCGCTTCCATCTCATTGGTTCCAGCACAGAAACCCCACCCTGGCTGGAAAGAGAAGATTGGGCCTTGTTGAAAGGTACCCCGACTATTCTCTTTTTTTTGTCAGATGTTAAAGGGTCCTCTCGGCTTCATATATGCATTTCTCCTTCTTCCTTTTCAATTCATTTTGCCTTTGACACCTCTGTATCATTACTTATTAGCAAGCTGCAGGCAATTTAATAGCTAATTTTCATTGATGCCAGGCTCTGTTCTAAGAGTTACTGTAGTAACTCATTTATCCTCCAAGCAACTGTTGGAGATACTTTTTTATTACCTCTGTTTTCCAGAGGAGGAAACTGAGGCATGGAAAAATTAAACAACCGGTATAGTCTGCAGGAAGTAGATCTAAGATTCAAACTCTTGCCGTCTGGCTGCAGACTGTTGATGCTCTTAGTCACTAGACCAGAACTCCTTTTAGACTTGATGACAATCAAGACAATTAGGGCAGAAGAGGCTCCAGGAAGACTACTCTACTGCAGTCCTCTCAGATCTCGAGTGACTACCCTGTGCAGAGGATTTGCTGAGACTGGGATATCTCAGAGCCCATATCTGCCCACTGACCTTGACCCCGAGAACCTTTCTGGGTCCACTAGCACTGGGGGAACCAGGAGAGGGGTCCGGGTGATCTGACTCCACAGCCCGTTCTGCTCATCATGAACCTAAACTGTCTTGAAAGGAGCACAAATTGGTAAAGGGTTTTCAGAAACAAATGCTGAAGCAGGCTGCTGGTATTCGTGGAGACTCCACATTCAGGATCAGTTTCTATTTCATGCTTCAGGCAACTGGCAAATACGACTGCAAACACTCCAGTGTCCAGAAGCAAGTTGCCAAAGACCCTCTGTTTGAGGAAGCACACCCGGCCCTCACTGCTGGGGGAGCGGCCGAGACCATTTGATGCCAGGTGATGTCTGCTGCTCTGACAGTTCCTGGAATCCATTCCTCCAGGAGTTTGGACAACATATGCTCTGACGGTGGCCTTTCCTCTCCCAGAACATGATGTCACTCTCCAACCCTAAGCCTCAAATGGTTTGCAGATTTTCTGGGGTGACTATTTCCTGTGTTCTGAGATCCCAGGTGGTGAAAGCATTCTCCTTGAGAACTGTGGACAGCGTTTACATGGAAAGCTGCTTACATCAATTAGGACATGGCTGGTGGCAAGGAACAGAAAACACAGCCCGAGCTCAATACACAATAAAAGGGAATTTATTAGCTCATGTAACCGGATGGTCTCTGGAGAGATTTCAGATCAGGATGGATAGAGTGACTCAAATGTGTCACAGAGGACCCAGCTTTCTTTCTACCTCTTCTGTTTTCTTGATGTCAGGTTCATCCCAGGGTGGGTTCCCCTCAGAGGAGCATGAGGACTCCTGGAAGCCTCTGGGAGCATGCTTCCTTGCCCATTTCTAGTGGAAAGAGTAGCTGTCCCAAACCATTAAATGCAAGTCCTGGGCCTCTGATGGGGTCGTCTAAGGTCCAATGCCCACCCCTGAACCAACCACCATGGCCATAAGCAGACCGCAATTGTTTTCTTTTTTTTAAATTGGGGTGCATGTGCATGTGTGTGTGTGCACGTGTTTTAACTGAAACACGCTACTGTCTTGCTTCCATGAGTGGCTGCAGCCATGGGAAAAGGGGAGGGGAACTGGTCCTGACCAGGTGGGGTCACATCCACAACATTCCCCTCACACATAGAACTAAACAGAGGAGCACAGTCACTACCATGGTTGGAGGGTTAGAGGTCGGCAGTACAGGGCCAAGGAGGAGTGAGCAGGGAGCAGGACTATCATGAAAATACACAGAGCCTCCATAAACTGTGGGGCCTAGGGGACACTGGGAATGCTTTGACCCAAGAGAAATCAGATCCAAAGTGGTGTAAGAAAACAAAACCAACACCAAAGGTGGCTTAGGAAGGCAAGAGCCTTCAGGGATGAAAGGAAGAAGAAGGTCCATGGGGTGGGGTTGGGTGCTGTTGGTCAGCTGAGGTGAAGAGGTGGCCCTCCTGCTGCTGGAATGCCCTCAACCCCTCAGGTCTAGGGAGAACTAGCCCTGGCAGGCGGGTCTGGGGCTGTTGGTGCTCCAGGCCGGAGGCTTGACGGGGCTCACAAAGGCTGCCCCTCCAGGGACAAAGGGTGCTGCCCCCCGCTCTTCTGCAGGGTGCCTGGGTCCCTGACCTTCTCCTGACAATTTACTTGTAATTCATGCTTGATCTCCATCAGCTTCTTCTGGATGATATCCTAGGAGCTGGCATAGATCATCCTGCTCTTAGAGAGTAAAGACTGAGGGATCCAGAGGGTAAACAAAAGGCCCCCCTTCTTGCACTCCTGTATCTCCTCATTTACATCAGAGAGGACATAGTGACAGTCCTTGATCATCAATGTCTTGACAAAGGTGACACAAGGGTTGTTGCCTGCCTGGCCCACATCACCAGGAACTCCTGGCCCTCCTCCCTGAGGACCTTCTTATCCTCCTGGAGGTCTCAGAGCACCACCTTCTTGTGCTTCTTTACCTCCTTTGGCATTGATGGCTTGTGCACTTGCATATCAGGAAACCCTTGATACCATTAGAGACAGTCACAGCAGAGACTGTGTTTCTGGAAGTGAAGAGGAGATGGCAAGGAGAGCCAAAGAAGGCAGGAGCCGCTGCACTGCCACCAGGACCCCTCAGGCCAGGATTGTTTTCAGTTGGTCCATCGACCCCTAGATCTAGAAAGTGAGCACCATGTCCACCCTAGTACATTGTTCCTTTGATTTCTCATGGGTTTTTCTGGAGTCACTAAAAATACCAAATATGGTTCAATAAACCAACATAGTAAATGGCAACTAGTCTTCTGGTTGGCCAAGTCAGAAACCTTGGAATCATTCTTGACTCCTTCATTTCTTTCAGCCAGCCGTGTCCAGTTTATCATCAAACCCTATCAGCTCCACTACGAAATACAGCAAGAATCTGACACCTTCTCACTTTGTCCACAGTGTCGCCCTGGTCTAAGCTGTCCTTATCTTCCATCAAACTACAGCAAGAGCCTCCCACTTGTCCCCTGCTTGCTCCTCTGTTATCTCATCTACAGGGAAGCCAGAGTAATCCTTTTAAAAAGTAAGCCATATCACATCACCTCTCACCCCAAAAGCCCCTGGTGGCTCCCCCTCACTCCAAAGAAAAGTCAAAAGACATAACAAGTGGCCTAGGAAGCCCTACCTGTTCTAGCTCATTACTTCTTCAATTTCACCTCCTACTAGTTTCCCATTGCTGATTCTGCTTCAGCCAGACTGGCTTCTTGCTGTAGCCCCAAAATATCAAGTATGCCCTGCCTTCAGACCTTGTACTGAACACCTTTCTGCCCAATATCTTTTTAGCTAATTCCCTTTCTTCAAAAGTAATGTTATCAGAAAGATGTTGTGTGACCACCTGTGTGCAGACATACCTAGTCCATCTAGAAGCCAGTGACATTGATTTTCATAGCACTTGCCACTACCTAAAATATTTAAGTATCTGTTTACATATCATTTGTCTCTGCTAGAACAAAAGTTCTATGATAAGTTCATTTATGACATATCCCCCAATATCTAAAACAGTGAAGGCATTCAATAAATAGTTACAGAGAATGAATGAAAGATTTAAAAAAAATAATACGCAAAAGAGGAAATGGCTAACAACAGATGAAAAAAATGTTCAGCCTTTCCTATACACAAAGAAATTAGCCAATTCTTTGTTGGCCTCAGCAAGATTTTGGCCTCTTAAATTGGCTAGAACAATCAAATAATAAATCTATGACTGTTGATAACAGTGAATTGGTATTTTCATGTATTATTGGCAACCATCTCACTGAATCACTAAATAGATAATTGTTTGGTATCTGCTCTATACCAACCATTGTGCAATTTTCCTGGATATACCATAACCCATAATGAAAGCCAAAGTCTGTGTATTAGTCAGGATTGAATAGATTGGCTGTGGTAACAAATTAACTCTGGAATCCTACCAGTTTGCCATAACAAATGTTGGCTTCTTGTTCACTCAACATACCTTCCTCAGATTGGTAGAGGTGAGGTTTACCTCTTCCTTCCCCTCACATTTCTTTGGCCAGAAATAGTCACATCACATGGCCCTACCCTACTCCCACCCAAGGAGACTAAGGAGCGAAGTCCTCTGCCTGCCCGAAAGGAGTGAAGAGACAGATGTTGGTAAACGCCAATGATGTCTACCACAGTCCTGATCAAGAAATCTCAGCACCTACTGAAATAACCTAAAGCATATTAAAAGCTGCATTAAGGAAGATGTTCAATAATGTCTTATTTACTATTTTGACAGATTGAGAGAATCTTAAAATGTTGAATAATGAGGAAATAAAGAATTGGAATTATAGTTTGTCCGGGTACAATAGATTATTACACAGTCATAAAAATGATGGTTAATGTATAATTATTGTAAAATAGAAAAATAAAACTTGGGAAATGAATACTGTAATTATATCATTAAAATATGCCTAATGAAAAGTATTCTTTAAAAATACAGATGTAATCATTCAATAAATATTCATTCAACAAAACCTCCTAGATGGTAGGCCCTGCAGATTCAGAGATAAAACACAGTGTGTCAGACCTAGAGGTGCTACAGCCGTGTAAGATTTAGGATGGACTAAAAGAAATCCCTGCCTAAAATCAGAACTGTGAGTCTAATAATTTTATAGATTCACATAGGGTAGACTTTTATTCCATTTTGACTTGAATCATGAAGGGAATTAGAGACAATGAATCATCACTCACTCAACAGATAGCTACCAAACATGCACTAAGTGGGTGGCCAAGATGATCGAGATGCCAGACCATGCTTCTGACTTCAGAGGGTTTACACTCTAACTGGAATCCTACATGTCAGACCACCCTGGCCCTTGCTGGCCTCAGCTTCTGTCCTGTAGAGCTTCTCTAGGTAATGCTCCACATCAGACTTATGAAAATTCCTGGTACCTAAAATAGTGTCTGGCACATAGTTGGTGTCCTGTAAATTCTGGTGTTTTCCCAAAACCTATTCTACATATGGGCTCCCCACCTAGGTTGATGACATCAATGTCCTTCATTGCTCAGGTCAAAAATGTGGAGTCAGGGATACCTGAGTGGCTTAGCGGTTGAGTGTCTGCCTTCAGCTCAGGGTGTGATTCTGGGGTCCTGGGATCGAATCCCACATCAGGCTCCCTGTGAGGAGCCTGTTTCTCCCTCCGCCTGGGTCTCTGCCTCTCTGTGTGTCTCTCATGAATAAATAAATAAAATCCTTTAAAAAATGTGGACTTGGGGATCCCTGGGTGGTTCAGCAGTTTCACGCCTGCCTTTGACCCAGGGCACGATCCTGGAGTCCTGGGATCGAGTCCTGCGTCGGGCTCCTGGCATGGAACCTGCTTCTCCCTCTGCCTGTGTCTCTCTGCCTCTCTCTCTCTATGTCTATGTCTATCATAAATAAATAAAAATAAATCTTTAAAAATAATGTGGACTTATTCTTGACTCCCCTCTTTCTCTCACACTCCATGTCAAATCTGTCAAAAAGTCCTATAGGTCCCACCTTCAAAAAATATTCCAGAATCAGACCACTTCTCGTTCCCTCCATGCTACCATCCCAATCTAAGCCACCACCATCTTCTGCTCTTTACTTCATTGTATTCTCTGAATGTTTGTGTCTCCCTCGAATTCATTTTGAAACATAATCCCCAGTGTGATGGTACTAAAAGGTGGGGCCTTTGGAGGTTATTACATCATGAGGTCTCCACCCCCATGAGTGGGATTAGTGCCCTTAAAAAAGAGGCCCCTTCCACCATGTGAGGTGACAGCCAAAGGACAGTCATCACCAGACACCAAGTCCACTAGCACTGTGATCTTGGCTTCCAGGACTGTGAGAAATAAATGTTTATTATTTATAAGTCCCCCAGTTTAGGGTATTTTTGTTACAGCAACCTGGACAAGCAAAGATGCTGCAGTAACCTCCTAACTGGCCTCCTGGTTCTACTCTCACCCCCTATAGTCTATTCTCCTCACACCAGTCAGTGAGAGCTGATTAATCTCAAGTCTGATCATGATATTTCTCTGTTTAAGTCTCCTCAGACTGCTCTGCTCTGGAGTCAACATCATAGTCCTTATAGTGGCCTTTGTGGTCTTTCCTCAGAAGCTCTTGACCCTGTCAGACTCAAAGGCTCCTTTAGCAGCAAATATTGCATAACACATCCTTTACAGTCCAGAAATGGAATTTAAGGATAATATGACCTCCCTCCACACACAGCTTTTGAAAAGGAAAACCGCATAATGTCCCATCTAAAATACAAAGCAGAAGTTTAAAAAAAGTAATCTGTAATCAAATATGTATTTCAACATGGAAACATCTAGACATGACTATGCTTGAACAAATACAGCTCCATGAGTTTCAGAAACACCATCGAATGGTGCCACCCCAGTGAAAACCACTGACCTTCACCCTCTGATCTGCTTTCCCTTCTCTAACCTCACATTAATCATCTTGTTCTTCTCTCACTCTGTTCCAGGCCTGCTTCGCTTCCCTATGCTTCCAGATGGCCAGGTACTGTTCCTGCCTGGGGAGGAACAGAATGCAATGGCATTATTCTGTCAGGGAGACCCGTGGCTCATTCCCCTACAGCCTCAGCTCTTTCCTCAGGTGTCCATTTCTCAGTGAGGCCAAACCTGACCACCCTCTTTAAAATACCAGCCCTCCTCCCCAGGTGGGACTTCCTGTCACCCCTCCCTGCTTAGTTTTCTCCCTGCCACTTATCTGACATGCTGGGTATTTTAAAAATATGCTATTGTCTGCATCTGTTCCACAAGGTCATAGGTTTCTATTCCACTGAGTCCTTGTTATATCTATACATGCGTGGCTGGAACATAGTGGGTGTGCGATAAATACTTGTTGAATGCATGAAAACAATGAATGGAGGTATATATTGAGCAATTGAACAGATTGCTACAGACATCTAGCAACGTGGCATTACTCCTGAAACACTTGCCTCCATGTCCCTATATCTCGCTCCTCCCCAAAACTTCTCTCTTCCATCCTTGTTGCTTTCCACTGGATCCTCTCTCTATTTCCAGTCTGATGCTTGGTCTAGCTTCCTCCAACCTCGGTAGCACATCTGGCTTACAGATCCATCTCACTCCTAGATCCAATCACATTGTGACAGCTTCCTGGCAATACCCATCTTGTCTGCCTCCCCTCTACCTTCCCGAACAGTCCATCACTTTGTCTGCAAATGCACTGCCTCTGATATGCTTGTCAAACTCCTCCTATCCTTTGAGGATAGGTTCAAATTCCTTCTTCTTCCTCAAGGACACCTGATCCACCAACCAGAAGTCAGCTTCATGTCCCAGAGACCTCATAATGATTTGTAACTGTTCCAGACCCCAATACATCCTCTGCTGTAAAAAGCCATTGTGTTCACTTTAAGCCTCCTGCTAGTTTAAATTAAGTACAGAGAGTAAGTTTATTCATCTCTTGCTTCTCCCCTGGTACATGGTAGATGGGCAATGAATATTAAATGAGATCATTTATGTCAAACCCTTCATATAGCTCCTGGCACAGTGAATGCTCCATCAGTGCTGGCTGCTAATACTGCTTAGTACACAAAGGAGGCAGAGTTCAGTCCCACCCAGAGGACAGTGACAACCCATGAGGCCGGTTAGGTGGATTTTGAGACCCTGTGTTATGTCTGAGTCCTTGTTTCTCACTCCCTGTGCCTCTTCCCATCCCAGCAGGTACCCCATGTTCTCAGGTCCCTCCAGCTCTCCGACAGCAATGGACAGCTCCTGGGCCAGGCTCACCACATCCCCTCCCACGGGCCTGAGATGTCTTCCTTTTTGCCTGTCCCAGCTGCTTGCAAGGCTGCTTGTAAATATAACCCACAGATAGGGGAGATGGTACTTAAAGCCTCCGGGCCAACCCTCAACCAACATGGGTGAGAGTTGTTGGAAAAATGCCCCAGCCTCCTTGACTCACAGAGGGGCTATTCTGAAGCATGTCCTCCATGGTTTCCCAGGAGAACTCCCTGGGATTGAGTCCCTGTTGCCCCTGACAATAACCTATTTCTTGGGTTTTCTCTCTTCCCTGACTTACCTCTCCCCCTTCCTTAATTGTGCTTTTTGGGATCATATTCCAAAACTACAGCATTTAAATCCTGCTCTAGAAGAAAATATCATAAGTCAAGGGTGCCTACCCCTTTACTCTGACAAAGCCCTAAATGCTCCCCATCCTGACACTACTTCCCTACGACCCACTAGCACAAGCTCTCTGGCACCAGACAATCCTTGGGTTATCTGTGGAGACAAAAACTGGAGGGAGGAGGTACATGTCAATTTTACTCTAAGTTTGCTTCTACCCTTATAGAAAATGTGCCCAGGAAATGGTTGCTGTGACCCACCATTTAAAAACAAACTCCTGGGATCCCTGGGTGGCGCAGCGGTTTGGCGCCTGCCTTTGGCTCAGGGCACAATCCTGGAGACCCGGGATCGAGTCCCACATCGGGCTCCCGGTACATGGAGCCTGCTTCTCCCTCGGCCTATGTCTCTGCCTCTCTCTCTCTCTCTCTCTGTGACTATCACAAATGAATTAAAAAAAATAAAAAAATAAAAACAAACTCCTTATTCTTGCTCTCAGATGTGATCAAGCACTCAGATCTCTATAAGGACACATTCTACCTTGTTGAGACCAACATGTTATAAAAACACAATGAACTTACTGTTTATGGCTCAATTTTTTGCTTTTGTTTTTATACTGTATACGTTTATCAACGAGGCCCTCAATTATTCACCAAAGCCTGGTCCCTCTTCTCCCAGAGTATATGACTAGATTATAGCCTCAGCCTCCTTTGCACTACAGATGGAATGACGGAATTCTGGCCAATGGAATGTGACAACTTATGTGTACCATCTCCAGGCCTGCCCATTAAAACCCTCCAATAGATGATCCTCTGTGTCTTCACTTATCTGTTGTCTGGAAGCAAAAGACTCCATGGCCCCAGGGTATAGCAGAAGTCAAGGTGGCAGTACCTTGAGCCCTAAATCACCATGTGGAAGGTGCCGACACTGGCTTGGCTCTGAGAAGAAATAACTACTATTGTCTTAAGCTGAAATTTCACGGTTTGTTGTAGCATCTAGTGTTATACCAAGTAATATGAAAATTGGTACCTAGAAGTGGAGTGCTGCTATAACCCAAACCTAAAATAATACAGTATTGGCTTAGCAGTTGAGTGGTAATTAGTGAGGAAAGTGATATAAGAAGCTGGAAAGAAACTTATTTCATAAAGCAGCAAACATCTGGTACAACTGTTGCTTTCAATGGCAGACAAGCCTACTAAGCCTGTGGTCCCAGGGGAAGTGGTTGGAAAGAGTCAGAATAATAGCATATGTTGACTTTTCCCAGGTTAAGGACCAGGGTGAGGTGATTGTGACACTTAGGGCACAGAATTAAGGAGGTAGCTGCTTGCACAATTCTTCTCTTAGCGAGAATTACAAGAAAGAGATGAGTTCAGGAAAGATTGGCTTGTTTGCAAACAGATATGAAAGAGGCTACAGAGTCCAGAAACTAGCTCTCAGAGGTTAGAAAAGCCTACTCATTTTGGATCCCAAATAGTAAACAATCTATTTGAACAACAAAAGCCTCTTCTGACTTAGGTCTACTAACAAAGACCTGATTAAGGACGTGACATTCCCATCCATGCCTATTATTTCAGGTAGTCTCAAAACAGCTACTCTTTTTTTTTTTTTTTTAAGATTTTATTTATTTATTCATCTGCATATTCATGCAGAGACAGAGAGAGAGAGAGAGAGAGAGAGGCAGAGACACAAGCAGAGGGAGAAGCAGGCTCCACGCAGAGAGCCTGACATGGGACTCGATCCAGGGTCTCCAGGATCACACCCTGGGCTGCAGGCGGCACTAAACCTCTGTGCCACTGGGGCTGCCCAAGACAGCTACTCTTAAGAGAGAGAAGTATGAGGGGGCTTAAGAAATATGTATAGGAAAAACCTTTGGGAATGAACTTTTGCTCATGGGACTGCTAGGAGGCAAAGATGAGCACATTCTGAATTTTTAGAGAATTATATTGCCAAAGAAAAAAAACGAGCCTAGATCTAAAAGGCCTTTGATAGTTTGAATCTTGAATGAACCTTTGAGTCTCCAAATTTGCACAAGCAGGAAGTGGGCTTCAGAAGCTATGTAGCCCTCTAAGAGGAACAGGCTCACCAACACCCACCTCATGGGTTCATGGGTGGTCATGGAGGATAACAGTTAAGGAAGAACTTCCAGAGAGCAGAGAGGACTACAGAAAGCAAAGGACAGGGAGTTCCTCCCAGAAAGGAAAACCAGGCTGTAATAAGGAGGGAGGAACCAAGGAACTCACTTGGACTCCTAGGACAGGGTCATAGCACAATATCTTCCCATTGGTACTTCACCATTGTCAGGTATTAGCATTGCTGTGTGTCTCCATCACCTCTTTCCAAATGGGCACAGCTATTACTTTATCCCATCTTTGCCCATCACTTTATATTGGATATGGGACATGGCAGCTGGTCCTTTTAGTTCAGAAGTCAATGGACAACAAGGAAAACACCCTATCCTGATGGAAAAGGCCAGACTTCACCCAGAAATTCAGGATTTTTAGCTAAATACAGTAACCATAAAGGGAATTGGGTTGTTTCTTTTGGGAAGAGAATGAGTGTGTTGTTTGTGTGCAAAGAAAGGTTATTGAAGGAGGTCATTTGGTCATCAAAGGATGGACTGTGGCAAAATCTGTGTGTTCACTAAAATCATTTCCTCTTTTATCTGGAAAGACAGCTAGAATACATTTCTTAAAAAAAAAAAAAAAAAAAAGATTTTCTTTTTAAGTAATCTCCATACCCAACATGGGGCTCAAACTTACAACCCCAAATCAAGAGTCACATGCTCCATCGACTGAGCCAGCCAAGCACTCATAGACTGTATTTCTTAACAACACTTTCAATTACATAAGGCTATGTGTCTGGGTTCTGGCAAATGGCATGAGCAGATGTCTACTGCCTTCAGGCCTCACCCATTAAAAACTTCCAACAGATAATCCTCTGTTTTTATTCTTCATTTGTCAGAAGAGAAGGATTTTGAGGCTCAAAGGTATAGGAAAACTACAAAATGAAAAGAGTCTGGGTCCCTAAACTTTCTACCAAACATCTGCAAATGAGTTACACGTGCAATGAGAAATAATCATTTATTTAATTGAGTCAATAAAATTTTATGGTTTATTTGTTATAGCAACTATCATTGTCCTCATACAACGTACTTACAGATTTGTTATCAGGACTGAATGAGTTAATGTGAAAAATGGTGCCTAGTGCCTGATATGTGAAAAGGGGTGCTCTGTAAGTATTGTCTACTCTTATTTGTTTGAGAACAGGCAAAAATCTGTCATGAACTCTGGCTTGGCAGAAAGCAGCAGCAGCAATGGAAAACAACATAAACTCAGGATAATATTCCCAGCTTTAATTGGAAAGTCTTGAAGCCTGTAAGAGCCAGACCCTAATCCTGGGGCACACTTGGGAATTTATAATACCTCTTCTAATCCACTTCCTGAGCCAACCCTAAATTCCATTCTTTAGTGCCACATAAGTTTGAAAGCCAAAAAATTATTTACTTTAGAGTCTCTCAAACAAAACCCAGGACAATGTGTGTTTATGCAAATATCCAGGTAACTTTAAGAGCTTTGCTTCATAGAACTAAAAGAAAGGTAGAGATTTTCAGTACAATAGCCTACCACTGGAGCAGAAAATGGAGATGTGTTTCTACCCAGCCAAAAGCATGGCTGCAGAACCAGCTGAGTCTGGTCTACCAATCTAAGGTTAAAAAAAGAAAGAAAAGGGGGAATAAAAAACCCCGTGAGGCATACCATAATTTCTTTGACCACATTCTAAAAGGAAAGTCAATTACAGACACCTTTCACTTACCTCCTGAAACATGTTTTTAAAAGTAAATCTTGCTATTTTATATCAGACTTTGTAGCTTTGTGATATTCTGAGAAGTTTCATTTCATTTAGTTTGACACATACTTATTAAGGGTCTAGTATGTGCTTGGCTTCTTTTAGCATATTTGGTTCTGCAAAACATCACGGTAATTACAGAATGTGTTCTTTTTTGTATACAATATGCTTACTAGTATCATAAGGAATGCTACATACCAAGTGAACTATTACAAAAAGAAAACATTTTGGACTCAGAAAATAAGAATAATACTAGAATCCTGTGCTCTTATTAATCAATGGCAAAGTTGAAGATGGAAAAGTTACTCTTGTATTCTAGGTAGAAAAAGGAGGGTCAATTCATATAGCAGTTTGTGGATCTAAAATTATTTAAATACTCTGACCCCAATGTGTTGGCTTACAAACTCCAAGCCTATAAAAGACAAGATTGTTGTTAGCAACCGATGCCTTCTTAGGTCTTTGGGCGATGTGTCCTAACTCACCCAGCTATCACCTCTGATCAGATTGATTGATTGATTGATTGATTGATTTATCTATCTCTCCAGCAGGGATTTCAAGGTCAGTGATGACCACCACTTTAGAATGTCATGACCCCTTGACTTTCCACAATGCTCCCCTTTCCAATTCAAAGTCCTGGGTAACTGCCAAGGTCACTCATCATCCTGCCTTCTGTTTAGGTTTCAGAAATACAAATGATGCAATCTTTTGCAACATAATTGAATGACAAAAGATGGTTAGCCTTATTATATAAGGAACTCCTACTGACCAATAAGAAAATGCAAAAAAAAAAAAAAAAAAAAAAAAAAAAGCAAAAAAAAAAAAAAAAAAAGAAAATGCAAATATTCTTTTTTTTTTTTTTTAATTTTTATTTATTTATGATAGTCACAGAGAGAGAGAGAGAGGCAGAGACATAGGCAGAGGGAGAAGCAGGCTCCATGCACCGGGAGCCTGATGTGGGATTCGATCCGGGGTCTCCAGGATCGCGCCCTGGGCCAAAGGCAGGCGCCAAACCGCTGCGCCACCCAGGGATCCCGAAAATGCAAATATTCTAAAAACATATATAAGATACAAATGGCAAATTCACAAGTATACTTAGCCAATAAAGATCCAAAAAACTTGACTTAATTAGTAATCACATTAATATAAATTAAAATATCAAATTTCTTTCTCCAAACAAAAAGAAAAATTTAGACGAGCAAAATAGTAGCATATGGGAATTCAGAAATGGACAGTTTCATACATGCTGGGAGAAAAATAAATTAGCATATTTCTAGAAGTCAAGGTGCATTTACAAGGCAAATAAACTATATATGTCTTTTTTATTTTAACTTTTAAGATTTTTTTTTAAATTCCAGTATAGTTAACATACAGAGTTATATTAGTTTCAGGTATACAATATAGTGATTCAACAATTCTACACATTACTCGGTACTCATCAAGAGAAGTATACTCTTAATCCCCTTTACATGTTTCACCTATCTCCCCATCCACCTCCCCTCTGGTAATCATAATTGTTCTCTATGGTTTAGAGTCTATTTTTAAAAACTGTATATGTTTTTGACACACTATTTCTTCATCTAAGAATTTTTTTCTGGGATGCCTGGGTGATTCAGTGGTTGAGTGTCTACCTTCAGCTCATGGTGTGATGCTGGGGTCCTGGGATTAAGTCCTGCATCGCGCTCCCCACAGGGAGCCTGCTTCTCCCTCTGCCTGTGTCTCTGCCTCTCTCTGTGTCTCTCATGAATAAATAAATAAAATCTTCTTAAAAAAGTTTTTTCTAGGAAATAATCATAGATACGATAAAACTTTAGTAGAAAGAGGGTCAATGCAGAATTAACATTATGAATGACTAGAAATACAAAATATAACAAGATAAGATCAGGCAAATAAAGTATGCTATGCCATTTTTTAAAAAATAACTTATTTATTTATATCTATATAAATCTATATATAGAGAGAGTGCATGTGCACACGAGTGAAACAAGGGACAGAAGGAGAGAATCCCAAGCAGACTCCCCCCTGAGTGAGAAGCCTGATGCAGGTCTCTATCTCAGGACCCTGAGATCATGACCTGAGCTGATATGAAGAATCAGACACTTTGACGGTTTGTATGACCTAGACTCCCTATAACATTTTTATAGAGCACCGTGTAACCACTCAAAATAATGTTGTACAAGGATACCTAGTGACCAGAAAGATATTCACACATATTGTTAAGGGGGAGAGAAAGCAGAGTATCAAGAAATACACACAGAAGCATCTGATTTGTGTGCACACAAGCATCTGCTTGTGGCTATGCGTGTGTTTCAAGCTGTATCTATATCTGTGGGTCTATGATCATCTTTATATACAGATTCAGAAGGATGTTTCCTCAAAAGTTATGTGGATCTTGTGGGTACTAGGAGTTGGTTTATTGACGTTATTTTATTTGATCCCAACAACAATCCTATGAATTAGGTTCTATTTTCTCCTCTTTTGCTGTGATAGAAACCAAGATGTAGGGAGGTTGAGAAGCTTCCCAAGTTTCTTACTTACACAGCCCTTACTTACACAGGGCTGAACTCAAACAGTCTGACTTTAAAAACCTACAGTGTTTTTATTAAGGACAATGTAGTCAGTTATCTGTGATGTTAAATTTATTCAACATAAATAATAGTACTTTTTAAAGAGATTAGATCCTTCTTGCTTTTTTGAGATGAACATAACCGTTGCGCAATGAAAAGATAAGATTGTAAACAGTTACCGTTTTCTTTTTTAATGGTCTTAGGATATTTAAAAGTTGATAACCTGGTATCAATTCTCCCATTTTATTTTTAATTACACTAGTCCTAGAATTTAAAAGTTAAAAAGCCATGGATGACTGAGGGAGCAGCATCTGCAAACCTCATAAAACTACATGTAAAAACATGATTATATTGATTACATGCTTTCTTCCGGTGAGAGGCCCATGGCTTCCTGGCTAATTCTTGGAATCATCCTGACTGAGAGATTAAGAGCTTCTATTTGATTGTTTCCCCCTTTATTATCCAACACACACCTTCACCAGGCCATGGGATCACATCCCCTTTCCCTTTTCAAGATTTTATTATTTCTTCCCAAGAAATGGAGGGAGGGAGGGAGGGAGGGAGAGAAAGAGAGAGGCAGAGACATAGGCAGAGGGAGATGCAGGAAGCCCGATGTGGGACTCGATCCCAGGACCCCGGGATTACAACCTGGGCCAAAGGCAGATGCTCAACCACTGAGCCACCCAAGTGCCCTCCTCCTCATTTTCTGAGACCATCCTTCGTGAACTACCTTTTACCTTCTCTCCTCTCCTATTTCTTCTCTTTACATTTTCAATCTCTTTCTCTATTCTGGTGCCTTCTCATTCTCCTACAAATATGCCCTAATCTCCTTAACTCTAAAAAAAAACTCTTCCCTGAGACCCTGCTTATCCCTTAAACTGTCATTCATCTCTTCATTCATACAACATACTGAGTATCTACTCTATGTCAGCCACTGGAAATAGAGATGAACAAGACAAAGTCTCTGACCTTATAGAACTTCATTTTTAGAAGAAGATAAGAAATGCCTTATCAGTTAAGAATATTTTCAATTACAAGAATTAGACACCTCACTTACAATGGCTTAAACCCTTCTCTATGACACAAGGTCCAAAGGTATGGTGATTGCTGGTATCCATTGCCATCAAGGACCCAAGGACTTTTTTCTGGATTTCTGCTCTGGTATCTTTAATATGTTGACTTTTTGCTATTATGTTTGTCACTCATAGTCCCAAGGGGGCCATGGCAGTGCCAGAATTCCACTTTCAGCATAGAAAGAAGGAAACAATAGAACAATAGTGTCTACCTTTTTTGTGAGGAAAGCAAAAGCCTCCTCCAAAACACATGAGAAGACGGACTTCCTTCTGTTTCATTGACAGGATGGTGACTGGAGAAAACAGGCATCTGGCATTCTTGCATTTGCTTGCAAACAGCAGGTAAGAAGGAGGCTGAGAATGGCTGTGGGTTAGCCCAGCAACGGTGCTCAAAACACATAACTGAACAAATAAATAAAATAAAATAAAAGAGTAGAAAGGATATAACTTCCTGCTCCTTAAGTATGGGTTGTGCATACTGACTTCCTTCTAAAGAGCACAATACCAAATGGGGGAGAGAAGAGTAATTTTATAGTGGAGAAACCTGACAAACATGACCTCAGCCAGATGATCGAAATCGAACTAGGTCATAAATAATAAATCCTTGATATAATGTGATGAAAATGGAATCTTACCTCTACAGTCTTTCTCCCCAAAACATATAACCAAGTACAACCATGAGAAAAACATCAGACAAATTTCAGCTGAGAAACATTCTATATAATACCTGACCTGTACTCCTCAGAATTGTTGAGGTCACCAAGAACATTATGACAGGGGCACCTGGGTAGCTCAGTTTGTTAAGGAACCGACTTGATTTTGCTCAGATCATGATCTCAGGGGTTGTAAGACTGAGCCATGCATCAGGCTCCATGCTCAGCAAGGCAGTGAATGGTTAAGATGTTCTCTCTCCCTCTCCCCCTGCCCCTCCCCACATTCCCTCTCTCAAAATGAATAAATAAAATCTTTTCAAAGGGGGAAGGGAGAAGAACATTATCACAGCCAAGAGGAGAACTAAATGTATGTACTCTGGTACCCTAGATGGGATCCTGGATGGGACACTGGGCTAAAACTAAAGAAATCTGAATAAGGTATGGTTTCATTCATATAATGTGTCCATATTGGCTCATTTGTCATGACAAATGTTCCACACTAACATAAGATGTTAGTAATAGGGGATATTGGGTGCAGAGGTGGGAGGGTGTGGGGACTTCCTGTAAGATCTTTGGGATTTCACTGTAAATCTACAATTGTTCTAGAAAATATAGCTTATTTAAAAAAAATAAGAAGGGCTATGAAGTAAGAAGGGTGGGAAGGGCTACTATAGATGGGATAGTCAGAGAAAATCTCTGAGGACGTGATGCTGATACCAAAGCATCAAGTTAATAGAGCAATATTTCTGAAGATGCTTATCCTTGATTTACCTCTGACTTGGTTCTCCATTGCACTCTTTAGGCTGCTTGGGAGCATACAATTTGATTTGCTGGAAAAACTAGAATGATAATACTTCTGACTTTTTCAGGCATGCACTTGGCACTACTCTACAAGTCTTAACACTATTCACTCATCATCGCAACAAGCTGTACCAGATTAACGCCCCTGCAGATAAGAAAGTGCAATGCAGAGAGGTTCGGTGATACCCACTAAGTCACACACTATTAGACGTGGGAGTGGGCAGTGGCTGGGCTCCAGACTTCTTCAGGCTCTAGAGGAGAACCTGTTGCCTCCTTTTTGGAGGAGAAATCTTTGATAGGTATATGCTAAACTAAGAGAATGTTTAGAGGAAAAGGAGAAATTAGAATTGGGAAAATAAATGATTCTAAGCTTTCCGTGTAAATGGGTTCAGTGACTAAGTGGAAATTGACAATTGTGCTGGTTCCTTGAGAAATTGTCTTCTGGTATATCTCTATTTCAGGATTCACTTTTGTTATGGAATTGTTTCTTGGACCACTTAGGAGACGATACTTAGGATAAGATTGTTAATAAAGCAGATGTTTTACACGCACGCACATAACACACAAACCCCAAATGCTTAAGTAAGCTGACAATGGTAAGAGTTGGGAGAAGGGCATTTCAGGCAGAAGGAACAGCAAATCAAGGGCCTGAAGGAGTTCCAGGGAGAGAAAATGTTCACGAGGCTGAAGCAAAGCAAGTGAAAGGAAAACAGCAGGTCCTGAGGGTGGGCAGATAGCAGGACTGATGGAGCCTGGCCTGCAGACCGTAGCAAGGAGTGTGTCACCTCCTCAGGTCCACTTCTGGGTTTGGCAGCATGAGAATACAAGTAATATAATTGTATTAGTCTCCTATTGCTGCTCTGATGAATTACTACAAATTCAGTGGCGTGAAATAAGATCAATGGATCATCTTAGAGTTCTATGGTGAGAAGCGTGACACGAATCTCACTGTGCTAAAATCAAGGTGTCACGGGGCTGTGATCCTTCTTCTAACTCTAGAGGAGAACCTGTTGCCTTGCCTTTTCCAGCTTCTAGAGGCTGCTGGCATTCAGGGGCTTATGGCCCCTTCGTCCATCTTCAAATCAAGCAGTCCTGGCCCTCTACCCTCTGCTACCAGCATCTCACCTCCTTCTTTGACTCTGCCTCTCCTGCAGAGTCTGCCTCTCTACTTTCATTTACAAGAACCCTGGTGACTACATTGGGCCAAACCAGACAATCCAGGAGACTCTCCCCATCTCAAGACCCTTCCTTCAATCACCTCTGCAGAGTCCCTTTGCCATGTAAGGTAGCATTCACAAATTGTAAAAATTAGGATGGAACCTATTCAGGGGCCACTATTCAGCCTATAATAACAATAATAGCAACAACAGGACTATAGACATCAGATTGCTGACTTTCTGCTGACAAAATGCCCCAATTTTGCCAAGTTGGGCATTTTAAAAAAATCACCATATACCAATTACATTGGAAAGTCATCCACAGGTTTTAAACAGAGGAAAGGCATGAGGATGGGCACCACTTGCTATGGAGTCTCCTCTGTGAGGATGCTAGTCTCCCTGAGATGCTGGCCCGGCACACTTGGGCAGAGCACAACTGCATCATGATAAGCAGTCATCCTGGATATAACCTAATTTACATTCTAAAAATTAAAAAAAAAAAAAACCTTATTATCGAAATCTCAAGCAAATACAAAAGTAGAAAATATAATAAAGTTCCCCAATCCCATAACCCAGTTCCAACAATGATCAATACATATCACCTACGTTTCCAGCAGCCTCCCTCTCCCACTGGATTATTTGAAGCAAATCGCAGGCATCATCATTTGATCATAAGCCAGAAAATGTTACCTTGGATATTGCAGAGAAAGTTGTGGGAAGAGGTAATGGGAATGCAAAAGTAGAGGGCAGAGTGGAAGTGGACCAGTCAGATAGTCTGGGGTGGGACAGCAGATATGGAAGAAAAAGATGTGGACACATTGGGCCCATATAGTGGCGGCAGAGCTAACAGTGATGCCAGTGATCACCAAATTCTGTTTCCTCTTCTTCCTAGACGTGCAGTGCAGCAAGACTACATTTCCCAGACTCCCTTGCAGTTAAGTGGGGCCATATGACTGAGTCCAGGCAGATGGGGTTTAGTCAGATAGTATCTGCACCCCCTCTCTCCCTCCCTCAGACCTGAAACCTCCCACACAGCCTTCCCCAGCCCTCTTCTCCAGGCTGAGAAGAAATTTGACAAGTGACACATGAAAGACCCTCCGTAAAGGGCAAGGGCAGCTAGAGAAAACTTGAGAGGAAATAGAATCTCTCCTGTTTCATTCACTTCAGTAATCTGAATGACCCCAACAGGTTGTGTGTGAGTAGGAAATTCGGTGACTCTGCTGAGTCTACAGAGGAAGGAAGATCTGTCCTACCATCAGGTTCTCCTGTTATGTTAGTGATTGTTTTGTTTAGTCTTTCTCAAGGACCATGTTGAGTGAGCCAAATTTCGCTTACAGCCTTCTCCCTTCGGGATCTGGCAGAGGCTGCCCGGTGTTTTGTCAGACTAGGCAAGTGTGATAGAGCCACTTCCAGTTTGAAACGTTTGAGAGAAACATATCGTATTTACAAGATCTCTGGATTAGTGAAAATCAATGTGAGCACACGACTTCAGTCAGTTGCTGCTGGAACCAACGTGAGGTGGTTTGTTGAGGGGAGCAAACCTCTGAAAGTCTGCTTTTATACTTTCCAGCCACTACCCACCCCCCCTCAAAAAAGGCTCCAAACCCCAGCTATCCTAAAGGGAGTTAAGACTTCCTGAAGCAGCAAAGAATTGAGTGTTAGCTCCTTGACCAGGTTTGGATTACCTCCGAAGGCAACTGGGCCATCGTACGTGGCATATATTTTTAGAGTTAGACGGGGAGAAGGGGCGGGCCGCTGTAGGCTGTGCTGCGGCTGGGTGTGGTGGGAAGTCACCCTCCCTCTTTGGGGACAAAGTGTCCCACCCTAAGCCGGATAGTGACATATCATAGCTCAGCCTCCCAATTTCACCCACTGGCCTCTGTTTCCCATATAATCCAAGGTCAGAGAGACCCAAACCAACAGAGGTGACTCCACAGCCTCACAGGAAGCTAAAGCTGTGAGAAGAAGGATGTGCCACCCCGTGCACCTCCCCAAGGAGCTGTCTGTGCACTGGGCCAGGGCTGCTTCCGGGCCAGCATCCAGGTCTGCTGCTGAGGGCCAGGTGGTGTTGGAGTTGGCCTACTACCCCTCCTCCATCACATTTTCCAGGAAGGGGTGGGTAGGGACGGGTGGTAGGTGGGGACATTGTCGGCAATGAATGTTGGTGTTTTTGAGTGGGAGCCAAAGCATTGTGTGTTTCAGGGGGTCTGGCAGACTGCCTCCACCTAGGGAGACACACATGACAAGACCGTCACCTCGGCCTATCGCAGAGTCGTGTGAACTTCGCAGGGTAGGGTGGACTCAGGGGTGAGTTCCACCAGGAGGGCCAAGGCTTTCTTCCCCCACCATCAATCTCCTAGCAACTGAAGCAAAGGGGCAGAACGATGAGCTTGATGAAGGGGGGGGGCGGTATAGTACCAGTCTTGTCAATCAGTTCCAGGGGTTAGATGTGGACAGACAGTTCTCTTCTATTGTCTAGTACTTGAGTCTGGATCTTAGCTGAGGCAAGTGGGCATTAACAATGGTGTTCCAAGGGCACCTAGGTGGCTCAGAGGTTGAGTGTCTGCCTTTGGCTCAGGTCATGATCCCGGGGTCCTGGGATCGAGTCCCACATCAGGTGCCTTGTGGGGAGCCTACTTCTCCCTCTGCCTGTGTCTCTGCCTCTCTCTCTGTGTCTCTCTCATGAATTATATATCTATATATATCTATATATATCTATATATAGATATTTTTTTTTTTTTTTGTTAACTAACAATGGTCCAGCTCGTAGCCATGAGAGCACAATCAGGCTGTGGTACGTTCCTGTTTATCAAACCCCTTCCCCACTATGCTTATGCTCCCTCCTCACAGAGCCTTCAGTGGCCTGAGGATAACCCAGGAGAACAGAAGCAGGAGGAGAATGTCTAAGTCCAGAATGGCCAGCTTCTAACAGCTCTCTAGGAACTTTTCTACCAGAAGCGGGTCCTGCCGGCATCGTCTTCTTCAGGAGCTGGGTTACGGTGGGATTGGCCTGAGCGGCCCCTTTTACATTCCCTCTGATCACAGCTTGTTTGCATTTGGAAGCTTCAAGGCCGTGGCTGCGGCCCACCTGGTGTACATCACAGGGGCAACTACTGCCACCAGACCTAGCATTTGTTACAAATTTGAGGCTTGTGGTATTTGAAGCTGCACAATCATTTGGGAGACTGAATATTCACGGGAGGGTTGTGGAGAGGGAGGCTGATGGGGTAGTGCGAGCCCCAGAGGAGACCATCCCGCTGGCTCTAAACTCGCAACCTGAGCATAGCCTGTAACCCTATCAGTTCAGAATTCCAGAGGCCTTCCCAGGTTACCAGATGGAGCAAATAAAAATACAGGCCCATCCCAGCCAATTTGAATTACAAATAAGGAATGAACACTTTTGTTTTTCATACAATTACGTCCCAAAGATCGCATGGGATATACTTGTGTTTAAAATATATTTGTTCTTTATCTGAAATTCAAATTTGACAGGGCACCCTGTATTTTCCCTGACAAGTCTAACCCAGGTACAGGGTGCCTCCAGAAGCTTCTCCGAAAGACAGAAGTGAAAGGAAACTCTGTGAATGCCGGCTTATTTGATAATTAGCCTTTCAACCAGTTGAGAGGCTGTTGTGGACCTCCAGCAGGATTTACTGATGTTAAGAACGAAGGACTTAATGCAGAGAACCCTGAAAGGCCAGTTGTCACCGACCCAGCCAGAGGGACTCTTTGGCCAGAAAAGAAGTGTTGGTCCTTTTAGAAAAATGAAACCTTGAGGCCTTTTAGCTTTATCTCAGTGGCTAGCAGATGCCTCAGCCCTGAGCTGCCTCAGCCCACACCCCGGGCCAGCTGGGCTCAACTACTCTCTTTCCTTACCCCCGCCCTCAGGCTGTGAGGGGGCAGGCCCCAGCTACTCCCCTTGGGTGCCTCTCCTCTCTGCTCCATGGACCGTCTTCTCCTGAGCCTGGTCACCTGAGAATCTGGGCCACAACTTGGTGGGAAAGGCAACTTCCGTTTTGCACTGAGTTGAAAATCACACACCGTAAAACTCACCACGTTAAAGGGGATGATTCTGCGGCTTTTAGTACAATCCAGCTCCGAACCCTTCCATGGCCCCAAGGAAAACCCCAGAGAAGCCTTCCCGGGCAACTTACTCTTGCTTTCTTCAAAACACAGAGGCTTCCTGGCTGGAGGCTGGAGTGAGGGAACAAGAGGAAGGAGGCGCTTTGCTCTCCCAGCCCAATCTCTGGCTTTTAATTGGTTTGTAAAATGGAAGGTCTCACAATTAGCAGGCCCCAGGACAGGTGCGAGAGCCAAGTGGGGCCCTGGGTGACGGGAGAGGGTGCGACCTGGGTGCAGGCTTGGGCGGGAGGGCGTCGGAGAGGCCGCCAGGCTGTGAAACAATGTGCAGGGGGCCGTCGGCCCCAAAGGGTGTACACCAGCTCCCAGACCACATTCTTGGGGGACAGAGTAAGGAAAGGAGCAGGACTGGGCCTGGGCTTCCGGGTTCAGCGGGAGCAAATGACTCACTTCGGGGAGGTGCCCGGCCTTCCCTTGGACCCTCAATACTTTGAGGTTTCCTGATTTACAGGAGTTAGTTCCTTCTCGAAGGAACCCTCAGCCCTCTCCACTCCAGAGGGACCAACCCTCCTTCTTAGATAGAAAATCTGGTGCAACTGCATTTTTCGAGGCAACTGCTACTTCCTGCAGTGACTTGCAGCAGCTTTATCCCGCTGGTTCCAGCTTCCTTTATTCTTTCGCTGCCAACAGGGGTCCCCCGCTTAGCCCATCAGAAGCTTCCTCGCCTGGAACAGAGTCGCAAGGGGAGCCCTTCGTTCAGGCCTTGGGCTCATGCCTCTTTTGGGAAAGGATACAAGAAAAAGAACCAACCAGGAGGACGATCTTCTGAGACAGCTCGAGCTACCAGGGTGCATAGAACCGAACAGTCATCCACTTACCAAACCTGCCTTGATGGCGTGTTTGCACCCAGCACCGCTCCGAACGCCTCACTGATGTTTGCTCATTGAAGTTCGGAAGTCCTGTGATTAGGAAAATGAGCTTGCTTCAGGGTGGGGTGTCCTCGTGGGGTTGGCCTTACGTCCAGGCCTTAACCAACACCCCAGCCATCATGAGGAGTTCAAATCCCTCCGTTCCCATATGCAGTATTCGCAGGACCCAGAGAAATTGCAGGAGGGACCCCTGGGTGGCTCAGCGGTTGAGCATCTACCTTTGGCTCAGGGCGTGATCCCAGGGCCCTGGGATCGAGTCCACATCAGGCTCCCCTCAGGGAGTCTGCTTCTCCCTCTGCCCATGTCTCTGCCTCTCTCTGTGTGTCTCTCATGAATAAATAAATTTTAAAAAAAGAAGTTCCAGGAATGACAGCAGAAAGTGGAAGAACAAATAGGTCTAACCTTCTGTGCACGGAGTCCGTCCCACAAATATCTTTATCTCCCTCTCCCTTGCTTCTTGGGCCACAGTATTGAAACAGCTGCCCACTGTGTCCAGCCTATGGACACTGTGCTCAGGTATCATGGAAGTAACAATATTCGAGTAGATGCCCTAGATGACAGAACTGGGAGAAATCTCTTTGGCCCAAGTGGAAGGTAACCAATCATTCGTCCTGGGTTTGGGGGATGAGAGGTGTAATTATATTTTTCCTAATAAAGATAACTTATTAAATCTAAGACAATACAAGTTGATTTTACACCATTTTGCAAATTCTTTCATACAAACACATTCCATACATTAGGAAAAAGTCTTTATTGTGCCATAGTGGGGATCGGGAAATACAATCCCTGTGTTTTTCCTTCCAGACTGTATTTAAATTGAATCATGATCTCTCTCTCAATTACAACTCCATCTGAAATTTGTCTCACTTTCAAATGTACTCTTGAATGCTGCATACTCTCACCTTGTTTCCTACCTTGGACGAGGGTGTAGATGCTGTGTGTGTGCATGTGTATGTGTGTATGAGAGAGAGAGAGAAAGAGAGAAGGATTGAGACCGAAGTCTTTCAAGGAAGGGTTAAAGAGTCTCGTGCAAATTAGCTTCCTCTCCCATGGCGGGCACTGAGAATCACAGTGCTTAGAAGTGGGATAATGAGGGAGTTGCTGCTTGTGATATCCCTTCCCTGGTGAAGCTTCAGGAAAGGTGAAGAGACTAATTGGCTGGTCTGGCAAATGATTCAAGATGAGTCCAAAAGGAGGGGCTGGCTGCTGGTAGGAAGTGAATGGAAATTCACCTGCATGCTGGCCTTTCCGTGGTGGGTGCCTAGATGTAAAAAACAGAGAGAGCAAAGGCCCTTCTCTCCATCACCTGCCAAGAGGAAAGCAGAGAGGATCTGTCATTGCCTCCAGGGAACAGCCGTTGCCATCATTTCAAGGTCACCTGAGGAGTGTGCCTTCATTGCAAACCCGTTAGCATGAGCTTCATGGCTTCAGGGAGCATCCAAACAGCACAACTAGGGAAGGGCCGTGAGGGAGCAAAGGAGATGGAAATAATTGGTTGAAAATACTGGATGTGGGCACCCTCTAATCTGGGAGGACCGACGGTATTTGAGCAGGTCGTGCACTGCAGAATGCTAGGGGATACCACTGACGTAGACCCAACATTCCCTGAGGCTGACCCCGCACCTCCACTCCATCACCACCACCACAGCTGCAGCTCACAGCCCACACAATTCCTACTCTTGACTTTTGACTTTTTGGAAACCGAGCCTCCCATTCAACTTCATTCTAAGCAAGAAGCATCACAGTGGCAATTACTGCTGCCCTGCATCCTCATTTCCTCAAAGGATTTGTAGTGCATGTTTTTCCCACATACTCACCTCAAGTATAGAAACCTCACAGATTCAAATTAACTTGGAGAGGGTGTAGCAAATAAGGAGAAAGGCAAGATAAGTTGGTAAAAAAAAAATTCCGAATTCTTATGATGACACGAAAAATCTTTATGCTCGAATACATAGAGGGAATCAGTTAGGAGAGGGCTATAATTCTTTTTAAAAGAACACCTCAAAATAACTGTTATGATACTGTGAATTTACTAGCTTGCTCAACAAGAAGTCCCGTGGTAGGACAGAAACAAAGTTAGTTAATTCAATGCTTCAACAATGTCTAGAAAGATTTAAGTTTTTTACAACTATCCTATGCCATTCTCACTTAGAAGGTCAGCTTTGACCCTCTGGTTACCTTACCTCATGGTCACAAGATGGCAGCCATGGTTCCAGACATTCCACATAAATCCCACAACATTCTTTGGACAAACAGCCATTTCGTGTGTGTGTGGGGGGGGGTGTGAGTGTGTAAGGATGTGTGTTTTATCAGAGAGGAAATGCTTAGTCAGAAGCACTCCATCTTAGAATACTAGTTAAGCGGCTAGAACGGAAAGTCTCAAAAATACGATGGTTTAAACAGGAAAGCTTGTTTATCTCTCATGTGCCAATCCCCACGTAACTAAGTCTATCTTGTTACCGTGCCATGCCCTGGAGTTGCGCGTTTGCTTCAAGCTGGATCACAAATATCAACTGCCAGTTTGAAGAAAGTGGAAAAGAGACACCGTGAACGACAATAGCAATCACCTTATTTAAAACGTGCTCCGGAAATTAGACTCAACACTTTTTCTCACAGCTCGTGGACCAACACCGTCACATGGCCCCACCTTGCAGTAGGGGAGCCTGAGAAGTACAGTAGTTGGGCATCTGCCTGGCTCACCCTGGAGGACTGCTGATACTGAAAAGGCAAAATGAACAAGGGGGGGTCATGAATATTCTCCACCACACTCCCCATGTGGACTTCTGCTCACGTCTCATTGACCGGAATTACTTCCGGTGATCAGAGCTAAAGCACTCACCGCAGGAGAAATGGTACTGCTGTCATTGGCTTTGACCAGGGTTTCTCCATCTCAGCACCACTGACATCCTGGACTGGATGACTCTCCCTTGTGGGGAGCTTGCCCTGGGTTCTATAGAATGTTCAGCAGCACCCCTGAGCTTTACCCACTGGATGTCAGTAGCACAACATGCCCCCTATTAGGACATGTCCTATTAGGACGATGCCTCCAGACACTGCCGAATCACATTGACTTGAAACTCACTGGCTCAGATCCACTGGGATCTTACCACGGAGCAGTACCAAGGATGCCTCTTACCTGAGTCATGTGTGAAAGACATGGACACAGAATCAGAGCCATTCCCATTGGAGCAATGGGCTGGAAATAGCAACCCACAGCATCTACTATTGTTAATAACACAGCAAATGTCAAACAACATGCAAACAAATGAAGGTCCTGTTAGATCATCTTTAATGAAACTAGTTATTCCACCTATATCTGTCCCGAGAGCATACCTGGTGCCCAAGCGTTCCAAGCACGTTCTTGGCTCTGGAAATACAGTAGTATGAAAGTACAAAAATCCCTGCTGGCAAATTGAATTTAAATTTTTAAAAAATGGAAAAAATGCAAATTACTCTAAGAAAAACCAAACCACACCAAAATCCCTGCCTTTACAGATCTTGAATTTTAGCACATAGCTACCTAACAGTTCAGAGTTAGCCATAGAGGCAGAGTTACCTTTAGAGGGTAGTATCAGAATCAAACTTTCCTGCACCCAGATTCTGGTTCTACCACTTATTAGGTATGTGACCCTGGGCAAGTTACTTTCGACTTTTTTTTCTTCTCTATTTTTCATCGTTCTCATCTCTTAAGTGAAGAGAATAATAATACTACCCACCTCTTAGCCCAGCACCTAACAGCTAATACTCTAAACAAGTATTAGCTGTGTTCTAGCAAATGAGCCCTGGACTAGGAGTCAGGAGTTTTTCATTCAGCAAATGTTTGTTGAGCATCTACTAGGTGCCAAACTCTGTTCTAGATACTGGGCATTCAGAGAGTCAGATAGCTGAAACATATCCTCTGTCCTTAAAGGGCCTTCCAGGTTCAATACTTAGTGGGGGTGTCCCTAGGGTGTGTGAGGGAGGGGGGTGAGAGGATGAACAGAACTTGGGTGTAGGTCCTGGTTTAATCTGGCAGTTTTCTTTCTAGCACCTGGATCAATGCCTGGCACATGGAAGGTATTCAACAAAATATTTGTTAAATGAAGAAATGAATGAATGTCTCTATATAGTGGGAACCAAAATCCTGACTCTCAGAAATGTTTTGTAAGCTTAGAAAGTCCTGTGTAAAAAAAAAAAAAAAAAAAAAAAAAAAAAAAAGAAAGTCCTGTGTAAATATCAGTGAAGTCAGAAACCTTGATAGTCATTGACCATTATCAAAATAAGTTATTTATATGCAAACTGAAAATATCAAAACTTTTTCAAGTACTTGGAAGCCATCTGACTTTTTAAATAGATTGAAAAATCTTCCTTATATTATTTCCCTAGTAAACTCTTTCCCACAGTAACTGGAAAAGTAACCTTTAAACCAGCTCGTATCTAAATCATGGCAAACATGGACAAAATCCAAATGAACAGGATTTCACTACATAATTTACTCGGATTTAAAATGGCTTAAAAGTTATCATGTTAAATTCATTGACTTCATCCATAAAAATACATCCAAATGGGCTTAGAACTTGTTTTGGCTGGAGAGGTGGAAACGGGGAGTAATAACAAATGACACTCTACAAATTCTAAAAATTATTAGTGACAAAATTGGGTCTGTTCTTCCAATTCTCTTGTAATTATTTTACTCTGATTTTTGTTTATTTTTTTTCTTTAGAGAGTCAAGCTGTTTCCACTTAGATTACCTCTAAGTCTTCAAATGTAGCTACATTTAATATAAATCAGGGGGCAATTGTGAAGTTTGAGTAAACACAGAGGACCAAATTACTGTCATGCTGGGGGTGGGTGGAAGGCTGTGGGGACTGTTATCACATGCCTCATTTCTCTAAAATATTTTATTTCAATCTAGACATTCAAAAGGTAAAGTGTTGAATGCCTGGGGGCAGAGATGGAAAAAGTGAAGGTAAGTTTTACAGAGAACTAAAGTTGGCAGGAAATTGCACGATGAGATTCAGCTTGAAAATACACATTTATTTACCAAGAAGGAAACTATGAAAAGATCAAAGTACCCATTCCCCCTTGCACATTCCCCCAATTGATTCTGGGTATGACATGCAAGATTCGGGTAACCACTACCCCATACGCTATATTAAAACTTGGGGCACTTTAAATTTTCCCCTTGCTACTTTGCTTGAAATATGGGTCACTGCCCCAAGGTGCATGGTGGTACTCAGCTTACAGCTTTAGCCAATGAGGTAGGCTTTTGCATGCATGGGTAACTGCATTTCTTTTTATACCCTATAATCCATTTATATATGTTTTTTCCATTAAAAGGATGTCTTGAAATAAGAAGCATAAGTCATAATCATTCAAAGCATTTTTACATATTCAAGACAAAGAAAAAGCTAGAACAAGAGTTGAGAACCTAAAATAAGTGGGTCTAATGGAGGTCTTTTCTCATTAAGACAGCTGTTACTATTGTCTGTTGGCCTCAAAGATGGAGTGAGGAATCCATTGTGAATCTTTTTTAGGGACAAAAGTCTTTTTTTTCTTTTTAAGATTTTTATTTGTTAATTTGACAGTGAGAGAGAGCACAAGCAAAGGAGAGAGGCAGGGAGAGGCAGAGGGAGAAGCAGGCTCCCCACTTAGTAGGGAGCCCAAAGAAGGGCTCAATCCTAGGACCCCGGGATCATGACCTGAGCCAAAGGCAGATGCTTAACTGACTAAGCCCCCCAGGAGCTCTTTACAAAGTCTTGTAAAGAATTCTTTGCCATCAGAGCTTAGTGTACCTAAGAGGCACCTTTGGGAAATCAGCCCAACCCACAGCCCACCCTCTGTGGCTACAGCTTCTTCTTGGGTGGCTTCTTCATGACTCCAGCTCTTCTTGGTCTTCAGTGACACCTCTTTCCCCCATGGCCTCAGATCTCAGGATGGTATTGGATTCTTGCTGTTGTTGATCTCTTGATTCTTCTCCATCCCTTTTTTATACCCTTAACAGTGCCCATACCTCCATGGGTAAAACCATTACAGAAAGTCTATACATGTGCCACTTGTTTCCCCGACAACCACACTCCTTGTAGTATTTCCTGTGGCTAAAAAAAGCACCACAAAGTGGGAGGCTTTAAAAAATGTACTCTGGAAATCAGAAGTCCAAAATGACTTCACCTTGGCTAAAGCCAAGGTGTCAGCTGGGCTTCATTCTCCTGGAGGCTCTTGAGGAGAATTTTCCAGCTTCTAGATGGAGCCACATTCCTTGGTCCCTAGCCCCTTCCTCACTCTTCAAAGCCAGCAGTGTAGCATCTTCAAACCTCTCTTCCTTTGACCTCTGCTTCTGTCACCATCTTGGCTTCTCTGACTCTCTCTCCTGACTCCCTCTTTCCCATATAAGGTCCCCTAAGTGTAGCTTGGAGATCAAAGCTTGGGTACCCAAATAATCCAGGATAATCTCTCCATCTCAAGGTCCTTCATTTATGGAATCCCTTTGTCATGCAATGTACTCACAGATCCAGGGATGGGGACATGGACTTGGGTGTCTTTGAAGGCGTTTAGAAGACATGTCTGTCTACCATATCTTCCTTCAGAAAGGCAAAGGATTCTTCTGTTTCCTTTCCAAACATGCTGCTCTCCCCACACACTGTTTTACCCACCTCCTTCATAGCATTCCATCGAATTTCATCTGCCCCATTTCCCACTCTATCTCAACCCTGACAGGTCGGACAGGATGAGGAATTAACTAGCACCAAGACTTCCGTGGTGATGATGGATTTTTGTGTTGCTTCTCTCACTTTGTGTTTACATTTTAACCAGATCTCTACTCCCTCAAAGAAAGGAATGATCATGGGGTTTCCAGTTATCCAGTGAAAAGATTAGACAATTGGTATTTCAGAGCTCATTTGACTGTCCTTCAAAGCGCAATACAAGGGGTGGTCTTGCCTGGAGATTATGAATTTTGGGAGGAACAAGATCTTATTATATAGTTAGTAGTTAAGTTTGGGTGCTGGCTTGTTATTGCACAGTCAGCTTGGGCTCTGGATTCAAATCCTACCAGAGTTAAAATCCACTTGCTGTCATTTATTACCATTGTGATCTTGCACACATTACTTAACCTCTCCATATTAGTTAGAGAACAGGCTAAGGTGCTGTAACAAAAACACTCCAAAATATGGTGATTTCAACAAGACAGAGGTTGATTTCGTATTCATATAATAATCTAAAGATATATTTAGGGCAGGCACGTACATTGCTTTGTCCCATAAGCACATCCAGGGACCGGGTTCCCTCTATGTTGCTCGGCTCGTCCTCATTCTGTGATCCTTGCTTTCATGGTCAAAGCCAGCTCACTACAGCCCCATCCTTGGAGCAAGGAAAAGAGGACATAGAGAGCAAGCAGTGTCCTTTGAAGGATGGGACACTAAAATTGCAGATCCCATTTCTCCTCACATACAACTGAGTCATGTGGCTGCACTGAACTACAAGGGAGTCTGAGAACCACAGCCATTCTTGGACATCCCCAGGTCCAGCCAAAATTCATCAGCTTCAATTACTTAAAGATAAAAAGAGAAGATAGAAATTAGGGAACAATTAGGAGGCTCTGCTACATCGTCTGCAGCTTAGTTTTGTCATCTACAAAATGAGAGCAGAGTTTTGATGATTAAGTGTAATACACAGAGAGGGATCTGAATTGGGTGCAGCACACAGTAAGTGCTCAATAAATGCTAGTGTATGTCACAGTACCATACGCCTCCCCCTCCCCTGCCATGTTTGGGTCCTAATATCTGCTCCAAGGTAAAGACAGACCGTGAACAATCTTAGAATGTTGGAGGCTCATTCCCCCGAGTGTTGTGGTGCTGGGTGTGGATGGATGGGCTGAAGGTGCACCATCTGGCATCCACACGGAGCCTGGCCCTGAGGTACTGAACAATGTGAGCTGTGATGAATGAATCTCTTTATGAACAAGAAGTAGGCTCAGCCTGGAGAGTAGAGTAAGGAAAGAGAGGAGCCAAAGGAAAAATGAGGAGAAGGACAGGAATACAATGGAGGGAAAGCAGGGGCGCCAGCACTTTTGTGTGAATTTGAAAAAAAGATTCCCCTTCTTCAAGACATGTTACTGCCGTCTGCCTCAACGTCATCGTAATATACAAATCTACGCTATGATATGAATGACAGTCCCTAGAGTTGTTCAGCCATAACCTAGAAAAGCCATATAAAGGCCGAGGGATGGGAGGATAATAGGAAATAAGAAAGAAGTGTGAGAACGGAGATTAGAAATAAAAGTGGTATTATGAACTGAATTGTATTTTCCCCAAATTCATAGGTTGAAGTCCTAATACCCAATGTGACTGCATTTTTGAGAAAAGGCCTGTAAAGGAAATAATTAAGGGTAAATGAAATCAAAAGAGTAGGGCTCTAATCTAATATGACACGTGACCATATAAGAAGAGAAAGAAACAGCAAAGCTCTTTCTCTGCGTGTGCACAGAAAACCATGTGAGGATACAGCAAGAAGGTAACCATCGACAAGCCAAGAGATGGGCCTCACCAGAAACAAACCCTGCAGATACACCTTGATCTTGAACATCTAGCCTCCAACCCTGTAAGAAAATGTCTATTGTTTAAGTCACCTCGTCTTTTGTAGGATAGCCCTAGCCGACTAATGCAGTGAGGAAGAGAGGAAAGGTTCATCACGAGAGAGGGCAGAGATTAGGGGAGAGGAGCAGCAGGAGAGAGAAGGGGTTCGGTTCTTCAGCAGGAAGTTGCACTGACCCTGATGTAATCTGGTGGCTTGGTCCTTTATAAGTGAGGCACTTGGTCCTTTATAAGTGAGGCACTGCTGCCACCTGGTGGCAATGTACTCAATCCGGTTATTCATTCAACAAACCTCTCTCGAGCACCTGCTCTGGGCAAGGAAGGGTGCTAAGCAGAGGGAATAATATTAGTAAGCGTTGATTAACACCTACTATGTGTTGAGCTCTGTCCTACGTGCTTTACATAGGATGAAATCATTTAAAAAATGATTAAAGCTTCACCACAACCTATAGCAATATGATTATTCTATTTTACAGAGAGGGAAACTGAGGATACTGAGAAATTCAGTAAGTTGACCAAGAACCTACAGCTCATACGTGAGAAAGTGAGAGCTTGAACCAGGAATTCTGGCTCCAGAACCCTTTACAGACGTGTTTCCCGCCCTTACAGTTTCTTCCGAATAAGAGGTAAATAACCAGTTTAGGGGAGTTGTGTAAAATACTAATACTTTGAAATGACAGCATACTGCTTTATTTATTTATTTTTTTATGGATTCTGTTTTTGAATTACAATCAAGAACACTCCACTTTAGCTAAAAGAGACCACACTCAACTGACTCATAGTTAGGGCATGGGTTAGTCACAGGCCCAGACCGGAAGGGTTTTAAAAAATACAAAGCCCACATTCCACAGGAGCTACTTCAGCAAGAGAGAGAGGGATGGATGGAGAAATAAGTGGAAGAGGCGAAGCAGGAGAGAGGAGGGAGAAAGAAACTATAGCGCTGTGCTATCTAGTACAGTGGCCACTAGTTCTTGTTTAAATTTTCATTTTAACTAATTAAAGGACATTAAATTAAGAATTCAATTCCTTGGGGTGCTTAGGTGGTTCAGCCGGTTGGGCATCCGACTCTTGATTTTTGACTCACATCATAATAGGGTCCTAGGATCGAGCCCTGTGTCAGGCTCCACACTCAGCAGGGAGTCTGCTTGAGATCTCTCCCTCTTCCTCTGCCCGCCCCCAGATACATAAATAAATCTTTAAAAATTTAATTCCTCAATTGCGCTAGCCATCAGTTCATCCCAAGTGCTCAGCAGCCACTGCGGCTAGCACTACCACAGTGGACTACTTACAGAACATCCTCATCATGACAGAGCATTCCATCTGTCCTGCTGCAGATCCTTTATTCTAGAGAATGGGGTCTTCTCCGTGGCTGATTCGGGCATAGGTCACCCAGAATCCACCTTGCAGCTGGCAGTCTGCAGGTCAGTGACAAAGCAGAAGAGCAAACATACAGTAATTCCACAGCAAAGCAGATGGTGCCCCTCTTTCCCTCTGATCTGTCCTGGGGCAGGCTGAGAGGGAAGATGTTGAACCTAAGTGGGACTTGGCTCTTTTTTTAGGTGAGGTGATGGGAAGCAAAGAGGGGTCTTCTTCCTCTCTTCCGCTGGGTCCTGGAGTGGGTCGTAGGGTGCCGTTGCACATACATAACTTCCCACCATCTCCTACTGGGGTGTCCTCTTGGCTGGTGGTTAGATAACCAAGGAAAACTTCACCTCCCAGTTTCCATTTTACTCGGGGGCTTTGCCCTTAGCCTATGCTCCATTCCATTGTCCAGTAGCTGCCTGTCACCACATACTGAGTCGTCTGGGCCCCTGCACTCTTGGTCCTGTCCCTAGGATCTAGGAAGATCCAAATGTGTTGGTTAATAAAAGCTCTTGTTCTATGTGACGATCATGCTTACTGGCTTTACGTGAGCCTCTGATTATCTAACATTAACCTTTCAGCTGTGATAAACTAGCAGCAGTGGGGTATTTAGACAGGCGATAGCCACCTAGGAATATTAAATTAATCTAGTTGGCTGCTAAGAAGTTAACTAAAACACACAGATCCAGAAACACAGACTGGGGTAGCACTCAAGCTTTAATGTGACTACTGCTCCACCCCACTCTGTACCATTGCGGAATTCATTCTGTCTCGTGTCTGTCCCATTCCTTCAGTCTCACTCTTCAACCCAAGTCCCTTGATTACATCTCGTACCAGCTAAGTCACTGGCCTCTATAAAAATGTCCCTGCTCTAGACTCAGGTCCTCCAAAACACTCTTCAGCTAAATTCATTCAACAAATATTTATTGAGCATCTGCTGCTTCCCAAAGGATTGTGGTCTAGTCCACACTGGTATTATGAAATAGCTGTAGGTACAGAGTAGAACATAGCTACTGGTTCATATTCCTATGGATGCCAATGATAGGAAACTCCCACTGGCATAAGCCGACAAAGGGCATTCATTAGCCAATCAAGTCCAATAGTATGGTGCAGTGTGACCCAAAGGCTCAAACAATGTCACCAGCCAACTCTCACCTTCATTCCTTTCTCCAGATCCTCAGTTTGGCTCTCTCCTCAGGGACACGGTGACAACAGAAGGCTTCCAGCAGCTCCAGACTTACAACGGAATCATGTGTGTCTCTCCATGAGCTCCCATCATGTCCCAGGATTCACTCTCATTAGCCAAACCTGGCTCGCCTGGTCACCTCTGAACTGTGGCCTGAAGGAAGGCTCTGATCTGGCTGGTCTCAGGTTATTTGGAGCACCTCTGACATCGGGGAGGGGGAGCCACAGAACTGGTGACAGAGAATGTAGACAAGAAGCCGGGGAGATTTAAAAAGCAGCAGATATCTCAGACTGAATAAAACATAGGAAGAACATGGGAAGAAACAGGTGCGTGCCCACGTCTGCAGGAAGGGTTCACAGCAGAGGGTAAACCTGAGCGGACTCTTAGAAAGAAAGGGACAGGAATCTGCTGGTCAGGCAGGAGAAGGCGTGAGAATGGGAGGGAGGGGATCCCAGTGGTAAGAATGGCCTGTGTGATCACAAAAGAGAATGACCTATGTGCCCATCTTTTTGTACCCAGCAAAGAGCCTGATTCAAAGCCAGGCTCTGCAGCTCTAGGGCCTGGTCTGAATCCCAATTCTGAAACTTACTAGCTGGTAATCTTGGCTGGTTACTTAGTCTCAGGTTGCTTTATAACTTAGGCAACCTGGAACTTAACCAGGACAAGACTTGTGCCTCAGTTTCCCCATCTGCAAAATGGGAAAAGTAATAGTACCTGCCTCACAGGGTTGCTGTCAGGATTAATAGAAATGTGTAAAATAATAAAAGTCAGCTATGACAAGCCCACAGCTAACATAATACTCAATGATGAAATGCCAAAAACTTTTCCTTTAAGATCAGGAACAAGATTGCCCACTCTCACTACTTTTATTCAACATGGTATCAGAATTCATATTGTTAAAATCTCCATACTATCCAAGGCAAGCTACAGATTCAATGCAATCCCCACCAAAATTCCAATGGTATTTTTCACAGATATAGAACAAACTATTCTAAAATTTGTATGGACTCACAGAAGAACCCAAATAGCCAAAACAATCTTTAGAAAGAGAAACAAAGCTGGAAGCATCATGTTCCCTATTGCAAAGCATATTACGAGGGTATAGCAACCAAAGTAGTATGGTTCTGGCATGAAAACAGACACACAGATCATTGGGACAGAATAAAGACCCCCAAAATAAATCCAAGTATATATGGTCAATTAATTTAGGTCAAAGGGGCCTAGAATATACAATAGGGGAAAGGACAGTCTCTTCAATAAATAGTATTGGGAAAACTGAACAGCCACCTGCAAAAGAATGAAACTAGATCACCATCTCATACCATATATTATACCAAAAATTAACTCAAAATGAATTAAATACTTGAGTGTAAGATCTGAAACCATAAACTCCTAGAAGAAAACATAGGCAGGAAGCTCCTTGACATCAGTCTTGGTGATTATTTTCTTTTAATTTGACACCAAAGACAAAGGCAACAAAAGCAAATAAATAAATGAGACTACATCAAACTATAAAGTTTCTGCACAGCAAAGGAAACCATCACAAAAATGAAATGGCACTCTACCAGATAGGAGAAAATATTTTCAAATCACATATCTAATAAGAGGTTAATATCTAAAATATATAAAGAATGCATACGGCACAACAGCAAAAAAACAACAACAACAACAACAACAAAAAACTCATTAAAAAAATGGGCAAAGGATCCGAATACACATTTTTCCAAAGAGGACATACAGATGGCAACAGACACATGAAAAGATGCTCAACATCACTCATCATCAGAGAAATGCAAAACAAAAGCACACCAAATGCACACCAAAATCACAAGGAGCTATCACCTCACAACTATCAGAATGGCTAGCATCAAAAAGACAAGAAAGAACAAGTGCTGGTGAGGATGTAGAGAAAAAGAAACCCTTGAGCACCGTTGGTGGGGTTGCAAGTATGACGCAACCACTATAGCACTGCATGGAAGTTCCTCAAAAAAACTAGAACTACCATATAGTCATTCTCTTTTCTTCCTCGGCTGCTTGAAGCTTGGCCACCATCATGACTGACACAGTAACTATCCGTCCCCAGCAGCTCATGGCCAACCGACAACTCCAGAGGGAACAAATATTCATTGACGTTCTTCACCCCAGAAAGCCAACAGTACCTGAGACAGATATTCGGGAAAAACTAGCCAAAATGGACAAGACCACAACAGACGTCATCTTTGTGTTTGGATTCAGAACCTATCTGGGCGGTGGCAAGACAACTAGCTTTGGCATGATTTATGATTCATTGGCTTATGCAAAGAAAAATGAACTCAAACATAGACTTTCGAGACATGGCCTGTGTGAGCAGAAAAAGACCTCAAAAACACAGGAAAAGGAATGCAGGAACAGAGTGAAGAAGGCCAAGGGAACTGCAAAAGCCAGTGTTGGTGCTGGCAACAAATGAGCTGGAGATTGAACAACAGAAGGAGTAAAGATTCTGCAGTGACTTTACCTGTGGTGATTGTGCAGATTTTTCCTGAGAGGATTAATAAAATAAGAACTTAAAGAGAGAAAGAGAGAGAGAGAGAGAGAACCATCATATGATTCAGCAATTCCACTTCTGGGTATTTATCCAAAGAAAATGAAAACACCAACTCAAAAAGATATAGGCACCCCGTGTGCATTAAAGCATTATTTTCAACAGCCTGGATATGGAAACCATGGAACTGTCCATCAGTGGAAGGATGGATAAAGAAAATGTAGGGTGTGTGTGTGTGTGTGCGCACGTGTGTATAATTCAGTCATAAAAAAAAGTAAAATCTTGCCATTTGCAACAACAGAGATGGACCTTGAAGATAAGTGCAATAAGTCAGGCAGAGAAAGATAATTGCATATCATATGACCACACTTATATATGGAATAAAAAAAAGAACCCAAGCTTATAGTTACAGGGAACAGATTAGTGGCTGCCAGAGGTGGGGGTAGGGGGTGGGGCGGGGAACAAAATACATGAAGAGGGTCAAAAGGTACAAACGCCTAGTTATAAAATAAATAAGTTATGGGAATATAATACACAGCGTGGTGACTATAGTTAATAATACTGTATCGCATATTTTAAATTTGCTAAAAGAGTACATCTTAAAAGTTCTCATCACAAGAAAAACATCTGTTAACTACGTGGGGTGACAGATGATCACTTCACAATATACACAAATATCAAGTCTTTATGTTGTGCACCTGAAATGCATTAAATGTTATTTGTTGATCATACCTCAAACTTTAATAAAAAGTTTTTAAAATGCGTTACTGTGTCTAAAGCACCTAGAATAGGGCCTGTCACATAAAAAATGCTAAAATGAATTATTAAAGACAACAAAACTGTGCTATCCCTAGTTTAAAATAATGACCTACAATTTAGTGTAACTACAGATTTGGTTAATGAAAAAAATGACAACAAAAGAAAAACAAAACTTTACCTTGCTCATGATCATTTATACAGATAACATTATATATCATGTAGAGTCCCGTTCCTACTCATCCATAAGTCACCCTCTATCCAGTCATGCTGTTTGCAAGATGTTATCCCACAGTTCACAGTTTATAGGAAAAGTAGTTTCTCTTTCTGGCTTTTGTTTCCTAAGGTCTAATATTGCAAACTTATTTTAGCATAATGTTGCTCAGTTTAGCCCACCCAAGCCTCATGAGACAACCTGACCCCAACAACCAGGAAGAGAGAAACTGAACAGGATGTACACACAACCCACTCTACGTTGAGATCATTTTGTAAATGTTAGGCTCTGAAACTGGGTCAATGGTCTTGTTATTCCTAGTCTCCATGTGACATTTTCTTAATTAATTAATTAACATGTGCATGTGAGGGACTTTGGCCAGATAGGCTCATTGTATTTCATTCTTTGGAAACCCTCCAACCTCCACCTGTAAGAAACAATGACTTTTGAAGTGGTCTAAGCAAAAGGAAATATATCTTATTTGCAACATTTCATGCAGTGGGGTAAAGAAAGGAAATTAGAAAAAGGGATGTGGTAAGATCAGGGTACAAGGCTATGCTCAAAAAGGATGTGCTCTGGGGTCACCCTCCCCAGGTTTAAACCCCAGCTCTGCTAGTTCCAAGCTAGTGACTTGAGCAAATTTCTGATCAGAACCTTGGTTTCTTCCTTTGCAAAATGGGGGTGATAACAATGCCAACCTCATGATAGTAGCCAGCCCCTAACAAGGCTTCCAATGTCCTCTACCTCCTGGGACTCATGTCTTTGTGTTTCCTTCCTGTGGTATCAGGATTGGTCTGTGTGACTGATCAATTATGGCAGAAGTGATGAGATGTTCACCTTCAAGGCTCAATGAAAGCTGGAAAGATAACTTTCCAGGGGCTGTTATTTCTTCCACTTCTAGGGGACAGAAAACCTTAATAAATCCTTGTCCTGATTACTAGGCCAGGAAGGAATGGACAACCCTAGTGCCCAGAGGCCTCTCAGATAAAATGTGATGGATTCAGTCTTTGAAAATACATCTGGGTGTTCATGAAGTGTCAGCTTTTTTTTTTTTTTTTCCCCTGAATTTGCCTTTGGTATCTGACTATGCTCTTAACCATCAACGTCTTTGAAATTACTATCCCTTTCAATTATCCATCCAAACTTCCCAAGTGGGAAAGACACATGCATGCAGCAATCATTTGGTACAGGCAGAAAATATTAACTCTCTAATTTTATTGATGTAAGTGGCCTGCTTCACAGATACAGCTTGTGAGATGTAATCATAGGTGACTATAATTTGTTCTTCTACTGTCCCTTTAACTTTTCTCAGTGGGCTGGCATTTCCTTCACCCCAGATCAAAGCCCTCTGCAGGCTCATGATTTTTTCTGGACACTCAGGTAATTTTCAAAGTTTGATGGTCATGTTTCATAAATTGCAGCCTCAATGCATAACTTATGTAAATGTAAGCACAAATGAGCAAAGAAAAATAGCAGAACTAATGCTTCTCTTCCAAGACAAGGTGTCCACATTGATCCAACAAACAGAATGAAACAGTAATGATCAAATCAAATCTGACAGGAAGGTAGCCCCCTGCCATGCAAAGCAAAATTATTAAGATGGTTATTTAAAATTAAGGATTTATACTATCATTGACAATGACCCTTCCTCTCAATGTAGTTTGCGCCATGAAATATTCATTAATTATATTACCACACAGTACAGAATTCACAAACAAGTAAAAAAAAAAAAAAAAACCCACATTTATTGAGGGTATACCCCTCAATTTTTTTTTTATTTAAATTTTTTTTTTTTTTTTTTATGATAGTCACAGAGAGAGAGAGAGAGAGAGAGGCAGAGACATAGGCAGAGGGAGAAGCAGGCTCCATGCACCAGGAGCCCGACGTGGGATTCGATCCCGGGTCTCCAGGATCGCGCCCTGGGCCAAAGGCAGGCGCGCTAAACCGCTGCGCCACCCAGGGATCCCCCCCTCAATTTTTATTGGTATCGGTTAGCAATAAAAAAAGAGACCCCTGCTTTATGTTTCCATGCAAGCCTTGCTGCTTCCAGAAAGATGCCCACAGACCTCTGCATTGAACTCCAACAGCATCTGTGGATGGGTCCACCTCAATCCCCTTTAATTATTCAGTTTCCCACTCGGATCTCTAGGTTTCATTTTATGGCTTCACTTGCCCTATAAGGTTATGAACTTTTCAAGGACAAGCCAACATCCATGCTGCTTGCCACCTGTGAAAGGGGTCTGATAATACCACAGAAGTGCATCTATGCCAGCCAGGAATACTATTTCCTTTTGGCCTAGGATTGGGGACTTATAGAGTTATCCTAGCCCAAGGAAGACAGTGGGTGGAGGGAGGAGAAAGAAAGCATTTTTTTAAAACTCAAAAGTATCTGGAAGATTGGCTCCGTTTGATTCCTTAAAGAGCAGAAAGAAAAGCCAAAGCTATCACAAAATATCACTTAATTTCTCATTTCTTATTGTTCTAGTTCAATGATTCTTCTTGGAAATAAAGAGGAAGTATTTGAGTAGTGAGAATTGCAAAATTCTGGGAATCCAAGCTCTCTTCGACAAAGCAATACCTGTCCACCCCACTCCTGCCCCCACCCCCACCCCAGGGCATCTTTCTTCTCCATAATCCCTCCCTCCTTTGTTCATCCTCCTTCCCCTTCCTTCTTTGATTCCCCTTCCCACCTACTGAGGCCCCACAGTACATTTGTCCTGTAAGAAAGTTAAAGAACAATAAGGTAGGCCCAGGAAAAGCTTGCCACTTCAACTCCTTTGGGAACAGAGAGGTTGAAAGAAACAGATGCAAACCAACTGGAAGGGCAAAGTGTACATTGGTTAATTCTCCTTATTTATAGCAATTACTCTATAAAGTCGCTGTGAGCACTGAATTAGTTAGTGAGTCCTGAACCACTGCTGCCAAGGGAAACACAGTAGGGTTCTGCGAACTTTTGGTTGTATTTTCCAGTCAATATGTCTCTTTTTTTTGTTTTTTGTTTTTTTAATATTTTATTTATTTATTCATGAGAGACATTGAGAGAGAGGCAGAGACACAGGCAGAGGGAGAAGCAGGCTCCTTGTGGGGAGCCGATGTAGGATTTGATCCTAGGACCCAAGATCACGACCTGAGCTGAAGGCAGACGCTCTATCACTGAGCCACCTGGGTGCCCCAATACGTGATCTTATTTTATGTGTGTGTCTGTCCAAGGATACCTTACTTAATATACAGTTGATTCACGATCATCACACTCATGCCCACAGCATGAGTCACACCTGAACGAAACATATCTAACATAGGTGCGTTCTTTCTCCATGGGGCACATCACAGCCTTCCTGTGCTTAGGAACATGAGACAGCACCTGAGCGTTGCTTGGAGGACATTTTAAAAGCAAAATAAATGACCAACAGAAAGCACAAAAATGTGAAAAACAGGACACTAAATAGACCCCAAAAAGGACATTTTTTTCCAGTCTAAGATGCAGACACAAGAAGGCTCAGCTTTGTGTTGTTCAACCCCAGCTGAGAAGGGGAGCCTCAGACAACTCAAATTCTCCATTGCTCTGTGTGTGTCCACATGTGACCACAAAAGGGCCACAAGGATTGATTTGGGGGTAACACATACATTCTAGAGAGTGGACAAAGTCACAAATATGAAACCTGCAAATAATAAGCATTGACTCTGTGTGTGCAGGCATGCTTGTGCATGTGTGTGTGTGTGTGTGTGTGTGTGTAAAGTTCCTGCTCAGAAAAATTAAGGACAAACAGGGGAAGGGGAATGAACTGGGAAAATATTTCTAGTGAAGGAGGACAATGAATAGGGGTGAGGGGAGTGAGCTGGGAGCACCGAAGTGTTTGCCATTAGCAGGAACATGGTAAGGGTGTTTCCTGTTACAAGCAAGCATGTTGCCTGGTGACATCATAGGGCAGGGAAGAGTTCACAAGGCAGCTTTCTCTTTGCCTCAAAGTCAACAAAGAGTAAAGCACTGAATAAAAGGAACCCCTGGAGCCTCATACGAAATCTCCTTTATTCATTTATACATTTGTTTATCCATCCAACACACGTGCTCGAAGAGGGAAAATACGCCATCTGGAAATTCAGGACACTCCACCTACTCCTGGAGAAGGATAAATAAACCGACACTTGTGTGGTATGGTAGGTGCTGTGTTGGGGTTGACAGAGCATTACAAGAGTACTGATTTGAGGATTGGGGCCAGGACTCCAAGAGGAGGAGTCCTGACGTGCTTGATAAACTCTCGAACCGAATTTCCTCTGATCCCAAAAGTATCCTTTGAACCTCTAAAGCAGTGGTGTTTAATTTAATACGCACATCAATCCCTGGGAGTATGTTATTAAGATACAGATTCTTTAAAAAAAAAACAAACCTTGTTTATTTATTTATTTCAGAGAGAGAGAGAGAGAGAGAGAACATCAAGGAGATGGAAAACCAGGATCCCTGCAGAACAGAGAGCCCAATGTGGGGCTCGATCCCAACACCCTGGGATCATGACCTGAGCCAAAGGTAGATGCTTAACCTACTGAGCCACCCAGGCGCCCTAAGATGTGGATTCTGATCCAGCAGGCCAGGGACAGAGCCGGAGATCTGCATTTCTGGTGAGGCTTTTAGGAGACACTAATGCTGCTGGTCCTGGAACCACACTTGGTGTGCGACAGAGGGACAGTCATGTGACCAGAAGTCCCACCTAGCACGGCCTGATAGTCCATCCTGTTCAGGCCAGTCCCTTCTGTGGGCACAAGCAGATAAATAGCACATCTGTGTGGCAGGTTCTCAGTTGGGCTAGGGGTTTGGGGAGGAGGTGGGGAGGGGCAGAGAAGGAGCTCGGGCAGGAGAGGAGGGTCGCTCACACTATTTTCCTAAATTGGAAGAACTTGGTCTTGTGTTCCTCTCTTTCATCCCTGGCCTCCCGGGCTGCCCAAAACTTTTCATGGCATGAATAGACTAGAAATGTGCATATTAAGAATAAAATTCTTGCACAAATAAGAACTGATTTACAGAAAAATGGAGAAACAGGTCAGGGTTGCCTCGACCATTTTGTGAGCTAAATGTGAAGAAAAAAAAGAGAGCTAAAATAGATTCTTCCACTTTCTCACCCATTGTAAGAAGAACATGAAGGGCATCACATACACCTCTGTTCTGTTAGGGCAGGAGGTTCTACTAGAGCCCCGCCCAGACTGGAAGGTGGGTAGGCAGAGTCCTGGGAAGGGAAAGGAGAACTCTCTCCAGGAAAGATGGGGGCTGGGTGGGGGTTTAGGCTTAAGGAAACCTTCCACTAAACTGCAAAACTCAAGGAAACCACCATCCTCCCTACATCCACGCCACTGCTGAATCCAAAGGAGGCTTTCACTCCTTTTTTTAATGGTCCTCTAGGCTGCATTTGACTTTGTTGCCTGGCTTTTCCTAGTTGATTTCATGAGTTCTTCTTACCCTACTCCCCCCTATTTAAAAATTTCAGCTTTATTGAGTTACAGCTGACAAAATTATAAGATCTTTAAAGTGTGCATTGTGGTGATTTGATACATGCCTATGTTGTGAAAAGACTGTCCCCATCCTTTAGACTTTTTTTGTTAAAACCTCGTGTTCTCCCAGCTTTCAACCTGCTTTCATTGCTCTTCTCTCTACACACTCTACTTGGGCAGAGCTTTTTCACTGTTATACATTACTTGACCTTCTCATATCTACCATAAACTTCCCCAGAGACATGGACTTACACATCCAACTGATTCACAGATATCTCCACTTTGAATCCCATAAGCTCTCAAACTACCAATGTTCAAAATTAAACTTAGATCATCCTCGCCTAAATCTGTCCTCTTCATATGTGTCTATCTCTGGTTAATTGCTCACACACCAAAGCCAAAAATCTGAGAATCACCTTAGGCCTCTTCCTCTTTTTAATCTGTGAATCCATTTCCTTCCATTCCTTCCTTTCTCTCTATCTTTACTTACTCCTTTTGTTAGGCCCCCACATCTTCTTCATGGACTATTGTTAAAAGTTTCCTAACTCACCTGCCTCTGGTTGTGATAGCTCATATCCATTCTCTGAATAACTACCAGTGTTCTCTCCATGACCTGAATCTGACCATGTCCCTCACGTTTAAAATTCTTCAATGGGTCCCTCATTTACGAATTCAAGATTAAAGACCCAGTTGTTTAAGGTCCTCTGAGACCTGTCCTCTTCTAACTTCTCTAGTTTTAACACTGAGATCCCAGCCCAAAAGAAATCATCTTTTAACCCTTCCTCGCCCTCTGGAAGGTTTCCAAAGCTGAGCTCGATGTCCCAGCTCTGCATTCCAATCTTGCAGCCAACACATACTCAAACCACAGAATTCAATACAGTATATTGAAATGACCTTCCAAGTTTCTAAAATGAGAGTATTGGCTTATTCTGTCTTTGCTCTCCAGGGCCTGGAAATGTACATAATAAACGGTAAAGGAAAAACTTGTTGAATTGGCACAATTTAGGTCACGTGTGCTGGCTTGCCAACACGGCAAGCCAGCAAGGACACAACTCTGGAGATGTAAAGCTTACAGTTAATTTGACATTATTTCTTTCGTATTCACTTTTGAAATGTTTGGAGGAAAAAAAAAAAAAAGAAATGTTTGGAGGAACATTTTCATCGTAGTAGTCGTATTCTGACAAGAAAAAAAAAAAATTAGATGCTCTCGTGCCTCCCCGTCGGGGAATCGAACCCCGGTCTCCCGCGTGACAGGCGGGGATACTCACCACTATACTAACGAGGAACTGCACGTAAGCGGCCCTTCTGACAAGCCTCTTATTGCTTTGCAGTCTCCGCGGCCTTCGGCCTTCCCTACCGCCTCCCGCCAGCAGAGTGGGTCTGACATTCTGCCGTTGCCACTGCGACGTCCATCGAAGTTGAACAAAACGAAAATAGGAGCGTTCAAATGATCTCCCCGTTGCTCCGCTGATCATTTCCGTCTGCCCACCCCTCCTCCGGCTGCCCCCGCTCCCCTCTCTTCCTCCTCCTCCCCTCTCAGGAATGCTACCAGTCCTCGCAGCACCCCTCCGCACACACACTCCCAGGGAGCAAAGCGCACGCCTTGTCGCGCTGCACCACGGGACTTGTAGTTCCAGCCACGCTACACCCCACTCTTCCCTCACCTTAAGAAACTTCCCTTCCCGGCGGGCGCCGCGAGTTCCGCTTGCTCTTTATTTCCTCCCTCTGTCCCCTGCCTCTAGCTCTCAGTAGAGTGGGCTGGCAGCCGGCTCTTGGGGTGCCGATCGGCGTGCGGAGGGACTCCCGAGAGCCATGCCCGAGGTAGTGGATTCGTGCTCTTTGGCCTCTCCGGCTTCGGTCTGCCGGACCAAGCACCTGCACCTGCGCTGCAGCGTCGACTTTCCCCGCCGGGTGCTGACCGGCACCGCCGCGCTCACGGTGCAGTCTCAGGAGGACAATCTGCGCAGCCTGGTACGGTGGGACGCGCGCCCAGTGCCCGCCTCGCCCCGGCCGCCCGCTTCTTGCCCCTCATCCCGCCGCCGCCCTCTCCCAGGCCCACGCTCGGGTCTGCCCCGCGCCTCCCTCGTGCTCCTGCGCAGCCCACAACTCCTGTTCCGCACCTCCCTTCAGCTCTCACTGGCTTCTCAGCCGCCCCTTCCTCGGCCCGCACTCAGCCTATGGCGCCCCTCCGCACCGCGCTTGTGTCCGCATCCCTCGGTCGCCCGCTACCTGTGCCTCAGTGGCTCCGCCTGCACCCTCTCCCCGACACCCCTCCCCAGGCCCTCGGCACATCCTAGCGCCGCATCCACGTCCTGCTCGCACCCAGAGCGCGGGCTTCATTGTAGCACCAATCCTCCCTCCCCCGCTATCCGAGTTCCCAGCGCGAAGCCCCCCGTGGCCTCCCCATTTCCTCGGCCTGCAGCCCACAACTCCCTCCTCGGGCCCCGAGTTTATTCCAGTCCCCGCGCACCTTCCCAGGCCACGGTCTCCTCTAAGTCTCGGACCCTGTGCCCTGCCGATGCTCACCGGACCCTCTCCTACACCTGCACTTCTGCAGGATAGGACCCATCGACCCGTCGTGGTAGGCTTCCCCCAGCCCCCCAGCCTCCCTACCGCCGTTCTCGAACCCCTTAGAATTTACGGCTCCAGACCCCCCACCCCCACCACGATTTGATACTTCCAGGCTCTGCTAGCAACATGCAGCTCTTCTTCTCCAGGGTCCTAGTCCTGCTACCTTTGATTCTTACCACCCGTCTCTTCAAATAATTTAATGATGGATGGGCCACTCACGCTTTCTGAGCGTATCTCAATACAGTGTATTACAGTTGGTTTCAAGGAGGGAGTAATTATTGCGCTTCTTAGGAAGTAATATACCTCTACCACATCGCTAGCCACTTCAGTGATGAAAAACTTGTTTAGATTTGTGGAATGTTATTAAATTATTTTATCTATACAACATAACCTGTTTTCGGTGTTCTTACTCAAAGTGATAGTATTTGGATTGTATCTTTCCCCTGAAGAATTTCATAGGTGAGCATTTTAGAAATAAGAGGGACAGGGAAAGACCAGCCACGGTGTATTTTGCAGAGTGTTGTGGTATCTGCTTCAGCACGACATTAAGGAACTTGATTACTGAATGTTGTAGGCTTGATGGTGGGAAATCAGTGGGGTCAGTTAATTGGGCATAATAAGAAGTTTAGATAAGAATTGGTGGTTCTCATGACTCTTCCTACTTGTGTCATAGGCCTGTATTTTGAGTTCATTAATATGAACTAATATAGCAGGTAACCTACCCTTTGTCCTTTAACATCTCTGATTCTGATTTGAAAAGTAGGTGGACTCCCCTATGTATTGATATTTAGGCACCAAAAGTGCTACAAGGAAGAAAATAAGGTATTACAAGCAAGAAGGTTAACTATTTCCCTATAGATTGTACTTTGGTCTGCTTGAAGTACTGTGCTATCTATTATTGCAGGCAGCTTTGCCTGCACAGGATTGGCTGAAGTCCCGTCTCAATGCAATCTCCCTTTTTATTAAAAGAAAATAGATTTTGATAGTTTATCACTACTTAGTATGACCTTGCACCCTCACTTGTTTTGTAAAAATAAAGGTTGAACTCTGATCTTTGAAGAAGCAAGAAGACAGGATGCTTAAATTCTGAAAAGCCTGTACCTTCAGTGTCCCAGTCTCAACTTGCACATTGTTTTCGCATTCCCCAAATCTTGAGAGAAGATTTTTAAATCCTGATGTCTGGTTAGCATGTCTGCTTAGCAAATTTAGAGCCTAAACTGATAATAATGTTAGATTTTATACAAGGAAGGCTAGTTGTGGTACAGTGACATCTGTGTATAATTGTTTGCTTATTCATGGTGACAACTTGAGGCCAAGAGTTTGGCTTTATTTCTTCAAACTCAACTTCTTTCCTCCACCAGATTACAGTCTCTTGAAGGTAGGGCTATGTTCCATGGCTCTTTGTATCAGGCTCCTAGTATAGTAGCACCTGCCACACAGAGGACCCTCAAAAGTTTGATGAACTAGTGGGTGAATTCAATTAGAGTGCAGTGCCTGAGCCTTACGCAGGCTGTGCTAATAATAGTGCCAACTGTATCTTGAGGGTGAGTGGACATCCTACCTCCCCACCACCAATAGAGAGGACCCCATGCCCATGCTGGTGAGGACACTGAGTGTCCTTGCTCGCTCTATTCCTGGAGTCCTTGGTGCTGGGGAATGTTGAAAGAGCTGTACCAGTAGGTTTTACTAGGAGTAAAGCCCAGCTTTTCTAAAAATCTTTTTGAAGTTTTGGGTTATTTGGCCTCAAGCTTGGCATTCATTTGTGACAGTGTCCAAGCATTTGTTCCTTTTGTTGAAATTTTCAACCTTTTTTAGGTGTTCTATCAGCTGGTGGCTCAAAGAGGTTCTAATGTCTTGGCCAAGATCATATACTAGTGAGTGGCAGAGCCAGGGAGTGAACACAGATCTTTCTGACTACACACTCTCCAGTCTTCACTAAGTAGATGGCTGAGCCAGGAATCAAATCAAGGTGTTTTGGTTTGGGTTTTAACAATAACCCAATTTTTTTTTTTCATTGCAGCACCCTGCAAGTAACAGGTAGAAAATGCAGATAGAGATATAATACTGAAGCAGAAAGCTTTTTAATTTAAGCTATTACTTTGTCACAGAAAGAATTTGAGTCTGCTTAAAACAACATATGCTGTATAAGAAGCTTAAAAATAATTTAAGAATTTGGAGGAAGAGGGAAGGAGGATAGTGAAAACCAAACCCATGACATCAGGCCCTAGGAAGGAAGAAGTGGGTTGTGAGGTTTACATCGAGCTTGCCAGCAGCCTGTGCAAAAAGGGAATTAGTAAAAAAAAAAAAAAAAAAAAAAAAGGGGAATTAGTTATATATCCCATGGCAATCAGCCAGGTGCTTCGAAGTAGAACTGCTTTTGGGGGTGTTATTCAAAGAGGATACCACAAGATATAGTAAATTATATCCCTAATAACTTCCTACTATTTGTAGGTCTGTTTGCTACAACTATGTATGGTATCTTGGCCTTCTGCATAGTCGGTGTTCCACAATATTTGGTTGAAAAGTACTAGTTCCAACTTTTCAACAATGCAGTTTCCTTTTTTCCATTACTATTTTTGATCAATTGTTTAGTAGTATTTATTAGTGAAATTTGAAGGGGAATTTCTTAAGTAACTTGAGAATGATAGCTGAGGTCAAGACTTGGAGTATACAGCTTAACCACTGCATTTTCTCCTTTCTCTTGGTTCAGGACTCACTTCATGCATTAAGTGATACCTACGATTTTTTTAGGCACTGTACTAAACTCTGGGAATGCAAGCCCAAGTAACATTCTCTGTCTTCTTAAGAACCCTCAATCTAGTAGAGAACACTTATCATTCTAATGTGGTACAGTAAATGGCTATAGGAGAGATCTGGACTGACTACTGTAATAAGTACAGAGGATATGAAAAAGATTTCAAAAAATAGTCACAACAATAATCTGGCTCTTCTGATTCTGAATAGGTTTGAAAAGTTGAGATAATTAGATATAATAGGATGTGCTCCTCTGGGAAATAAGCCAGTTGATTCATCCTTATGGCTATAAAAGTAGTATAAATATGAGTAGTTACATACATGGATATTCAAATTAAGTTTTTAAAATAAGTCAGAGAGCCATAAATAGGAATATGAAGGAACAAAGGAGTAACCCTATTATTCATAGTAAGATATAAGCCTAATAAAGCCACATAATCTGAATATGCAAGTACAAGAAGATAAGTCAGTTCTACTAATTTAGAGTAACAGTGGTTGAAGTACGCCAGAAAGAAAGTAACCCAACAGGAATAATTACCTATTTGGAGGGAAACAGGCGGCACCCCTAACAAACTTACCTGCTTTAAAACACACACACACACACACACACACACACACACACCAGAATGAAAATTTCTTTCCAACCAAATATTGTTTACTCTAGAGAAGTAGGAATCAACTTAATGATTATGGTTATGACTGGCCTTCTAACTCTCCCATGCTATGGCCGGCCAGATTTCAATAGAAAGATGCCAGAGGTTGGGAGATCAGATTGTAGGCAGTACTGAGGCAGGGTCTGACCTAGAGTGGTGGTAAAAAAAAATAAAGTATGAAGACAGTGTGAAAGAAAAATGTGTTAACTGGCTATGGGGGCTTGGCAAGTGGGATCAATTGAAGATACTTCTTTTTTAAAAAGATTTTATTTATTCATTCATTCATGAAAGACACAGAGGCAGAGACATAGACAGAGGGAGAAGCAGGCTCCCTGCAGGGAGCCCAATGCGGGACTTGATCTCAGGACTCTGGGATCACACCCTGAGCCAAAGGCAGATGCTCATTTGCTGAGCCACCCACACGTCCCCACTGAAGGTTATTTGAATGTCTCAAACTTTAGGTACCTCGAGGATTCTGTTAATAGAAGAGAGAAATCAAGGGAGAGAACTGATTTGGAGACATAGGGTGGCTTCATTTTTAGAATTTTTAGAAGCCCACTGAATATGAAGCAATATTTCCCATGGAAATGTCAAGCAGGCAACTTAGATCTCTCTAAGTGGCAGTCCTGGGGAAAGGATGAAGAATTGGTTGATGAGGTGGGATAAGTGAGAACTAGGAAGTGTTCAATATGGTAAGAAAATCAAGGGATTGAGGGCACCTGGGTGGCTAAGTCAGTTAAGCAGCTCAGGTTGTGATCCCAGGCTCCTCTCCACCTCATGCTCCCTCCCAGTCTCTCTAAAATAAATAAATAAATATATTTTTTTTAAAAAATCAAGGGATTGAGGCTAGAACATTGGGACATATCCATTTTTAGGAGCTAGAAAGTAGGGGGAGGAAATGGCATTAGACAAAACCATTTATGTGTAAAGTCAAAGAAGCCAAGGAAAGGACTTCAAACAAATCATATGGCCCATAACGGCTATGAGTGGACAGAGGTCCAGAATACTGAGCAGAAAAGACCTCTTGAGCAGGAGGCATGCCCTGCCCTTTCAGAAGCAGAAGAGCTAGAAGCCAGACTGAAGAGAAGGAAGGAGGAGAGATTGACGAAGAAGTAGAAATAGCAGCCATATATTGCCCATGGAGTTTAAGAAAGAACGGAGACAAATGAATAGTTATCAGGGCAGAAGGATCAAGAGAAGTTTTAAACATAACATGGGGGATCCCTGGGTGGCGCAGCGGTTTGGCGCCTGCCTTTGGCCCAGGGCGCGATCCTGGAGATTCGGGATCGAATCCCACGTCGGGCTCCCGGTGCATGGAGCCTGCTTCTCCCTCTGCCCGTGTCTCTGCCTCTCTCTCTCACTGTGTGCCTATCATGAATGGATAAAAATTTAAAAAAAAAAAAAAAAAAAAAAGAAAAAAAATAAACATAACATGGGAGGCTTGTTTACATTGTTTGGAAATGGTCTTGTGGCATAGGAAGGTTGAAGACTCTAGAACAAAAGATTAGTTAAGAGTGAAAGGTATTGTCTCTGGCGCTCAGAGGATTAGGGGGATGGAAAACACTGAGACGCTTGTTGCCACTCCCTTCCTGCCCAGAGCAGTTGTCCTCAATGGGTAGATACACTCTCAGTCCTCTATGGGTCATTTGGTTGGAGTTGCCACACCAGGTTGGGCCTTCTCAATATACGTAATGGCAATGTACAACCCACTTATTTGCCTAATGAGTGCCATGGTTTGTTTTAATTTTTGGATGTATGAAAGTACCTAGGAGTTGGAGCATATGAATTCCAGGAAGAAATTGCGGTAAGATATATCAAGGTGTTGTGATGAAAAAAACTTCCGTCATAGATGAATTTTTTTTCATAGCAGAGAAGTTAAGTTTTAGGATACAGGATCAAAGACATTTTAACCTAGATTTGACTTACACTTGAGACCCTAAGTTTGTGTGACTATCCCAGAATTACCCAGCAATAGATACGCCAACTTCAGAACCAAAAATCTTTCAGTAAAATTAGAGTCCCAAGAGACAGGACCTACACTGACTTTAATTCTTCTAATTTCACTCCATTTTACTATCAGCAACTAGTTCTATTTTGTAATCATTATAGTTTACCTATATCTAATATTAGTTTTCTCTGGTGTATATTGAACAATTTTCTTACCATTTAAAAATACTAACTTAATTCTAGACTTTGGATACGAAGGACCTCACAATAGAAAAAGTGGTCACCAATGGACAAGAAGTCAAATACACTCTTGGAGAAAGACAAAGTTACAAAGGATCACCAATGGAAATCTCTCTTCCTATTGCTCTGAGCAAGTATGAGTGTTACCCTTCTCTTTTATATGACGAAATAATGGAGAAAAAGATTTTTAAACAATCTTCCTTTCTAATTTCTAGTTTGTGTGTATGTAGTAATTGGCGCTCTTACTGATCTGCTGTTCAAATTAAAGCTTACAGTGAAAATTGTATCTTAAGATTCTAAAGAAATTCATTGTATGAGATACTCAAGAAGAGGACTTTTGATAGTGCTATTTCTTTACTGATCATGGGAGTGATCTAGAGTGATGACAGAAGCATGCCATCTTAAGGAAACATTTTGTAATCATCTGGGAAGCTTTTATAAGATGCACATTTTTCACCTTTTCCCCAGAAGCTGGCTACTTTTATTAATGGAATAATGGCAATGACAAACAGAACAGTTTCTATGTACTAGTCTTGAGATAATGCCTTAAATACATTCCTTTATCTGATCCTTATGGTAACCCTTTGTGGTATGATTTCCATTTTACGTTGAGGAACGGGAGCTTCAGAGAAATAAAGTAACTTATTCAAGAAAGAGGCAGCCACAACTGTCATATTGAGAGCATATCCCACTCCTTGATAAATTGGGAAGGGGAAAAAGGATGGAAAACCATTGGCCTAAAACAAGAGTGATCTACCCCACCTTTCAGTGGCCAATGTTCTCATGCCTTCTCTTCCCGTTTAGGAAAAAGAAGGGAAACACCCACAAATAACTTGTGAGGGAGATCTCACTGACCTCACTGTACAGATCAAGAACCATAGTGTAGGTGGTAGAGTCAGGTTTCAAACATAGGCACTGTGCTGGTCTCCAAAGTTCTTGCTATTACCTCATTACCAGTGCTGCTCAAACTATCTGGGGTGAAGGACCAGTTTTTGTTATTTCCAATTTGTCACATACTGATTCTTTTATAAAAAATGAATTACTAGGAAGAAGAGATCAAAAGCGAGCACACATTTTTGAGTCAACAGCCATTAGAGTCACTCTAAAAGTTTCTAAATGTGTATTATCAATTTCTTGACTTGTCCCATAAGTCAAGCACTGCTCTGTGTCATGCTCTGGCACCCACCGCTGTGTGGTAGTCCACCTACCGCTGTGTAGTAGTCAAAGTTCCAAAATTATTTCTTCCACTTTCCCACTATGATAAAAGATTGCATGATATGACAGGTGTAAAGTGTCAGACATGCAGTGGTGTATTCAACGAATATTAGTTCTATGACGTCTTCAGAAGCACTTAGTGTGGTAGAGTGGAAAGGATCCAGTGGCAGGCAATCAGGTAAGAAACTTAGGATGCAGCATTCCTAGAGCTCATTCTCAATCAGTAACAAGACCTAATAAAATAACATTTTTATTATTTAGTCTGTGTATTATGAATTCAAACTTTAGTTAGGTTGAATTATACTCTGCTAATATATTTGTTTGTTGCATACAGAAATCAAGAAGTTGTTATAGAAATTTCTTTTGAGACCTCTCCAAAATCTTCGGCTCTTCAGTGGCTCACTCCTGAACAAACTTCTGGGAAAGAACACCCATATCTCTTTAGTCAGTGCCAGGTAAAAAGAAGGATCCAGAATGACTAATTATACAAAAAATTCCCTGCACGTTTTGTTTACTGAAGCCAAGTGGACAGTGGTCTTTCGGATACTCCGGTCTTACCTAAGATAGTATTTTAATTTGTCATAAAAATGACACACATTTTCACTGATATCTCAGTATTAACGTATTCTTATATTACTTTAAAAAAGAAACTCAATTTGAAATCATGTCCATTGAAAGTAGACTATAGGGTCATTTTTATATTTATATCCTGAGCACCTAGGATAGAACTTAGCATTCTTGAATGGGCACTCAAGAAATGGTTATAAAAGAGAAAGGAAAAAAAGTATTAAGACAAAAGTAATATGTACTGATTATGAAAAATGTTAACAATAAAGAAGTGGAAAGTGAAAGATCAGATTTTTCAATCTTCTCCAGAAGTAACCACCAGAAGTAACCACCATTGAGTTAGGTGTGCAGCCATTCCAGATTTTTCTTATACTTTTACAAATGTATATGGTATATAAACATATTAAATGTACCTTTAAAATCCTACGATTTAAACTATTTCTGTTTAAAGATTAAAAATAAAGAATCTCATAATCAAAGACAATTTGTCACAAGGTTAATACATATGAAACTATCTTCTAAAAGGAAAAAAGCCTAATTTTGTTAGTAATCTGATAATTTATAATGAAAGGCACTCATTTCATTAAATGCTTACTGTATTTTCCAGCATTGTGCTGGGTACTTGGCATATTTAATCCTCAATATTCCTATGTGATAGTAATATCACATAGGCTCAAATTTGAATACAAGTCTAAAAAAGGAAGCAGTATTGGAACACGAAATAGACAAGTTTACTTTCTATTGCCAATTGAAATAATTTTTTAATCTAAGAAATCCTTAGAATCCTTAGTTCAGTTATCTGAAACAGATGTGGTTTTCTAGGCAAGAGCGCACAAGTGGTGCATTTCTTATAATATTCGATTTTCAGTTAGTACTTCTAACAGAATGTCCCATAATCTCAAGTTGGTGAGAAATGCAAGATTTGAGAGTCACCAGAATTTTCAATATGTTATTCCATTTCTTATTGGCAACAGTGTTTGAAATAGAGGAAAGAGATTTCAGTTAAATTAAGAAATGACTGCAGTTGATGGGAAACATGTGGACGTGATTTTGTTTGATGAGTTTGCTACAGTTCTCTGCACACTTGGCCGGGTGTGGGTCTATCCAGTGAAACACATCTGAGAACCCCTGTGGCCTCACTGAGTCCCCAAACTAGGGACTGCAAAGGAAGTCTAAAGGCATGGTCTTAGATCCCTGTTTTGGGAGGGAGAGTCAAGTGGTTCTTCTAGTCCTACGTAATCCATCTAGAGATCATTTGGGATCCCATATCTTTGGAGAATGGACTAGATTTGAAATGAAAAGGGCTAGAGTTTGAGGGTTGTAAGGAATCTTGTTGAGGCAGCAAGTATGTCTAGAATTTATAACAACTTCAGAGAGATGTTAGTGTCAGTATTCCTTTAAGCTCAGGGGACCGTCTCAAGGAGTCTGGGGCTCCTTTGCTTACTAGCAATTGGCAAGGAGTCTGGGGCTCCTTTGCTCACCAGCAATTGGTCCAGATTTATTTGTAAGGAGGCCAGGGTATAAAATTGAAGATACCCGGGTCTTCCTTCTCAATGGAACCAGCATTCATGACAGATGAATGCGGAAGCAGAGAAATGCTGCATATGTCAATGAATCTGTCCAGATGGTACTGAGAAAGACTGTTCTTTCTTCTTCCTTTTCTTCTCAGTTTTCGCTCTCAAAGTTTGCTGCAAGATTGGAATGTCAAGATTCTAGTGACACTCCCCAAGCAGTTTTCCTCAGAACATGGGCGTCCCATTAGATGTTAATAACTAACCAGAGAAAGGGGACTTCCTGTTAAAACAAGTATACGTTTCTTTGTTGTAGGTATTTTCAGAGTCTCCAGGAGGCTAATGTTCCAAATGACTCTTTAAGACCGGGATGTAATATGCATGGTTCTCAATTTCACTTCACCAAAGAGCCCTTTTTTCTCAGGGTCCCTAACAGCATCTAACTGGACATTGCTGTTACTTAGGGCAGAGAGTAGGAAACAATGCTTAACATTGCTTCATGCTTCAGCTGAAATGTGAGGACTGACCAACCATACATTAAAATGGGAAATCAGACCTTTTTTGCTCCTTCAAATGATCTGAAAAAATGTGAGACTTATTTCTAGAAAGAATGTGTCTAAGGACAGTGCTGCAATTTTAATTAATTTCATAATGACTTGATTTATAAGAAAGGGAAATAGCCTTTTTCTTTTTCCCTTCCCCCGTCCCAGGCCATCCACTGCAGAGCAATTCTTCCTTGCCAAGACACTCCTTCTGTGAAATTAACCTACAGTGCAGAGGCAAGTATCACAAATTATTAACTGAATTAAATGACTCATGTAAGTAAATGTGGTATAAATGATAAGGAGAGATAATAATTGGATTTTTATAGTTAGTAATATTTCACTTCATTAAATTCTACAAAAACTATGTAACAAAGAAGCTGTGGACCTCTTTTTGCATCTCTCTTTTAAAGATTTTTATTTTTAAGTAATCTCTACACCCAACATGGGGCTTGAACTTACAGCCCTGAGATCGAGTCACATGTTCCATGGACAGAGCCAGCCAGGCACACCCCAATATCTCTCTTTTAAAGGCAGTTTCAAACATAAGTGTAATGAAAGGAAGTAGGTACTATTCTGATTTTATTTTATTTTTTTAAAATTTTTATTTATTTATAATAGTCACAGAGAGAGAGAGAGAGGCAGAGACACAGGCAGAGGGAGAAGCAGGCTCCATGCACCGGGAGCCTGACATGGGGTTCGATCCCGGGTCTCCAGGATCGCGCCCTGGGCCAAAGGCAGGTGCTAAACTGCTGCACCACCCAGGGATCCCCCCTATTCTGATTTTTTTTTTTTTCCTATTCTGATTTTAAAAGGAGTTCAGAATTAATTCTAGACCTCAAAACAAGAATTTGAGGACAGCATCTTTTAATTTTTTAAAAGTTAACATTTGCAGGATTAAAAGTTCTAGAAATGTGCCTTATAGCCATGTAAACCTCTGTCTAGGTACCCTCACAGGCATAGATTGTAGACTTATCTGAATACATTTCCACCTGATTCTTGTTGTAGGTACTGCTAATCCTTTTACAAAAAAGCACCATAAGAATAAATAAGTACTAAATAAATAAATAAATAAACACTAAATAATACTAAATACATACATGCATGCTAGGTCCCAAGCCAGACCTACTTAGACCACGCAACTAGAATTGAGAACCAACCTATCTTTACGGAGGCTTATTGATTCTAGATCATCCCACAACCAAACCACACCTAGTGTGTATAGTGCTGTAGAAAACTATATAATGGAAGACAAAGAATCCCAGGTTTTGGACTCTCCTCTACCAGTTACTAAGTGCATGACCTGAGGCAAGTCTTAGGACCGCAAAACCTGGAGTTGTCTCATCTGTATAACACATCACTGACTAAATAAAGGGTAGAAGCAGAACTAAATCATTTCCCAAGTGCTTTTTAGCTCTAGATTTATGGTTGTCGTAGCACTGGTTCTGGAGCTTCTGAGTCTGCCTCAGAAATAGCTTTCAATACTGGGCCATGCAAGAATATGGAAGTCTAGAACTTAATGGAATGTATGTTTGCTAGATCATTAATATTGAGGGGATAGTCCTTGATTCTAGTATTCATTAGAAATAAAACTTTCAGAATCATGGAACTTGGGTACACATTTAAGTGACTATAAGGTTTGCCCCATAAGCCCCGTAAGCATATTTTCCATACAAATTCCCAGAGAAAATTATTTCACGGTTCTGGGCAATAACTTTTACTTTCTCATAATTATGACCCTTAAAAAGCTCTTTGATTTGCAACACCAAGTTTATGTTTTAAATATAAAACTTTTCAAAATTGTATTCTCTGTCCTAACGTAAGTATACAAGCTCGTGAATCTGTTTGGAGGGTGTGGAGGAAGACAGGTGTGGTGGTTACCACTGCCAGGAAGGTTGCTGGGCACTTCTTCTGTACATATTCTTTGCAGCAGTACTATGAGGTTATTACTTTTGTTTGATGGGAAAACTAAGTCTCAGGGAGGTTATTTACCCAAGTCCATGCAGTTAGTAAGTAGTAGAGCTGGAGTTTTAATCTAATTTCTACCAGGTGCTCTTAACACGGATGGATGAGGGATCCCTGGGTGGCGCAGTGGTTTAGCGCCTGCCTTTGGCCCAGGGCGCGATCCTGGAGACCCGGGATCGAATCCCACGTCAGGCTCCCGGTGCATGGAGCCTGCTTCTCCCTCTGCCTGTGTCTCTGCCTCTCTCTCTCTCTCTCTGTGTGACTATCATAAAATAAATAAAAATTAAAAAAAAAAAAAAAAACATGGATGGATGAATGGATAGATAGACCACATTCACTTTCCAAGAAGCCAGTTTTATATATTGCTAATTTTATGGATAAACCTGATATGCCCAAACTTCCTGGACTCATTGTCTTCTCACAGTTAAGATGGGGAAAATACTTTATTTTACACATGTGGTTTAAGATACATAGGATCTTTTATTTATAACTGGAAATGATTTATCTTCTTGATTAGGTATCTGTTCCTAAAGAATTGGTGGCACTTATGAGTGCTATTCGTGATGGAGAAGAACCTGACCCAGAAGACCCGAGCAGGAAAATATATAAATTCAGCCAAAAGGTAAGATCTTAAAAAAAAAAAAAAAAAAAAGGTAAGATCTTAGGGCCTACATTTCTGTTTTAATTGGTAGTGAACTATAGATAGCTTTTACCTGTCCAGAGAGCAAAATTGCCTTTGGAATATTTCAGAATTTAGAAAGCAGCTTCTATCTTTGTTTTCTTTATTTCTTTTGTGGTAGTAAAATGTTGTGGAAAGAGGTTGCTGGATAAGCAAAGTAAGGACATGGCCTGATCCCATTTTCTCTCATCCCAGTTAGTGTAGCAGGATTTCAGTTATTTTAAGTTACACTTTGGCCCGCCCTCATACCACAGTGCTGGCTTGTGGTTATTTAGTGTTTGCAAATGGAAGAGCTATATTAGACCAAAAAAAAACAAAAAACAAAAAAAAAAACACAAAACAAAACCCAACCAAACAAAAAACCTTTGTTACAGTATTTAAAGTTAAAATTCCTATGTAACTGATAATTTGACTTGTACCTTTGACCTTTAATGAATTGTGTTTATGCATGCTTTTTAAAATTGACCTTTGTAATAGAACATGTAATTGAACCACAGTGGACAGTGGGATCTGGGATTCCAAGCTCCCAAACCTTCAGCATTCTCTTACTGCTGGATTATTTTATATGTCTCTCAAATATACCAGGAGTGGTTTTCTAAAAAGGAAGTAAAAAATTGTTTTACATCAAGAAAAAAAAAAACTTAAGAAAAAAGCACAGTTCCTTCTTAGAAGTTAATTTTTGAGAAATACTTGAAATGGACCTTGCAAAATTATGTGCAGTCATGTCTTTCACATTTCAGAAGCTGTCTTTCTTAGTACAATAAAAGAGAAATTGATGTTTTGAAATGTTTTACATCACAATTTTGAACTATTTGACCCCCTAGAAATGAGACCGATGAGATTTGAAAAGAAATTTACTTACTTTTAAATATGAACTGTCTTATTCTGTAATATTTTTAAGCATTAATTTGAGCATGTGTGTGTTCTTTTCTTTCTTTTTTTTTTCTCCCTTTAGGTTCCCATCCCCTGCTACTTGATTGCTTTAGTTGTTGGAGCTTTAGAAAGCAGGTGAGCTTTTGAACAAATTTTGAGGTTACAGAAAGATTAAAACTTCAGGCATCTTGAACCTCTGGCAGAAATAACTAGTAGCTCATTTGTGCCTGTCTCAAGATCTCAAGCTGATAGCTCTGGAAAAATTCAAATCTAATCATAAAATGTAAATAACAATTAATTTTCATTTAAAAAATCTTTATCAGTCACCCTTCAGATTTTCCAGGTATTGCAGAATGAGCATGATGAGTCATGCTGTGACTGTGAGTCATAATAACTGGCTCACAGTCACAGAACTAGGAAGTGTCAGGGCCAGAACCTGGATCTAGGCTGTCTGACTTTGCAGCCTGTACAACACAGATGGGCCCTGTCCAGTGTGGCAGCCACTAACTACATGAAGCCTGAGGTGTGCTGTAAGTGTAAAATACACTAGATTACACTGGGTAAACAAACTATATTGTTAAAATTAATTTCATCTGCTTCCAATCTTGCTTTTTTAAAACATGACTACTAGGAAATTTGAAATTACATATGCAGCTCATATTTTAGCTCATTAAATTTGTTGGATAACCCTGGTTACTGTTGCTACTCAGTGTGGTCTAGAGACCAATAGCATGGTATCACATGGGACTAGATTAGAAATGCAAATTTTTGCAAGACTAGGTTAGAAATGCACATTTTTGGGCCAGATCCCCTGAGCTACTAACTCAAAATTTGCATATGAACAAGCTCCCCAGATCACCTGTAGGCACGTAAAGTTTAAGAAGCAACTGCCTTAGAATCTACCTCTTCTCTGGGGCAGGACACCTGAGCAAAATCTTATTGTTTGGGATTTGGTGCTACATAAAATTTTTAGGATGAAATTTTGATGAAAAGAATATTTCTGAGTTCTAGTCCTTTGTAAGTGATATATCATTCTATTTCTTTCCTCCTTTTTTTAAGATTGTGGTTAAAAACCCCATGAAATTTACTATCTTAACCATTTGTACATGTACATGCCAGAGTCAGCAGCTTTCACTAGGTCCACATTGCTGTGAAACAGATTTTCAGAACTTGTTTCATTTTGCAAAACTGAAACTCTATACCATTTAAACAACAACTCCCATTTCCACCTCCCTCCATCCCCTGGTAACCACCCTTCTACTCTTTGTTTCTATGAGTTTGAATACTTGAGATAACTCATAAGTGGAATTGTTGAGTATTTGTTCTTTTGTAACTGGCTTGTGTTACTTAACAGAATGCTCCTCAAGGACCAGCCCTGTCGTAGCATGTGACAGGATGTCCTTCTTTCTCAGTGTGTTTCTTCTTCTCTGAGTGTTCAACCTTTAAGCATGTAATGAATTTTACACCTGCCCTTGATCTGGAATAGCCTCTCACTGGGCCATGACTGAGTGTCTATAGTTGTGAGATAGCAAGAGGAAACTAGATGCCCAAAGTCCTTAACCAGAGCCAGTAAGCTAATCTTTGGGGGCCCAGACGGGTGCCCCTTAATAAGCTGTATATTTACTGGTACATACAACAGCAGGACTGTATCTCAGAGGAGCCATGAAACCCCCCCTCTGTCCCATGAGCACATGGCACATCACACCACCACTACTGCTGTCAGGATTTGTACCTAGTACTCGAGCTCTTTTCTGGAACCAAGTAAGTAGATTATCGTGAACTTCATTTTTATCAAGCTTTTCAATTTTGCAGGCAAATTGGTCCACGAACATTGGTTTGGTCTGAGAAAGAGCAGGTGGAGAAGTCTGCTTATGAATTTTCCGAGGTTGGTCATATAGTTACCCTTTTTCATAATTGTGCTAGAGGATAGATTTAAGATTTTAAGTATGACATGTGATGGTGTTAGCGATGTGCTGATGTGCTAAGAGAATCAAATAATATCTTACTCTGTGTGGATTTGCAGTTGCTACATTTTTTGCATCAGTATCATTTAAAATGAGCATCCTGGGGCACCTGGGTGGCTCAGTCCATTAAGTGTCTCCCTTCACCCTAGGTCATGATCCAGGGTCCTGGGATCAAGCCCCACAAGCTCCCTAGCTAGCAGGGAGTCTGCTTCTCCCTCTCCCTTTGTGTGTCCTCTCTCTTTCAAATAAATAAGTAAATATTTTTTTTTAAAATACAGAATAAAATGAGCATCCTTAACTCATAACCTCCAGAGAAAGCAAATACACTTTGAAGAAGTTCATCATTGGAATGATAAAACATGCAAATATTTGTACATTAACTTTCTAGACTGAATCTATGCTTAAAATTGCTGAAGATCTGGGAGGACCATACGTCTGGGGCCAGTATGACCTCTTAGTCCTGCCACCATCCTTCCCTTACGGTGGCATGGAGAACCCTTGCCTCACCTTCGTAACTCCCACTCTGCTGGTAAGTGTGAGCTTGTCTTCATGCACAGCCAACTTCTCCCCACATGTGTATCTGGATGTGAAGAGCCTCAGGCATCTGATCATCTATTTCTTTAAAACAATATTTTCTCTTATTTATACATTTATCTCTTCTTCCTCATGTGACTTGCTTATTATGGTCATTTTCATCATCTCATTTTCTCAAAAGAAAATAATGTGGCCCTTAGGGGGATGGGAATATTACATTCAAGGTGTGTGGGGGCATTGGGGAAGGGGAGGCCGTGTCACAGCCATGTGTGGACAAATTCTGTATCCAGACAATGAAACTAGACCATTTACACTTGGCATGTAGGGACTGGTCAAACAAAACAAACAAAAACTCACTTTAGCATGTGTAGGGAAGGAGTAGACTGACAGTATACTATAATTTTATGCCTTTGTATGCTACTTTAAATCACTACAGACTTAAATATGCTGTGAGTAATTAGGAGAGAAGAGATACGTAAGGGAAATGAGAACGTATAAAAAAAAAAAAAACGGGAGTAGGAGAAATGTGTCCTGGAAGTTAATTAGAGATGGGTGTACTGGCCCTCCTGGTCCTATAAAAATTCCCACGATGAGGGGGAGAAAAGAATCACGCTGTTTTTTGAGTCCTGCATTTTTTCTCTTATTTTCTCAACACATACTCTGCTTTTAACCCCTTTGAGTGCCACAGTAAAAATACACTGCCCTATTAATGCCAGAATACAGCCTGATGTACGCAGTCCTTTAAATATAGTCCACAGTTTGAAAACTAAGGTGGTTTTTTCTTTTTCAGGCAGGAGACAAGTCACTCTCCAATGTAAGTTAAAATTTACCATTGTGGTCTTATCCTCAAAGAACTATTAAGTCCACTGATTTTTAAAATATCCATTGTATTGTTATGTTGGAGATACGGTTATAAAAGATAACTGGGAGATTGTTATGATATTAACAGTTAGATTTAATAGATTTCATAACATTTGATGGTCTGATCTCTTCATGTGCTTATGAAATAGATTTTAATGGAGTGATTTATCCATTTAGTATTTTCTAAATAATTTTGTTTCTAATTTTTTTAACTATACTTTTGTCTTTGGCTAAATTATGATTTGTTTGCTAAACTAACTCCCTGAATATCTCAGCTGGTGTTAAAAGAAAAACAAACTGAACGGTGTGGAACTGAATGAACTAGAATACTTACCTACGGAGTTATTTTAAAGTAAGGTGATCAATTCTATGACCGATCCCTTCCACTATTTACTACTGCATTATTTCCACTTCAGGTTATTGCACATGAAATATCTCACAGCTGGACAGGAAATCTAGTGACCAACAAAACTTGGGACCACTTTTGGTAAGATTTATTATTATTGTTTCTCTATTGGTCCTTGTTATTAATTTCTTTCCCTGCCTACCTGCCACTCTGAATTGTTTTGTAGGAATATTGCATCCTTTTTCTTGTTTTTCTTTGTTACCATCTCCTTGGTAGACAACTTAAAAAAAAATTCCACAACACTTGTCACAATGTTAGGTAGAGTAGGAGTATTCGGCTTGTGCTTATTATTTAGTTCCTGGTACAATCACATTTTAATAATGGGCACATAAAACGAGAACCAGGGCTTAATTTTCCCCACTGCCGTCTACTGGGCTGGGTTTCCCATTGTTCTGAATTGAATGCAGAGTAGCCACATAGGCAATCTGCTTAGACTGTAGTGTTCATGCTTTACAATTCTTTGCTCTGCAGAAAAGCCAAAAAGAAAGTACCTTGTTGACTAAAACATGTGTTCCTTTCGGCTGTGTCACTGTCTTTTTTTTTGTTGTTGTTGTTGTTTGTTTTTTTAATTTTTTATTTATTTATGATAGTCACACAGAGAGAGAGAGAGAGAGAGAGAGAGGCAGAGACATAGGCAGAGGGAGAAGCAGGCTCCATGCACCGGGAGCCTGATGTGGGATTCGATCCCAGGTCTCCAGGATCACGCCCTGGGCCAAAGGCAGGTGCCAAACCGGTGCGCCACCAGGGATCCCATGTCACTGTCTTTATTTTATTTACAAAAAAAAAATTTTCAGGTTAAACGAAGGACATACCGTGTACTTGGAACGCCACATTTGCGGACGACTGTTTGGTGAAAAGTTCAGACATTTTCATGCTCTGGGAGGATGGGGAGAACTACAGAATTCAGTAAGTGAGTCGTGCTTTGAAAAGCATTTCTCCAAAGTTGTATAGGCCTTCAAAAGTTTAGTTCGTAAACTAGCTTTAGTAAGTAGCAATAAGAAAGCCATTTTTGCAGGTGTGGAAAATCAGAGATACTAGTATAATATTCTTTTTTTTTTTTAAGATTTTATTTATTAGAGAGAGAGCATGCATGGGCAGAGCAAAGTGGTGGGGGGGAGGGCAGAAGGAAAGGGAGAGAGGGAATCCCAAGCAGACTTCATGCTGAGCACAGAGCCCGACATGGGGCTCAATCCCAGGACCCTGAGATCATGATCTGAGCCAAAGCAGAGTCAGACACTTAACCAACTGAACCACCCAGGCACCCTGGTAAATATTCTGTTGATACATACTAATCATTATCCTGTGTCACATCATGTTCATGAGCAGTAGGACCTCATCAAGTCTTTGTCATTAATATAGTCAGTTACTGAGTTTGAACTTTATTTGGTATATTTACATCATTTTTCAGTGCTTCGTCCTAAAGGCCAAATTTGATGACCACACATTGAAACATTTCTTTATTTTTTTGTAATAATAAAGAACATGGCACAAGTGGCCATTCCATTAACAGACTTTCAGAAATTTGTGCTAACATGCCATACAATTTCTAGTCTCTCAGCCTAAGTTCTAGACTCCCTTACAGTTATGCCTTTAGGTGAAGTAATACTCCCTTATTAGCTTGCTTGTCTACTAATGACCAGTATTCGTATTTGAACATTCATCTAATTTTGTGTCCTGCAGATAAAGACTTTTGGAGATACGCATCCATATACCAAACTCGTGGTTGATCTGACGAACGTGGACCCCGATGTAGCATATTCGTCAGTGCCCTACGAGAAGGGCTTTGCTTTACTCTTTTACCTCGAACAACTTCTTGGGGGCCCAGGCAAGTAGTTGGCATTTTCTGATTTTTTTTTAGGGCAATGTGAAGAATAAGGAAGAATTTTTAACGGTTGTTTTTGCTCAATTTTATTCTTTCGGTTCATTGTGTGTGCAGCTGTTGAAGAAAATCTATATCCTTTTCTAATGTGACCTCTCTACTTAAAACCTTGAATGACTGCTAAATTCAAAATTGTGTTGCTTGAAAAGAAAACTCATCTTATTTTAAATAAAACTCATCTTATTTTAAAAATTAGGAATAGTTTGTACTCATTGAAACAAAAATTGTGGGGATCCCTGGGTGGCTCAGCGGTTTAGCGCCTGCCTTTGGCCCTGGGCGCGATCCTGGAGTCCCAGGATCGAGTCCCACGTCGGGCTCCTGGCATGGAGTCTGCTTCTCCCTCTGCCTGTGTCTCTGCCTCTCTCTCTCTATGTCTATCATGAATAAATAAATAAAATCTTTAAAAAAAAAAGAAACAAAAATTGTGTAGTACAGAAGTTTGTAAGAGTAACAAGCGAGAGCCCCTCAGCCCTTTCCACTCCCCAGGTAACCACTCTTAGCAGTTAGGTGTGCATGTCTCCAGATCTTTTTCGAAGTATAAATAAAGAGACAAATAAATATATTGTAATTACAGGAAATGGCCCATTGGAATGCTTGTGTGGCTCAGTTGGTTAAGCACCTGCTTTCAGCTTAGGTCGTGATCTCAGGCCCCACATCAGGCTCCCTGCTCAGCTGGGGAGTCTGCTTCTCCCTCTGTCCCTTCCCCAGCTCATGCTCTCTTTCTCTCTCTCAAAAAAAAAATAAATAAATAAAAATCTTAAAAAACAAAAATGGATATATAAAATGAATTTATATATATAAATAATGATATACATAAAAATAACTTGTTCTACCTTTGTGTTTTTTTTTTAATTCAGCAATGTTCCACAGACATCTTCTCATGTCAGAACATACAAATCTACCTCATGCTCTTTAATGCCACCATAGTCATTCATAATATAGATGTGCTGAGTATATGTAACCTTCCCCTACTGATGGGGGTTAAAGTGTTCTCCTTTGTCTGTGGACTTTGAAGACCCTCCGTCACCCACACACACTTTTCCTCTCCCATATTGTTCTCCTCTTCTTGGGTCACACTGAGGCCATTACTTCTAGAATTAGTGTGTGGGCTCCTTCTCTGTTTCTTCATTGTGTTTTCCTCTTACTTGTAATGAAGATTTCTTTTCTCCCTTCTATCAAATTTATATATATTCTTCAAGGCCCAACTGAAGTCCTAATTCCTGTTTTAAACATTCTTCTACCACTAAACCTCTTATTGGTTTCCCTAGTCTCTGAAAATTCTCTGTTCTCCTTGGTCAATAGTACCTTACCAAGCATGCCCCGAAAATGTTAAATAGCTACCTTTCCATTAACCAACATTTTTTCTTTTCTCTTTTTTCTTTTTTTAACTCTTAGAGGTTTTCCTAGGATTCCTAAAGGCTTATGTTGAGAAGTTTTCCTACAAGAGCATAACCACTGATGACTGGAAGGATTTCCTGTATTCCCACTTCAAAGATAAGGTTGGCTTTTAAAAGCTTTCTTATTTGTTATGCCCAATATACCTGTATTTAATGGCTATTTGTTAGACTGATTTGAATTACTTAGTAGTAGTATTGGTTTAGAATTTAAGACTCAACCTTTCATTGTACTTTTTCCTGTTTAAAATGTGATCTCAACAACATGAACTAACGTGAATATTTCAGAGGGATCTTCAATAGTGTGTTTCCAGAAATTTATTTATTCAGAAATTTATTTTTTGTATATATTTAATTTTCCTCTTTTATTTAACAGAATGCTACTGATTAATAAAAATTTATATCGGAAAACAGAAATTATCCTGACATGTCAGTGTAGACAAAATTAAGATTTGAAGACCTAAGAGTCTGTTTTAGTTGTGTTATTCCCCCCCCCCCCGATGGAAAAGATTATTCTGTAGCAAACTTGGCCTTCTTTGCCTTCACAGGTTGATATTCTCAATCAAGTTGATTGGAATGCCTGGCTGTACTCTCCTGGAATGCCCCCTGTAAAACCCAAGTCAGTACTTCCTGTTAATGCTTTCCTTCTCATCCTGCAAAACCCTCGAGCTCCTCAAAATACCTGAAAGGGTTTTATGACTTCCTTAAACTGTTACTACTTAGAAAGTAGACTTCATAGGTGTTTGAACCTTGACCCTCAGGTCAAAAGAATCATTTCTATGATATTATAAATATAAATTCAGTTAATTGCAAGTAATTATGGAATGCCTCCTTTCAGCTGAAGGATGGTGATACAGAGGGAAGATATTTTCCTTTCCTTTAAAACCTTTGCAATAAGAAATAAAACTTGTATAAGTATTATGCTAATCACTACAGCAGGGTTATAAGTTGCCATCTCCATTTCCAGAAGAGGCACATTAGGCTTAGCTAGGTAAAATGTCTTAACCTAAGTTTGCACAGTATTCATTCTATTCAGAGTTGAGATTCATACCCTGGCAATCTTTACCCCTCCAGTATACTGCCTTTTAAACTAAATACCCTCCTCATATCAGAGACCTAAACTCTGGTCCTCCTGAGTCATGTAAGGATGCTAACTACTGCAAGTTCCTGGCTGGAACAGACTGTTCCCACCCACCTGCTGTACTCTTTATTCAGGTAATTCCAATCTCAGCCCAAGAACTGCTTCCTCATGGAAATATTCCTTGACCTCTCTGAACCACGTTAGGTCCCCATTTCGGGTTTCCTGGTGCTATATGAGGCCACTTCATTGCTGTCACCACAGCAGTAATTTTGATTTGTGTGATTATTAAAGTCTTCCTCCTTCACTACAATGAAGCACCATGAGAGCAAGGATCATATTTGGTTTTGCGTACTACTTTCCTTAGGACCTTGCCATAAGTAAAGGCTGCTTCCTTTCCTTGGGCTAATCCTTCCTTAGTTCTTTTCATGACAAACCAGAAAGAGACCAGCAGAAGTCCTCTATTGTCCTATTGGTCCTTCTGAAATCAGTGCTAAGGAATGTTCTAGTTGAAAGTGATTTACTGCCTGAACAATTTACTGCCTCTGATCCCATTTGGTCTTGAGGACAAACAAAAGGCTTTCCCTGAAGCCCACAGCCTGGCTACTTCACAAGATTAAATGGCAGCTGCTTCAAAGGAGGTCACTGCTTTAACCCCTTCATAATCTCCCCTAGGGCACAAACTCTCTTTAGCAGGTTCAAAGGTAACTTCCAATCGAAACTTATTTCATTTAGGTCCTCAAGGGCAGGTACCCTACCGTTCTCTAACAGAAACATTTCACAGAAAGCAAGCATCATTTATGGACAAAGACGTCTTGCAAGAATTTTTGCACACATAGTCTCTTCCATTGTTGTTGCAAAACATAGGACTTATTTTCTAAGTGGAGAACACACAGATTTCAGTGAAGTTCGCTTTGCTTCGTGGTCAGAGTTTGTTATTTCCATTTTCTTCTGAAGAGAGAGGAACAAAATCATCACATGATGTCGGAGTCTCCCTAGCAAGGGTCTCCCGTGACACCATCATTTTTTCCTGGTGTCTAGAACAGTGCCTGCCACGTGGGCACTCACAGATTTGTTGAATGATCACAAAGGTGGAAGGTTAGATAAGCTGGAGCAATAGAATGTAAAATCCACAAAAGCAAGGATTTTGCGTTGTCACGAGCACCTCAAACTGTGCCTGGCACACAGCAAGCCCTAAATGTGCTCACCCGAGCCCCAGCGCCTTCAGTGGATGCTGCTGAAGCATCTTCACAGACACGCGGAGGCATTCCCTCGGGAGGATAAGCAGGTATTTCATTAATTTGGTATCTGCTCGGATTTCCAAGTTCCCAGATGACATCAGTATATTTAAGTCAGGTAGAAGATTTCCTATTTTCAACACTCTGGAGTTCCTGATATTTGTTTATTTATTCAAAGGTTTTTATTTATTTATTTGAGAAACAGTGAGAGAGAGAACGAGCAAGAGGAGGGGCAGAGGGAGAGGGAGAAGCAGGCTCCCCGCGGAGCAGGGAGCCCCATATGGGGCTCCATTTCAGGACCCCAAGATCATGACCTGAGCCAAAGGCAGACGTCTAAGTGACTGAGCCACCCAGGTGCCTTTTTTATTTAAAAAGAACTTTGAGGAGTGCCCGAGTGGCTCAGGTCATGATCTCAGAGTCCTGGGATGGAGCCCCTCATCCGGCTCTCTGCTCCATGGGGAGCCTGCTTCTTCCTCCCCCTCCCTCTGGCTCTCTTACTCTTCCTCTCAAATGAATAAATAAAGTCTTAAAAAAAAAAATAGGGGATCCCTGAGTGGCTCAGCGGTTTGGCGCCTGCCTTTGGCCCAGGGCGTGATCCTGGAGTCCCGGGATCGAGTCCCACGTCAGGCTCCCTGCATGGAGTCTGCTTCTTCCTCTGCTTGTGTCTCTGCCTCTTTCTCTCTCTGTCTCTCATGAATAAATAAATAAAATCTTTAAAAAAACCCAGAACTTTGAAAGTGATGCTCTGTAACTTCAACATTACATTTATGGAAAAGCATGTACATTTTTATGAAATTTAACCTCTAGTATTTTTTCGTCTTTGCAGTTACGATATGACTCTGACAAACGCTTGTATTGCCTTAAGTCAACGGTGGATAACTGTGAGTACTAACGTGACTTTGACCACTTTTTAAAGAATTGTGCAAATCCATCTCTACTCAGGAAGGTGGGGGCAGGGAAGAGAGCAGGTGGGTACTTTACTCACAAACCCATGTATCTGGAGAGGTTATTCATAAGTCCAGTTCATCCGAAGTCCTCTTAAGCCAGCCTTCAGTGTGTAAAGTTACTGAAGGCTGGGGAGCAAATAGATACTGATGGTATTTGTTCCCATTTTCTTGCTTCAAGTCTTAAGAAAGGCATGCAAAGATATTTGTGTTTTCTCTTCCTTCTTTTTCCTCATAAATCATTTGTAAGACACTGCTTCAAATATAGTCCTTACCCGTACCAGATAAATCTAAAATGATCTTAGGCAAGCGCTATTGCCAACTGTTGGTGGGTGTTACTGTCCACACCTATGGAGCCTCCTAAAGATAGCTTGTTTGTGTACATCCTGAAACATAACCCTTAGAGAAACCAGCGTGAGGATGTGCCCTGGATGATGCTTTCGTGAAAAATAACATAAAATGTAAGAATAATCATTGCAGGGGGAAGAAAAGAAATTTTTCCTCTACCGTCTAAGTTCTTAGCTGAGACCTGTGTAACGAAAGGCAGATTAACAAGAGAAAAACACATTTATGAGCGTGTATATCTCGTGTACACAGGGGAGAGGCCCACAGAAAAATGAATCACTCAGAGGTGGCTCAGTATTCAGGGTTTGGTACCATTTCAGTGGGGAGAAAGAAAATAGGGGAAAATAAAGGATTTTTAGGAAAGAGAATGGGCTCTTAGAGGAATGGTGGGAGGGTATATAGCTTGTGACAAAGTTTGCCTGGGCGTGGTGGCCACTTTTAGTTTCCTTTCCTGTGATAAGAGTCAATTTTGCCTGACTGATCAAACTCCCAGGGGAGGGGATCTAGGACAACTGAGTTCCTTTGGAAAAATTCTATTTCTAGGCAGGTGAGTGCAGTTCAGAGAAAACCTCTCCTTGCCTTTCCTGTCTTTGAAGAGCCTACAGCTAAAATAATCAATATACTAAAGTGGCGTATTTGTGGGTAGCAGATTTTGCTATCCTTCATCCTGTTATCTGCAACAAATTTAGATGTTGCCTTTTGACCCTTGTTCCTAAAGTGTAGTTATATATAACCAATGCTAAACAGTAAGTGATGAGCAGCATGACAAGGACACAGATGAAGGAACAAGAGGTCACCAGAAGGAGTGGATACTTCCACCTGGGGAGGCAAGTGGGTTGAGGTTGGCTGCAGCATGGAGGAGAGCCCTGTCTAGAGGAGGGTGTTTCAGCTGGGACTGAGTATGCTTTGGGCACGGATGAGGTAGAGGAGGACATTCTGGGTGGGAGGCACAGAGTTCAAACAAAGGTTTTTTTCTTAAAGCAGCAACAAAACATGGAGCCTGGGTGGAGAGGTGAGTTCATTCTGGTTAGAGCTTAGAGCCTATTCTTCTGGTTCATCTTTCCATCCTCCTCCCTGATTCTGTCCACGGCCATTGCCACACTGACGTCCTTTAAGTTCCATTGAGGTTCATTAATCTAGTGTTCCTTCCTTCCTGTCTGCCAGGGCTACCCTCTCTGCTTCCTCCCCCACCCTTCTGTCCTCATCCCAGGCTAAGTAAGGCTTTCCTTCCTCATCTCCTATAGAATCCTGTAAACAGCCCTATCACACCATTTCTGGCTTGGTTTTTATTGTACTATTATTAAAGTACTCTTATCAGATTGGAACAAATCAGTGAGCCAGTTCAGTTAACCAGTCAGTTAACTGAAAACATTGGTTAAAGCAGGGTGTCATAAAAACTGATCATATTGAAGACATTTTAATTTAAGACATATCATTCAGACGTTGACTCTGGGGCCAGAGCTGTATGTCAGCCGCGTAAACTAAATTCTTAATGCACTTGTAACTTCCAATTTTAGTTTCTTTAAAGTGGAAATAGAATTTAAATACCTCCTTCTAGATTTTTCTGTTGTTCCCATCTTTTTACAGAGTCTGTAAAATCCATCCATTTACAAATTCTGTAGCAACATTTTTTTTTTTTTTGCACAGCAGCTTTTAAATTAAAGTTGACTTAGGTTTTCCAGAGCAATAAACTTAATATTTAGAGAAATTTCTTTTTCTTTCAGCACTCTTCTTTCATCAGTTTACCTTTTATCTGACAAGGTTTTCTGATTGCAACTACAACTGATATAAATACATTTGGAAACAATTCTAGCTGATGTGGTTAACACATAAATCGACACAGGTGGGAGGAAGAAAAACACAGGTACCAGAGGGATGGCCCACGCACGCTGAGCATCAGTTGTTCCCTGGACATGAGTCCATTCATTTTACATAAAGAGAGGGTGGAGCATATCAGTTAATCTAACAAGTGGTTTTAGTGGAGCTCACTTTAAAAAAGCTTTTACTGCATTTGTTTGTTTGTTTGTTTGTTTGTTTTTACTGCATTGTTTGTATCTGTTTCTTTCACCAGGCCATAAGCAACTTGAGAGCAGAAATTGTTTTTATTCATCTCTATATCCATCCACCTTTATTCACTGCTGGATAAATACATGAATTAGTAGAGGGAGAACAAGGTTGGAAAGATAAATTAGTTCCCTATTATAGAGAAGCTTCATTGTCAAGCTAAGGAATGTAACACATGATCTGTGAACAGCAGTGGATCCCTAAAGGTTTTGAACCACAAATGAAATGATCAGAGCTATTTATTAGGACCATTAATCAAACTGTGGAGTATAGAGGCTTAGTGGAGATGGGAAAGTCAGAGTTAGTAGGTAGGCCAGCTAGTAGTTCAGAGGAGATAGTAGCTCAGAATCAGAAGGCTTTAGGGGCTTGAACTAGAATAGTACAGGAGGAAATAAAAGATTTGAAAGATTTTTGAGGTTTAATTTTAAATAGCTAGTTAAGACCTTGAAAACTGATCAAATGTGGAGAATAAGAAAGTAAGTCAATTGGAGAAGGACAATCGTCATGTGGTGTCACTCATACAGGGAATATAAGAAATAGTGAAAGGGATTATAAGGGAAAGGAGGGGAACTGAGTGGGAAAATTTAGAGAGGGAGACAAACCATGAGAGACTCCTAACTCTGGGAAATGAACAAAGATTGCAGAAGGGGAGGTGGGTGGGAGGTTGGGATAACTGGGTGACGGGCACTGAGGAGGGCACATGATGGGATGAGCACTGGGTGTTATACTATATGTTGGCAAATTGAACTTCAATAAAAACAAATTTTAAAAAAGGAATAGAAAGCTCTGGGTTTTGAGCTCTGACAGCCAGAAGAAAGAAAAACAAATCAAGAGTAAGGCAAATCAGGAAAATGGAAACAGAAACCAAGGGTAAAGATATTGTCATTTCAAATAAAATATAAACATCTTTGTGAAGATTCTCATAACATCATAACAAAGTTAGAGTATTACTAACTCTTTAGATCTAGTTCAAGATTTTTTTGAGGGGGATAGAAACTACCTAGGCAGCTGCCCACCCAGCAGGCTCGTTGGGCACCTGTGTCCATCCACTGTCAATACTATGCCTGGAGTGGTAGGCCTCCCATGGTCAGTGTTGTAACAACAGGAACCAGAGGTGTTAAGTTATGATTAGATGATGGGTTTAATTACAGACGCTAAATAATTTAGAAAGGCATAATTATTTCTATGCAGGGAGGGAAATCTGATAACACATCTTGCCACAGATCATACTTCAGCTCTTCTACCTGTGTCTTGAGTCTGTGTTTTGGTAGTTTACAGACTTGTCATGGAGAAAAGCTAGAGATCCAGGGGAAACAGGACCTTTTAATAACAATGTAATGTGTTAGGACCTCTCTTTTCATTTGAAAGATATATTTCAGCCCACCTGGTAAAACTGCTCCTGCTCCTGATTTTCTGTTGAGATATTCCTTCAGGCCCAGCAGCCAAGGTGGATGATTATAAATAGCTCAGGATCAACAGTAGCTGGCAGGTCCAGGACAGACTGAAGACTAGCTGCAATCTATGTAATCACTAGTGATTACAACTGGTCCTCTTGTTGCCTTGTTTTATTGCTCAGTTGTTTTTCTTAAATATTAAATAAAAGCAAAAGAAAAAAGAGTACATCACCTATTTGAAGGTATAAAAATCAGTTGTAAAACAGGTGCCTGTGTACCCACCACTAACCTAAGAAATAAAACTTCGGGGGGCCTGGATGGCTCAGTGGTTGAGCATCTGCCTTTGGCTCAGGGTGTGATCCCGGGGTCCTGGGATTGAGTCCCTCATCGGGCTCCCAATGCAGGGAGCCTGCTTCTGTCTCTGCATTTTCCTCTGTGTCTCTTATGAATAAATAAATAAAATCTTAAAAAGAAAAGAAAAGAAATAAAACCTTCACCAGTACTGTTAAAGCACCCCTACTCACCCTCCCCACCTTATCCCCTCTCTACCCACCTTGCCTTCCCATTAGGGTAACCATTACCTTGAATTTTGGCTTATCATTCTCTTGCTTTTCATTTTTTTACCACTTATGACATATCCTTGATAGATAGTTTAAGTCTGCAGAGAATGAGGTCTGTAAGTTTTGATACTAAGGTATGGTTTCACAGTGGGATAGAAAGGAGAAGATGTAAACTAATGTATCTTTACAAGGATATATATTTATACATTACATTTTCTGGAAGGATATACAAGGAACTATTAGTACTGGTTACTAAGGAGCAGGACTTGGAGACAGGGAGCAAAAACAAAGGAATTTTTCATCGGGCCCTATTTGATTTTTTTTTTAAAAACATTGCATATATTTCTTTTCAAATGAAAAGAAACCTTAAGTTTATGTGAAAGACAGTAGGGAGGTTTCGCAAAAAGTTAAAAATAGAAATACCTTATAATCCAGTAATCACACTACTGAGTATATTTACCAAAGAAATACAAAAACATTGATTCAAAGGGATACATGCACCCCTATGTTTATAGCAGCATTATTTCCAATAGCCAAGATTTGGAAGAAGCCCAACTTTCCATCAATAGATCACACACACACACACAATGGAATATTATCAGCCATAAAAAAGAATGAAATCTTATCATTTGTAAGAACATAGATGGAGCTAGAGAATATAAGGCTAAGCAAAATAAGTCAATCAGAGAAAGACAAATACCATCTGATTTCAGTTATATGTGGGTTACGAGAAACAAAGTAAATGAGCAAAGGAAAAGAGAAAGAGAGACAGATCAAGAAACAGACGTGTAGCTATAGGGAAAAATTGCTGGTTACCAGAGGGGAGGTAGGTAGGGGGATGGGTGAAATAGGCGATGGGGATGAATGGGGATGAAGGAAGGCACTTGTGATGAGTCTGCATTATGTATGTAGTGCTGAATCACTATTTTGTACACCTGAAACTAATACAGCAGCATATGTTAATTATACTGGAATTAAAATTTAAAATAATTTAAAAAGTAAGCCTAAAAAAAAAAAAAGTAAGCCTAGTTTAAAAGAATCTAAAACTAGTTTTTAAAGATTTGAAAATACTTACTTTGATAAGTTTTATTTAATATTTCTTAATCATATCCTCCAAGATTTTTGACAGTGAATCCTAAATAGAAAAGTACAGGGGATCCCTGGGTGGCTCAGCGGTTTAGCGCCCACCTTCGGCCCAGGGCGTGATCCTGGAGTCCCAGAATCGAGTTCCACATCGGGCTCCCTGCATGGAGCCTGCTTCTCCCTCAGCCTGTGTCTCTGCCTCTCTCTCTGTGTCTCTCATGAATAAATAAAATCTTAAAAAAAAAAAAAAAGAAAAGTACAGACTTAGATGATTTCCAAGGTTAGGTGTGAAAAACAGAATGTGTGGGGATAGAGGGAAACATCAGTTTGTGTTCTTTTATGTTCATAATGTAATATTTAAGAAAATATGCAATTTGCTCCTTTTCCCCAGGTTTTCAACTTGGCCTATGAATTAGTTGATATGCTTTTGTAATGTCTTCTTTACTTTGAAAATCCACATATCTTGAATGGTACAAAGGATGTCAAAAGTTTCTCCCACTTATTACTATTTTTCACCATCTTGTGCATCCTTGTATTTCTTTTTCTTAATCTTTATTTTTATGTCAGATAAACCAATAAATATTATTAAATCATACATGAATGGAAATAACCAGGTAACATTTCTTTTAGGCCAAAGAAGAGGATTTAAATTCATTCACCGCAGCAGACCTCAAGGATCTCTCTTCTCATCAATTGAATGAATTTTTAGCACAGATGCTCCAGAAAGTAAGTACTAGCTCGAAACATGAGAAATTACAATGGCCATATAAGACAAGCATAGCATTTATGACAAACCCAACTTGGGAAAAATATTATTGTGAAAACTAACGGAAAAAAATAACTTATAAAATTAATCCATTTATTTAAAGACATTTGTTGAATGGTTATTATGTGTGGTATTATTGTGAACATGAGAATATGCAAGAAAGAAAGAAATCATGTCCTTAAAAAGCTTATAATCTAGAAGGGAAGGTCACACATACAAAATCTGGCAATAGAAGGAGGCATATTTTAGGTATCATTTGACAAAAACTTAATCAGTGAAGAACTGCCTTCTACCTGGCATCATCAAGGAAAGGTTTTGTGGGAGTGGGCTTGCTTTGAGCCGAACAGTGTTAGCAGAGGTGGAAATTCAGGTCTGAGGGAGTATCAAGCCACAGTGTTGCAAGAGTTAATGAAGATAAGTGGGATCAGATACGATGAATCTTGGATGCTAAGAATCTTAGATTTTGTTTTAGTAGGTAGGTAGGTAGGAAAGGGTCTAACATTTTTAACAGAAAAGTCATCTGATGAAAGGGTGAGTTATATGAGTCCACCGGTGGATCAACATGAGGAACATGGGTGGAGAAATTAGTTGTCAGACTTTCAGGACATGTCAGACTTTCAGGACATGAGGAAAGAGGGAACAGGCTAGATAAGCAGAGGTGAAGGGTGAGAGCCTGGGGTTTGTGACTGACTGGATTTGACTGTTAAAAGGAGTGAGTCCAAGCAGATTTTAAGGTTTCAAACCCAGGTAACTAAAAGAATATGTGAAATGGAAAGGAGAGGCTGCATTTTGAGAGGGAGGGAATGATGGGGTCTTTACTGTGACCCTGAAATGTGCTCTTGGGTCTCAGGACCTTGAGAGGGATAAAGAAGACTGGATAGAGTTTCCTATGGAATCAAAACAAAAAGAGGAGTAGGATTTAAGGCAACAAGGGCTTTGCAAGAATCCGTTTTTAGGGCATTAAGTCACTGAAGTTTCATAAATGTCTACAGCGCTGCCTTGTGGCCTGGGCCAAAGGAGAGGGAGGGCCTGGTGGGATATCTCCCGAATATGCAGGGCAAAAATTGGGGATAGTTGGGGGTCTAGGAGGTGACCTTAACCGGTGGACCTACAGAGTGGACTTGGAGTTTAACTGAGACCAAACGATTTGGGAAGGGTCTGGCACTCAGAGCAGAGATGCTTCCCCGAGAGCATGGGGTGAGTTTTGCAAAATGAGTCATGGTGGGAGAGGAGAGTCACCACCCACCTAGCAGCACCCCAGTCTCCCTGCTTGTCCAGACTGAACTGGTCTTCTTTCCTCACCAGATTTGCTCCCCCCTTTAGCATGGGTTAAGATGGGCATGGGAGGTTTACGAACCCCCTGCAATTGTATACAGACATTTGTGCTTATATGGTAAATCTTTCTCTTTTTCCTAAGGAAACCATCACTATTACTCATCAGGTTCTCAAAGGGATCTGTAATATAAAAGTTTAAAAACGGCTATTTTGTAGGGATATAGATCATTTAAAAGGGATTTCAGAGGAAATACACAAAGATAAAGCTGGGGGTAATCGGTGAGTTAACAATTAAGGGACTGTGGTTTAATACAGAGAATGGAATACATTTAATATATATAACGTATAAGGAAGGACTTGGAAGACTCTGGAAAGGATTAGAAAGTTAGTATTCATATGCCAAAAAGTCTGAGGAGAGTAATTCTCATTTAATTCTCTGTATACCTCACAAATTAAACTATCCTTTTGCTCCCAGTAGAACATCCTTATCCTGAATAAGTTTGCACAAAATTTGTCATGTGCATTTGTTTCTTTTCTTTTTATCTAACTTATTTTTATATTATAAAATATTTAGGATTTTAATCTGGCTAAGAATTTCTCTCCAGCTTCTTTCTTCCAAGGAATCCTGTTGAAATGATACATCATACTTCTTTATTTTGCTCTTAGGCACCTCTTCCATTGGGGCACATAAAGCGAATGCAAGAGGTGTACAACTTGAATGCCATTAACAATTCTGAAATACGATTCAGGTACATCATTTTAACTTGTCTCTGTGGAAGAAAGTAGAAACTTGTTTAAAAGGTGGAGAAAGGGAAAGCAGAGTCTGAGGCATACATGAATTTTAAGAAATCCTTGTGAAATTTATTGCACCTGTATAAACAGAGTAGCCTTTAAGGAATAGTTGCAACATCTGTAAGATGATAGTATTATTCTTTTTATTAGCATTTGTTCTAAGCTTCTCTTGCCATAGAAAGGGAGGAGGGGAAGGATTAGGAATCCTGAGGTCAATAGGCATTCTTCTACAACTAGCCAAGTCGACTCTGATATGGGAATAGTTAGAAATCTCTAATTCTGTTACGTGGTTAATCTTTCTTAATTCTGATCTGTAGTGTGAGTCTTAAACCAAAGTTTAATTCCTTTACAAACTGTATAGATAAGGTACACGAGCACCAACATGATCTAAACTTTTTAAAAGGTATGGTCTTCTTCAAGAACAAACTCCTCTTGACTTCTCCAATTACTGGGTTGTATACACAAGGATTTGAGATTCTCAGAAAAATATACAGTGTTGTACAGCATAAACCAGAATGAGATTATTCATCATTGCAAAAATAATATTCAGTTATGCCTATATATCCTGCCCCTTCCTCCTTTGTTCCTACCCTACACCCCCTAAAAATCCTTCTTCCAGATGGTTACGGCTCTGCATTCAATCGAAATGGGAGGAAGCTATTCCTCTGGCTCTAAAAATGGCAACTGAGCAAGGACGAATGAAGTTTACACGACCTCTGTTCAAGTAAGAACCAGCTGAGACTGTGTTTTGAATTTATATCAGGAAGTTGGGGGTTGGGGGGAGGGCACCCCCATGGGGTGGCTCAGTGAGCTAGGTGTCCAACTCTGGATTTCAGCTCAGGTCATGTTCTCAGGTCGTTTACATTGAGCCCCGCAGCAGGCTCAGCACTCAGCATGGAGTCTGCTTGGGATTCTCTCCTTCTCCCTCTGCCCTAACCTCCCTCAAAAAAAAAAAAAATGGGGATCCCTGGGTGGCGCAGTGGTTTGGCGCCTGCCTTTGGCCCAGGGCGCGATCCTGGAGACCCGGGATCGAGTCCCACATCGGGCTCCCGGTGCATGGAGGCTGCTTCTCCCTCTGCCTGTGTCTCTGCCCCTCTCTCTCTCTCTCTCTCTCTCTGTGACTATCATAAATAAAAATAAAAAAAAAAGAAAGAAAGAAAGAAAGAAAGAAAGAAAGAAAGAAAGAAAGAAAGAAAGAAAGAAAGAAAGAAAGAAAGAAAAGGAACGGGGAAGAACAGTCTTAGATGTTTTTCCTGTTGCTAAAATACGTTATAAAACACCATCTAGGGATGCCTGGGTGGCTCAGTGGTTGAGCATCTGCCTTTGGCTCAGGGCGTGATCCCACAGTCCCGGGATCGAGTCCCACAGCGGGCTCCCTGCAGGGAGCCTGCTTCTCCCTCTGCTTACATCTCTGCATCTCTCTCTGTGTGTCTCATGAATAAATAAAATCTTTAAAAAAAACACCATCTAAAAATAATATTTTTAAATGTGTTAAAGAATTTTGAAATAGGAATGAAGGCTTCTAAATATTTAAAATTGGAGGCAATTTTATTAGCTTTTTTACAAACATCAATACACATTACCAATTATGGGCCAAATTGGTTCAGACACTGGCAGAATGGAAGTAAATAGAAAATAATCTTAAGTACCCAGAAAGATATTTAATTTTTTTTAAAAGATGTTATTTATTTATTTTTTATTTATTCATGAGAGACACAGAGCGAGAGAGAGAGAGAGAGAGAGAGAGGCAGAGACACAGGCAGAGGGAGAAGCAGGCCCCATGCAGGGAGCTCGATGTAGGACTCGATCCCGGGTCTCCAGGATCACACCCCGGCCTGCAGGCGGCACTAAACCGCTGCGCCACCAGGGCTGCCCCCAGAAAGATCTTTAAAAGCAAGTAGGAGATCATTGGATCATTGGTGGGTAGGCATGGAGGGGAAAAAAGAGTCTGAAGTTATTTAAATGTAATAAGAAATGAGTGGGTAAAGCCAGATGTTTTTGATTCAAATGTTGCAATGAGTTGGAAGAATAAGTTGCTGGCCATATAAAGCAATGCTCGGTAGAGGGGGAAAAGTTGTATCTTGGCTATAAGATAGAATTTAAGAATATCTTCGTGAAGTTATTTTCACTATGGATTTGGCAGGAATTCGGAAAAATATATAACCATGACATAGATAGTCACGATTAATCTTTTCGTTTACTTCACAAGTATAATGGAATTATACTTGCCAAATAAAATATTACTTGCCAAAATAAGTCATTATCCATCTTTCTTCCCCCACCAGGGACCTTGCTGCCTTTGACAAGTCTCATCATCAAGCCGTCTGTACCTACCAAGAACACAGAGCAAGTATGCACCCTGTGACGGCCATGCTGGTGGGGAAAGATTTAAAAGTGGATTAAGGACCTACCAATTGCTGATTTCAGACATTTCTCTTTTTTAAACAGAATTCACTAAGAAATATAAAAGTTCAGCTCATATTGTAACTAAAAATGTTGTTTTCATTTTGGCTTTTTATTGCTTTGTCAGTGATTTTCATAAATAAATCTGAGCACCACCCTTCCCCTACCCCCAACCAGTGGCATGTTCTTTATAAAGTGCATTTTAACAAAATTAAATCTTTTAATTTTGTGGATGTAAAATTTCTCGTTAGTTACATATTTATTTTTCCCAGCACAATCACAAGAATGTCAGCATATTATTTACCTGGGATTTTTAAGTTCTTTCACTTGACTCTACTGTGTGCCAAAAATTCAAGATGACTAGAGTATTGCTTTTTAAACAACATGAGCACTCAGTTGGATTTGCTCACCCAGCCACACAGCAGGTGTAGTATAAACACACTTTCCAAAATGTATAAACTCTAATGGGAATACTCTGCTGTCTGTTCAACCTGATTCGTCTCCTTACTGGTCATCAAATATCCTTCACCCACATAGAGCATACAGCGCACAGAAGGAAATAATACAATTATAATATCTATTATGCACACATATAATACATACTGAAAACAACAGAACAACTTGAACTAAATAAGAGAGTAACAAAGCATCCCAAGAGCATAGTACCCCAGGGCGACTCTGGGAAACACAGTTGTATTAAGGATTCTTGATTGTAAGTGACAAAACCCAAAGGATTACAAGTCAGAAAAGGAAGAGGAGGATTATTTTAAGGACACCTAAGGGGGGGGGGGGGTGTCAAAACCCATGGACACGCAGAAGAGGACTGAAACCCAGAATTGTCAAGCAAGCAATACTCTCTCTTGTCTCTCATTTCTGCTACCCTACTCCACACCATAGAGTCTGGCTACCCTCCGGCTTTGCTACTGTAAATGGTTCTTATCACATGGGAAGATTGTCTCAATTCCAAATTCTTTTTATTATTATTTTATTATATATATATATTTTTTATTGGAGTTTGATTTGCCAACATATAGCACCCAGTGCTCATCCCGTCAAGTGCTCCCTTCAGTGCCCGTCACCCAGTCACCCCGTCACCCCATTCTCCCACCCACCTCCATTATATGCTTTCAATTTCAAATTCTCAGAGGGAAGACTCTGACCCAGCTTGGGTCCACCCCTGGCTAAATAAACTTTAGCAAGAGGAATGGTGTCTTAGAGTATAAATGTGGGAGGGGCTGTCATTAAATACCCAAAACGAATGCTGATGCAGTGACAGAAATCTTAAAATAGAAGCAAACACTCTGAATAGTATCAAACCAATTCTTGTCTGTCAATATAATCCTGAGCTGCTTCTTTGCAGTCTTCTATCTTTCTGGACACATCTACACCACAGCGATTCTACTTCTCAAGGCTTGGCTCTCACTTGTCTTTCATGGCAGGAAGACCACAGGAGAGAGTTCAGCTCACACCCCTGGTACATAATCAGGTTCTAAGTGATTAGACTGAAGCAAATCCACGAACCCAAATGATGCTTTTGAGGGCTACTCCGCCCCATAAGCTTTCCCCCCACTTCAGGCTAATGTCACATTTCAGTGATCATGGATGAAGGAGCCCGGAAGTGAACTGGGGCCCAGGCAGTGAAGGATGCTATGAAGAAAGTAGAGGGCACTAGAGACACACATCAGCACAGGTTTACCTGGGGCCAGCTCAGTGGAGTCCATGTTTATAAACTGCAACTAATAAGTATATGTTGAATATGTTTATGCCAGGCCAGGATATACACATAATTTCTGGGTGAACAAAGATAAGTAATTTCTAAATATGGCTGAAGAAGAAATATGCTAAAGCAACCTAGGGAAGGGCCACTTAACCAAAGGGTTTAGGGAATGCCTCCTGGGGAAGAGAAGGCCTACACAGAGTCTTACGAGATAAGAGATCTGGCTAAGCAAAGGAAGTTGGAAGTGTGTTCCAAATGGATATAAAGGTATAGACTTATGAGATCTTTGGATCCTAAATTTGGACAGTGAAAGTAGCTGGCTCTGCTCCACAGTGTTTAGAGCACGAACTTGGAATCTCCAAACTCACATTGCTGGGAGGTGGTATTATCTGGAGGTTTCTTCCCTCACATGTCTGATGTCTGGCCTGAGATTACGCAAAAGCTGGGCTCAGCCGAGAGACTGAGCACCCTAGTAGTTTGGGTTTTCTCACAGCACAGTGGATATTTGGACTTCTTATTAGTCTTCTGTGTAAGTGCATCAATTACCAGAAAGTAGCACCAGGAAGGCAGAGAATGTATCCTCTTTCATTCCCAGCACCTAGCATAGCATCATGCTTGGGATACAACAGGTGTTCAAGAAATATCTGTTAGTTGAGTGAATGGAGAAGGGTAGAAAGTTTAGGTGCTTCACATCTAAGGGCCTTGGTTTTCTCAGAGATGTAAAAGGTAAGATCCTCCTTTGAAAATTAGAGTGAATGGATGTTAATTGGGGTGAATATTTTAGAAACTTGCTGAGCACAGAGGGGCAAGTAAAAGGATAGCACCATGATGCGCACGATCACAGAACTTTCTGTAGCCTTCCACCAGGGTGAACACAGAAGTTTATTGTGATGACCCAGGGGTGGAGTTTTACTCTGTGCAAGCATAGGTTTAGGGTTATAAAAGGATTTCAAAGTGCTGGAAAAAAGAGTGGCCCAGGTAAGTAGCTAGGACACCAGCTTCCTAGGAAAGAAAGTGAGGAAGCTGGTGGGAAATGGAGGGAAGGAGGAGCCAACCAGAGGTCAAGTCCAAGGGCAAAAATGACTCCAGTAAGGGGAGAACTGCAAGGCTAGAAGGTCGTAGTCATAAGGAGGGGTACTGGAATTTAAGATTTCTTATGTGCATCAAATTCAGGTGGTAGCCAATGAGAAAGCATCTCACACCAGTGAGGAGAGCTAAAATTAACAAGACAGGAAATAAATGTTAGTGAGGATGCAAAGAAACCTTCATGCACTGTTGGTGGGAATGCAAGCTGGTGCAGCCACTCTGGAAAACGGTGGGGAGGTTCTTCAGGAAGTTGAAAATAGAGCTACCTTACAACCTGGCAATTGCACTACTGGGGATTTACCCCATAGATAGTGAAACGCCAGAACACCTGCACCCCAGTGTTCATAGCAGCTATGTCCACAATAGCCAAAATGTGGAAGGAGCCACGATGTCCTTCGACAGATGAATGGATAAAGAAGATGTGATCTATATATACAATGGAATATTACTCAGCCATTAGGACAAATATCTACCATTTGCTTTGATGTGGATGGAACTAGAGGGTATGATGCTGAGTGAAATAAGTCAATCGGAGAAGGACAATCATCATATGGTTTCACTCATATGTGGAATATGAGAAATAGTGAAAGGGATTGTAAGGGAGAGGAGGGGAACTGAGTGGGAAAAATTAGAGAGGGAGACAAACCATGAGAGACTCCTAACTCTGGGAAACAAACATAAGGTTGCAGAAGGGGAGGAGGGTAGGGTAGGGGGATGGGGTAACTGGGTGACAGGCACTAAGGAGGGCACTTGATGGGATGAGCACTGGGTGTTACACTATATGTTGGCAAATTGAATTTAAATAAAATCTATAATAATAATTAAAACAAAATTCAGGTGGAGACAAATTCCAGGGTGTGGTCAGGATATAAGTTTCAGTAAGTCTCAAGGACTTACTGTAGTCCTTTTTTGTACACTTCCTACAAAGCTGTCAGGAAAAGAGAGATTCTGGGTGTTGGTGTTTTCTGTGAACTGTGTCTCTATTCCCAACACAAGTGAGTTTTAGTGGAAACACATGTCAAGATCTTCCCATTGCAATAACCACATGTCCAGAAACTGGCTTAACTACTAAAATGCTGCTTAGTTAAAACAGTGCCAACATTACTTTGATTCCTTTTTCATGCTTTTCAGAGTACCTTAATCTACCAGTAACGAATTGGGTGCAGGGAGCAGTTAACTGTATTAAAGATGCTTAACTGGATTAGAGATAGCCATGTCTCAAGGTGAAAGAACTTTTTTTTTTTTTTATGAAAGAGCATTTAGAAGGCAAAATAGGTATACAGAGCATTCAAGTGCAAATGATGTAATCACAAACACTTCCAGAATATTTCCAATGCACCGTGTGCTGCACTAAGGGCTTTAGACATATGAACTCACTTTATCTTCCCTAAGGCCCTTTGAAATAGGCACTAGCATTATCTCCAGCTTAGAGATGAAAACACTGAGACCTCAAAAAAGTCAAATTACTCACCCAGAGGTCACATAGTAAATGGCAGAGCCAGGATCTGATGCCAAGAAGATACTGCCAATACAGCAGTGAGGCAGTTTGCTCCCTTTCCCCTTTGAAAGGGAAACAGAGGCTAATTAATAACTTACTCGCTCAGAGCTAATAGAGTGGAGCTGGAGTCCCACTCTGGCCTGCTGAGCTGTTGACCTCCAAGCCGCAGTAGCTCATTCATCGGTGACCTTTCCTCGTGAGAACCATCCCTGACTTTCGCAGCCTCCCTTTGTGGACAGACAGCTTTAGAAAACCTCAGGGGTGGCAGGCGGCAGTTGCTCAACACATGTTTGCGGAATCAACACAAAAATGAAGATTGCCACACTCCCTGGTGTCACAGTAGGCCAGAAGGTGCCTTTTACAGTTGAGTAATTCCAGATAAAAACAGGAACACGGTGTTTGTAAGCTGCCATCAGTGGAGAACACAGAAGCCAGGGGAGGGAGAACTCAGGGACCCCTATGAGAGCCCCCCACCCGCCCAGCAAGTGCCCACAGGCACTGGGACCCGCCACCGGGCCGGGAGAAGCCAGGCCCTCCTGCGAGAGCGCGGGCTGCCCGGCTCACCTGCCGCCCACCTGCCCGCGCATCCCCGTCTCCCGCCCCAGCTCGGCTGCGGAAACCCAAAGGGCCACTGCGCGGCCCTCAATAAATATTTGTCCACTGTGCGGATGAGTAAAGCAGGAGAGGGGCGTGTCTGAAAGTCCCTCCCGCTCCGCTCCTCCCGGCGACCCCACCTCGCGTCGCTCCCAGATAAAGCCCGCGCCGCCCGCCCGCGCGGGAGCAGCGATGCCCAGGTACACGGCGCACGTGCGCGGCGAGTGGCTGGCGGTGCCCTGCGGGGACGCGGCGCTCACCGTGGGCTGGCTGGGCCGCGAGGCCATCCGGAGGTACATCAAGAACAAGCCGGACAACGGCGGCTTCGCCTCGGCGGACGACGCGCGCTTCCTCGTGCGCCGGTGCAAGGGCCTGGGCCTGCTGGACAGCGAGGACCCGCTCCACGCGGCCCTGGAGGACAACGAGTTCGTGGAAGTGGGTGAGTGGCCGCGGCCCTCGCTCGGCCCCCGGCAGGTGCGGCTGGCTGCGGGCTCGCACCTGCACCTGCCGCGGCCCAGAGGCCCGAACGCGCCTGCGCCTGGGGGAGGGAGGGACTCCCCCTCTGCCCCCCGCCCCCGGCCCCCCTTTCCAACAAGGCGACAGTCCAGGAATGGGCTGACCTGCCTAGAGGGCGCCTCTGGTAGGCAGCAAAGGCTACCTTCGAACCCAAGACGGCCTGTCTGGATCCCTGGGCAGGGAGACAATCATTTTGAAGACCCTTCTGCCCTTCAGAAGCGCCTGGAAGCCAGGGGCACAGAGGCCTAAGGGGTTCCGATTAAAACAAAATAAAGCCGGGCTGGAGCTGGGGGTGGGGGTGGGGGTGGGGGCTAGCTCTTGAACTTCTGTATGAAACCCCGCCCACCCCAGACACCTGCGTCTGTGCCTTTTGCTCTCCTCCTCGGCAAAGATGCTAAGGGCCCCCCGAAGTCCTTTTAAAGCAGCCATTTCTCCACACATGAGAGGGAGTGGAAGAGCCCTTTCTGGGTTTACCAGCAATGCCAAGTGCGGTTCTCCCCGCCATCCCTAAGGGAGCCTCTCTTGTATGCTTGTTTCAGTCATAGAAGGCGATGCCATGTCCCCCGACTTCATCCCATCGCAACCAGAAGGAGTGTACCTGTATCCTTTCCTGGGGGCCGGGGCTGCCCTGGGGGCTCCTCCGCGGGGGGCGGGCGGCCTGGGGCGGTCTCACACTCCCCGGGGTTTTCCTTTACCAGGCGTCAGGTACAGCAAGTACCGGGAGCCTGAAAAGGTAAGCTGCAAGCCACACTCTTTTGGTAAAGAAAATTAAGTCCCCCTCGTTTCAGGAGGGGTAGGGCCAGCCAAATTTATGAGCAAACGGCATCAGGACGGGGCTTTATCCCGCTCTGCGGAGTAGGAAGAGGCATTCTGCTCGCTTCTAGCTTTCTTTACTCAGCGACCTCTTGAGCAAGCGGCCTTTCCCACCAACACACGAATGTTTCAGAGCAGGGGGGAAATCTCTTCCCCACTGTCTTGGCCAAGCAGCCCGGCTGCCCAAGCTCACAGAGGTCCCCTTCTTTTGTGCAGTACATTGCCTTAGATGGGGACAGTCTGACCACAGAGGATCTGGTCAACCTGGGGAAAGGACACTACAAAATAAAGGTACAGGGGAGGGCGGGGAAGGATATCGTCTGGCCTTTTTCACTGCCTATGAAGTTTTCAATGTGCTCTGCTTTGACCGACGTTTTCCTAGCTCACCCCAACTGCTGAAAAGAAGGTGCAAAAATCCAGGGAAGTCATAGAGAGCATCGTGAAAGAAAAAACTGGTATCCTTTTCTCTTTGTCATACAATTCTTGCTATTGAATTTTTTTTTTAATGGTCTGCCTCTAATGGTACAATGTCTGTTTTTACTTTTGTTCTAGTTGTTTATGGTATAACTACAGGTTTTGGGAAATTTGCCAGAACTGTAATTCCTGTCAATAAGCTAGAGTAAGTCTGACCCCCACCCTCCTCAGCAAACACACATTCACATGCCTCCGAGTGTCCCCATCTTTGAGATTACTTTCAACAAGAGAAGTAATTAACATTTGCCCCAATTTCCAGATGAGGAGGATGAGGTTCCTGTTCACTTGCATACAAGCTGGCATTGAAAACACAGGCTTGCTGCTTTCTTCCCTTGCATGCATCCCACTGCCTTTAGTCTGTCTCTCCAAAGAGTCACCTGTTCTTCCCTTCATTTCCCTAGCTGAGGGGACACGTTCACTGCGAGATATCTAAGAGAGGTCTTCCCTTTCTCTTCCAGAGAGCTCCAGGTCAACTTAGTACGTTCACACTCTTCAGGTAAGTCATTTCAAACATTAAGTGACTTATAGATCTTGTTTGATCTGATGAATAAAGTGCAGCACGGCGTGAGGCATCCTGTAACAGCTGTGAATAGCTGGTGCACTCTAAAAACTAGTGCCAATTCTGCTTCAGGGGAGGAAGGGAAGCACAAGGCACCATGCAAGACCACCTTTCAGCTGAATCAGAAAAGGAATGGTCCAAGTTGGAGGGATGGGGTTGGGGCAGGAGCACGTGTACTGCCATGCCAACAGAGTGGTGCATTCAGGGAACGAAGTTAAGGCTGGAATTCAGGGAATGAGTTGATCAGGATGAGGTGAGGTGGGAAGGTCTGTCAAGAATCTAGTCTGGATGGTATTCTAAGGGTGTCGGGTTAGGTGGGGCTCACTGAAGCATTCGAGGGAAGAGAACTGAAAAGGCAAAACTGGGCTTTCACATTTCTCTAGAAGATGGGACTTTCAGAAGCAGGACAGTCAGGAAGGAGAGTGGTCCAACTATCTGAGTCAAGAGGAGAAAGGTGGTAGGAGACAGGACTGAAGTGGAGAAAGATTTGAGAGTTGGAGGTGGGAAAGGTTTTGATTTTTCTAGGAGAAGAATATCAATTCTGTTTCTCAGGTGTCGGGAAACCACTAATCCCTGAAAGATGTCGGATGCTCTTGGCTTTAAGGATCAATGTCTTGGCCAAAGGATACAGTGGCATTTCCCTGGAGACCCTCAAGCGAGTTATCGAAGTATTTAATGGTAATGCCATGGATCTCCAGGCTGACCCTCCATTGAGGCTGGGCATGTACCACAAGTAGATTTGGTTGAAGGCATAGTGAGGAACTAGCAGAGACAAGATGACATAAAATGATGGAGATGAATGGAAATGGGCTTGGTGAGAAGGAGGATGGCTGAGGGGGTGAGGGTGGGGGCAGAGACGCTTACTCCTATGTACCTTCAACTCATTCTTCATCACCCTTTGCTTAGTATTTGGCATCTTTATAGAAGTCTGGAACAAACTCCTTAAGTCTATCCCTAAGCTCAAAGCTAGAGAGAACCTTTAATTCAGTGATGCCCAGATGTGGTTTATAGAAGCTGCAGCCAATCGTCTGAGAAACACAACAATTCCTCAATGTCCATCCCAAACACCATTTCAGTAGTTCAGTAGTGGATCACTACGTTTGTATCTTTGGGGTAAATACCCAGTAGTGCAATTGCTGGGTTGTAGGGTAGCTCTATTTTCAACTTTTTGAGGACCTTCCATAATGTTTTCCAGAGTGGCTGCACCAACCTGCATTCCCACCAGCAGTGTACAAAGGTTCTTTATATTACTTTTTTAATGTAAATATGTATATGTTTCCAAACATTCTCCAATAGCTTTTTTTTTCTTCAATAGCTTCTAATGGCTACACACACTCTTTGCTCATATGGAAGTCTCTTAATTCATATTTAGATCATTTATAACTTGTTCCTAGGATCAAAGCTGTAATGAACAACAGCTAGTTCCTGATCTTTAAGATGCATTGTTACAATTTCTAAAAATTTCTTGGTCTGATTAGAACATGCATAGTAAGTGCAAAGGGGGTAGAGGACCAAGGAGGAGGAAAAAGTTAAAGGAATAGATAATCCTTTGGGGATGTGAGTTTCAGATCACCTTCTTTCCATGCAGCCTGGTCTGGATTATTTCTCTATGTACAGGGTTTCCCAACCACCTCCACACAGCAAATCTGAGTATGTCTGGCTAAAATCTGAATGCTTTCCATTGTCCTTAGGATAAAGTCTAAACTTAAAAAAATATATATATTTCCTATGCTGTACCTTTCATCCTCATGACTTACTCATTCCATAACTAGAAAGCCTTTGTCTTCCACTCCCCTTCACCCATTTTGCCTATGCCCCCACCTCTGTCAACCATAATTTTATTCTCCATATTTATGAATCTAATTCTGTTGTTTTTGTTTTAGATTCCACATACGAATGAAATCACCTGGTATTTATCTCTGACTTATTTTATTTAGCATAGTATCCACTGGTTCCATCCATGTTGTCACAAATGGCAAGATCTCATTACTTGTTATAGCTGAGCAATAGTTCACCTCTTTCACCTCTTTCTTATCCATTCATCTATCATTGGATCCTTGGGCTGCTTTCGTATCTGGGCTTTTATAAATAATGCTACAGTAAATATAGGGGTGACATGTATCTTTTTTTCAAATTAGTGTTTTCATTTTCTTTACATCTAACTACCCAGTAGTGGAATTACTGGAGCATATGGTATTTCTATTTTTAATGTTTTGAGATTTCATACTGTTTCCCACAGTGGCTGTACCGACTGGCATTCCCACCAACAGTGCACAACATTCCCCTTTCTCCACTTCCTCATCAACACTTGTTGTTTCTTGAGTTGTTTTATTTTAGCCATTTTGCCAGATGTGAGGCAATAGCCAATTGTGGTTTTGATTTGCATTTCCCTGATGATTAGTAATGCTGAGCATCTTTTTATATGTCTGTTGGCCTTCCGTATGTCTTCTTTGAAAAAATGTCTATTCAGGTCCTCTGCCCATTTTTTAATTGGATTATTTGGTGTTGAGTTCTTTAAGTTCTTTATATATTTTGGATTCTGACCCCCTTATCACACATATCATTTGCAAACATCTCCCATTCAGTAGGTTGTCTTTTCCTTTTGTTGATGACTTCCTTTGTTGTATAAAATATTTTATTTGGGTATAGTCCCAATAGTTTATTTTTGCTTTTGCTTCCGTTGCCTGAGGAGCCATGTCTACAAAAATGTTGCTAAGGCCAAGATTAGTGATTACTGCTTATGTTTTCTTCTAGGAGCTTTATGGTTTTGGGTCTTACATTTGTGTCCTTAGTCCATTTTGAGGTAATTTTTATATATGGTGTGAGAAAGTGGTCTAGGTTTCCCAGCACCTTTTATTGACAAGACTGTTTTCCCCATTGTATATTCTTATGTTCTCTGCTATAGATTTATCAACCATTTAGGCATAGGCCATTATTTCTGGGTTCTCTGTTCTGTTCCATTGATCTATATATCTGTTTCTATGCCAGCACCATACTGTTTTGATTACTACAGCTTTGTAGTGTATCTTGAAATCTGAGATTGTGATATCTCCAGCTTTGTTCTTCTTTCTCAAGGTTGCTTTGGCTGGTGCTCCTTCCTGCTTATCCCTTCTTATTCCCCTCTGCCTTTTTTTTTTTTTTTTTTAATAGCGGCTCAGCCAGGTCCCTTAAGCATTAGTTAGGCTTGAGGAATTGTCTTTCCCCAGGTATTTGTGCCATAAAGCGATCCTAGCTCCTATGGGGGGGGGGGGGGGAGGTTGGCCTCCCTGGCTGAATGAGGATAGCCAGAAGTAATTGGTGCCTCTTTCTCTCCCAGCCTCCTGCCTGCCCTACGTTCCAGAGAAAGGAACCGTTGGTGCAAGTGGAGACCTTGCTCCACTCTCTCATCTTGCTCTTGGGCTAATTGGAGAAGGGAAGATGTGGTCTCCAAAGAGTGGCTGGGCTGACGCTAAATACGTAAGACTTTAATAACAACTTGCATCCGCAGTAATTTCCCCAGGCTGGACGCCAGCTGCTCTGGCATGCTTTGTAGCACTGAATCCTTACGGCAGCCTGGGGATGGAGCCACCGTTATCCCTGTTTTGTAGATGAAAACTGGAGCTTACAAGTCAACCTAGGTAAGGCTCTTAGCTTCCATACATTACCCTCAGGCTTCTGGAACTCGATGGTCACCTTGGAGAAAAGGTACAGTGGCCAGTGTTAACCCCAGCAATTTATTCTTCAGCTAAAACTATTCCAGGGCTTATCTAGGAGACCTCACACTGTTGTGGGTTTATTTAGTCTCTGGTCTCACAGGACAGAGCTGTGGATCATAGCACTGACTGTATGGCCTCTGGAAAGCAGGCTCCTTCTCCCTCCCAGCTCCTACCCCAATGGCTAATCAGAAGGGCTTGTTCATCCATCTCCAGATTCCATCGGAGCAGCCCAAAGAATTATTTGAAGTGTTAGCTCAGATCAATTGCTGAGATCCCTCAGTGAAGGGGCAGAGGACCAAGGAGGAGAAGTTAAGGGAACAGATAATCCTTAGGTGGATATAGGTTCCAGATCACTTTTCTTCTCTAGAACTTGATCTTTATTTCTTGGTGCAGGGTGTTTGCTCAGCCACCTTCCCACAGCAAATTTGAGTGTGCCTGGCTGAAGCCTGTAATGCTTGCCATTGTCCTTAGAATAAAGTTTAAGTGATTTGTGAGAGTCTTGGTCTAATGCCTCCTCCTAGGTTCTACGTTACAGGAGCTGGAGCTTCCTTACAGCTGGAATGTGCTGTGTCTGGGACAGAGGGACCACCCCAGGCTCATTCTTCTCTTCCCCACTCACTCCTGCTCCTCCTGCTCCTCCTGCTCAGAAGTCCTCTGGGAAGCTTCCCTCTCTGTCCTTCAGGTTCTCCTCCCTGGCCCCTCCTTTGTGCTCTTCCAGCATCTTATCTGCTCATTTGCCTGCAAACCCCACACACTCCCTACTTCCTAGAACACTTACGATATTCTTAAATCTGTAATTGTCTGTAATTGCCCCTGAGCTAGACTGTCTCAATTTTCCTAGGCCAGCCCTGGTCCAACACCCAGGACAGAGTGGTGTGTAATGAGTATGCTAATAAGCTTGTGAAATGGACATGGTGAATGGTGCTGACTCTGTCTTCCTTCTTCCCTAAAGGGACCTTAATGTAATGACTGTTCCACTTCTTTTATTTCAGGGGAAGATTATTCTGCCAGTGTTTAGCTAAGTAGGATGAGGGTGGAGGAGTTTTTAGGTCAAGCTCTGGAGGCAGAGAATTGTGGACAGTCAGGAACCCAGCCTCAGTACAGTATGAAGTGCCCATATGTGCTCAGAAAGCAGCAGGAGAAAAAGTGAGTCACTAAGGTAGACGTTGAATACAAAGGACCTAGGAACCAACATCCAGGGTTACTTCTGTAAATGCTAGAGCCCCTTATTTAAGTACAAAAATTATGTGAAATGTAAGTCTACTTTTAGACTAAAGAACAGAACTAGAGCGTAGACCAGAGTCGATGAACAGAATCAATTCACATAGGTCTAACTTTTTATAAAACAGATCTTTAGGCTGAAGGATATTTTACTGATTCCTTATGAAATTGGAAATAAATCGGTATTTCATTGATATCCATTTTTTATCTTTTTAACCATTCTGCAGGTCCTGGAAGCTCATGGATTGAAACCAGTTGTTTTGAAACCAAAAGAGGTAAACAGATCAAGGAAAATTTACTCATTTTAATAAGGCTTTATTTGTATATTATTTTCAGTCTTAAGATCAGTCTCTTGGGTTTCTTAAATGTGGCTTTCATGTTTGTTAAAAAGTTTGTCACTGAAGAAAGCACTCCTCCACAAGCATTTAAAAGATTCTTTATGCCATAGATGCTTAGGGGTTCTCTGACCTAAGAACTTAAACTTCAAAGCAGGATCTCTAAAGATACCTCACAGATGCTAGAAATCAAGATTCCTCAGAGTGCTCTCAACCAAGAGTCTTGGACCAGAATTTTTATGATATCTCGTCAACTCTGATGAGCAGTTAAAGAAAAGCAGCATAATTAGGAGCTATAAAGATTTCATGTGCAGTCTGCACTGGCGGTTCCTGGCTGCCTTGAGAATGGGAATACTTAACAGGTATTCCATTTGCCAGGTTTATACAGCAATTTTGCATAGGATGGAACTTAATCCTCCCACGCTTACATAAGCATTACTGCCCTGCACTTTAGAAAACATAAATAAACACCACTCAGCCGACTGGTCAACTCTCCTCTTATGGAAACAAAAGATATGAAATCAACTTGAACATGGGTTACAATAAATCTAGCAAAGGACTTCCCTCTTCCTTTTCAAAGGGCCTGGCGCTCATCAACGGGACACAGATGATCACGTCCCTGGGCTGTGAAGCCGTGGAGAGAGCCAGTGCTATTGCACGCCAGGCAGACATCGTGGCCGCCCTGACTCTGGAGGTGCTCAAGGGTACTACCAAGGCCTTCGACACTGGTCAGCACAGTTCTTCCACTGGGTTGCTATTCGTCAACTGGAGCAGGTTGGGCGGGTGGGTCTAGGTCTTTAGACATGAGAATGGTGGGAGTGGACGGTAGGGGAAGAAGAAAAAAACCCAAGTGCCTACAGCAGGTCCAGTATTGCCACATCTTCCTCCGAGTTGTGCCACACTTGATCCTTACAATGACCACATTTTACAGACAGATGCTGACTCTAGAGTTTGCCCAGGATTCCGGATCACCCAAGTCTGACTCCCATCAGACTGGGTGCTGTCTTAGGAACCTGTTCACAGGGTTTTAGAAGTAGAGCAGGACTAAAGTTGGTTCCCCTTAGAAAATTGGGAGAGGACAACAATAGAAGTTGCAGCTTACCTGTAAAGTAGTGAATTTGAAAGACTGCCTACCATTATATGTAGTAGGACAGAAAAACTGTCTAGAGATGATATAAAATGATCAAAAATTGGCCGCTGCAGAGCTCCCTTCCATTTGAGCCTAAATCTTTTTAGGGTAGACCCAGGTTCTCAAGTTGAATTCCCAGTGGGCCCAACATATAGTTTGCACTTGGCTATTTAAAGTGGAAGATATACAGTTGGTAAGGGAAATCTTGCTTTTGGGGTAAAGTTTCTAATTGGGAATGGTGGTAAGAACCTCTGGTTCTGAACCATCGATGGTAGTCTGTACTAATGTAAGAATTGCTCTGACTTTTTTTTCCTTCTGTCAAACCTAGACATCCATGCTGTTCGCCCTCATCGTGGGCAAATTGAAGTTGCTTTTCGGTTTCGATCCCTCTTGGACTCAGACCACCACCCATCTGAAATAGCAGGTCTGGGCATGTTTCTGCAAATGAGCTGATGCAGTTTTGTGTTTTGTGGGAAAAAAAAATTGATAACCTGTCCCTTGCCATAACCTTCCACAGAAAGTCACAGGTTCTGTGATCGTGTTCAGGATGCATATACCTTGCGCTGCTGTCCACAGGTAAACAAACAAAAAAATCTTTGCTTTTTTCCAACTCGGGGAGGGGGGAACAGAAAAAGAGGAACGTGTGAATAAGTCATGTAATGGTCAATTATAATCCAAATTTCCTTACTGCCTCTTTTAAAAATGATGCATATCCTACTTCTATTTGTCCAGTTATTGCAGACTTTCTATTCTACGTGATAAGCTGTTTGTTTCCTTTGGATTTGCTTTGCTCGCTTCTCTCGTACGGAAGCACAAGAGACAACTTGCTAGGTTGGTTTAGTGCCCTCACTTTTAAAAATGCTTAGTAATAACATCATCCTAACCAGTTAGTGGGACTTAACTGGTTCTCTCTTTTAGGTACAACAAGAACCAGCATGCCATCGAGGTTCGCAGGAAAAGCGAATCATAATTCAAGTGCATATCGTGGTTGTACCTTATCTGCATTTAATAAGCAGATACAAACCATCACAAGTAAATCTGTGAGGCTTAACTTTAGATTTAAAAAAATGCAAAGGACCTGAGTTGGCATGAGGCATTCAGCATTACAAATGTTACAGCTCCACTTGATGGGATGAGCACTAGGTGTTATGCTATATGTTGGCAAATTGAACTCCAATTAAAAAAAAAAATGTTACAGCTCATTTGTATATGGCAATTAATCAGATGAGAGATTAATATACTTCTCAAGAATGAAACAATATTTCATCTTGTGCCCGTTGCTAGTCTAGAGTGTAATCGAGAGTCCTCCCTGGAGTAAATACCCTCATTTCCTTTTACTCAGCAAGTTCCATTCTAGCCAGTTGATTGAAAATGTCTATGGCAAAATATTGCTAAATTATCCGTACAGCACAAATAAATCCCAGTTTAAAACATCCTTGCTATTCTAATACGAATATCAGACTCTACATGACAGACACCATTATTAGTGTTTTCAATGTATTCACTCATCTGATCTTATATTTTAGGTCCACGGTGTGGTGAATGACACGATAGCATTTGTGAAGAACATCATTACCACAGAACTTAATAGTGCAACAGATAATCCTGTATCTTTTGACTGCTTCCTAAGCCAGAATTATAGAATTCCAGCTGGTAATCTTTAGATCTGCTAAAGTGATTGTTTTGTATAGCATCTTCATTCTGTCACTCTGTTTCATAGACTAAATACCTGAGGTTCAGAGGTTAAGTGACTCTCTCTAGATTTGAGCTGGTAAGTGACAGAGGCAGATCTGTGAACCTGACTTCACTTCAGAGTCTAACACACGGTGCTTTCCATATGGACCCATTAAAGGCTAAAGGGTGTCTTCCCAGCATTGGCTGAGACAGTTCATGAAAACATTTGCCCCAAGAGCCAGGGCTGAGATTGCTGATAGAGGATGAAGACCCATGTCACAAATGTGATTGTGGGGACCCTGGGTAGCTTGGCATTTATGCAAGCCTTCCTGGCTCCGGGGATACCTTAAACGGAAGGCAATTTGTTGACATTTACCAAAGTATTGCCCCAAGAGTTATGGCTTTCCTCATCTCAGGTTTTTATTTTTGGTGCGGACTTTACTCCAATCAGGGTTTCCAAATTTTATGAAGAATAGTAAGAATCCTTCCATTTCTCAAAGATGAAACCCTTCTTTTCTTCATGGTGTAGGTATTGTAGAGCCAAATTCTTTTTGCTTTGGAATGTTCTTTGATGGTATAGTTCCTAGATGTTGATGTGGTCAGTCCAGGGTCACACTGGCAAAGTCTTCACAGAGATACTTGATATTGCCTTTGAAGACCACCCAGGCCCTTAGGAATATATTTTTCCTATCCCACGTCTGCCTCAGTTCTTTTTTTAAAATGTGTTTATTCATGAGACACACACAGAGGCAGAGACATAGGCAGAGGGAGAAGTGGGCTTCCTGTGGGGAGCCTGATGAGGGACTTGATCCCAGGACCTCAGGATCACGACCTGAGCCGAAGGCAGACGCTCAACCACTGAGCCACCCAGATACCCCTGCCTCAGTTCTTAACACTGGAGAAAGTGCTGAGTTAACAACCCTGAAAGCCTTTCACAGCTTAGGTAAGCAGACAGGTTTCACAGCAAATCTTCCTGTGTAAGATTTATCACAGGATGTTTCCAGTGTGGTTTCTCTGACAAGCTTACTTCAGGATGTGTGTTTTATGTCCTCAATGTCAGATTGTTCTACAGTGAAGTCAGACCCACACTAAATGATTCTCAACTCACTTACCTCAACACCACTCTACCCCCCAAAACAGAATAGCGCTTTCATGAAGACTATGTAAGTCTACCAGTTCTTGTAGAGGAGAGGTATCCATTCTACACTTCCATAATTTAGACTTGAGAAGGTATTTTAAAGAATAAAAACAAAGAATTACCACTAAATTACTGGATATGAGAGAGGGATATTTCCTTACTAAATTCTCCCACCACTTACTGCAGCAAAAATTTCAGCCGAAAGTACTTTCCTTTCTCAATTAAAGATTCTTAATTATTGATGAATTTCCATAAGGTAATATTTGGGAATTTTCTTGCAATACTGGTATTAGTTGAAAGAATATTATTCTTAATTTTTCAATTGTAGATACAGAGCACCTATTAACACAGTTGCTCAATGCTATGGATGCTAAATTCTAATTGCTATAATCTGATAACCAACAAATTTGGAACTGGAGAACAATCAAACATGCTTAAGTCCTAAGTAGGTGCAGAGATTACTTGCTATAAGGGTTCAAAGAAAAAAAAAAAAGGGTTCAAAGAATGAAGAGAAGACTAGGGCCTGTGACTGGGGGTGGGTTGGTGGAGAAGAGCCAGCACTGGGCCTAACAGGCTCACAGTTTTATGCATAGAAAAGGTAACTCCCAACTTGACTAAGTTAATGTAATACATGCATCTCCAGCTCTTTGGAAGTCAGAATCTTTCTCACACAGAGTGAGTTCCTAGTTGATAGAAATAAATATTCTCTAGTCCAGTAGATGTAAGTCAGCTCTTTGGAAGGGTTGTTATTGCATTTGTCTGGGTGCCTATTGGTTTAAGTGAAGTGCGTGATAGAATGGAATAATCTTTGAGGGCATTAATATGCGGTGAGTCTAAGTTGCTCCTACTTAGATGGGTTTGCAACAGCCTATTGGCCACCATTTGCTATGAATGTTGCTACAGGATCACTGAGTAGAGAGTTTGAAAGTCTTTCAAGAATTGATTGTTCCTGACAATTTGGTGGTTGCTCCTCAGCAAAGTCTTCCATTCAGCAAATTCTTCTACGGAAGGCAAGCTCACATAGTCCACTGAAAAAATAGAACTAGTGTCCTGATCTCTGTTCTTAATTTTAGATATATACTTTTTGAGGGAAAGTGCTAATCATCAAATAACTATAGTTATGGTGTTTGAGAATCTCTAATTTCAGAAAGAAAAGTTTCCTGTTCCATGTTTCTTTGGCCCCCAATTAGGTGTACATCATTCATCTTTAAGGTTTTGGGTATTTGTTTTGTTGTTTTTGCTTTTGCATCCATTCATGTCAACAACTGCTTGTAGAAGGACTCTCCTTCCCTCCACCCATATTTGTACAAGAGCTACCAGTGTTAAAAATTAGCCTTAACCTGTTTTGCAAGATGGTTTTTGCCAGCAGAGGAGAGACTATTTCTGGAGGAAACTTCCATGGTGAATACCCAGCCAAAGTAAGCTTTTTAGAATTGCTCCTAACCCTGAAAGCATAATCCAATTTAAACCAACTGAACTGAGATGCTCTTTCTAGGCTCTAGACTATTTGGCCATTGGAATCCATGAACTTGCTGCGATTAGTGAAAGAAGAATAGAAAGGCTCTGTAATCCCTCCCTCAGTGAGCTGCCTGCCTTCCTGGTGGCTGAAGGTGGCCTGAACTCTGGGTTCATGATTGCACATTGCACAGCCGCAGCACTCGGTAAGAATACTGCCCCTTGCCCAGAACCCAAGTCTGTCCATTTCATCTGAAAGTGTCAAATTTTGTCCTTGAATTCCATCTTTGTCCCCACCTCTTTCGCATCCCACCTGTCTTGGTAGAAATGCAGAAGGAAGTCTCTTTAACATTTTTTTAGAAAAAAACTAAATAAAACGTAAACAAAGCTATACGAAAACACAATAATACCCTAATGACTTTGTGAATAATGAGGTTTCCACAATTTCTCTGTAGAAAGCAATTTGACATCACACAGGAACTTCACCTTTGTAGCTTTTTCCCAAATCCCAATTTGAAGACTTTCAGAAGGAAAAAAGACAAAGATATCTATAATTAATGGCAAAACTTGAACTGACCTGAATGATTAAACTCTGGGTACATTCTATTAGACATACCAAACACTGAAAACATAAAGATGTGATTACAATATGCAAAAACGCAGGGTGGCTGGGTGGCTCAGGTCATGATCCAGGAGTTCAAGCCCCACCTCAGGCTCCCTGCTCAGTGGGGAGTCTGCTTCTCCCTCTCTCGCTGGCTCCCTCTCAGCTTGTGTTTTCTCTCTCTCTCTTTCTCTCAAATAAATAAATTCTCTTAAAAAAATAATATGCAAAAATGCTCATAAGAAGATGCCCTCCAGGAAAACTGAGCTTCAGTATAGCTGATTTCTGACTCAAAACTGTAAGTAACACATTAGAACAGGGTTCAGTACAAAGAACATGCCAAGGGCTTCATTTATATTTGCTCACTTAATGGTCACAACAATGCCAAGAGGCGTGCACTATTATTACCTCCATTGTACAGAGGAAAACCTGAAGATCTGAGACCTTAGGTGACTTACCCTGGACAACTAGTAAGTAGAACTGAATTCAAACCCAGGCATTTTTGTTCTCAAATCTGTGCTCTTACTTCAAATAATGTGAATCTCATTTTAATCAGTACTTAATCCTAAAACATGATTGCCAAATTTAACAAATAGAAATGCAGGGTTTCCATTTAAATTTGAATTATTCAGGACATAAGTACAAAAAAATCATTTGTTTTTCTCTGAAATTCAGAGTTAACTAAACATTCTGTATTTTTTCGGGCAAACCTACCCAAGAGGCAAGAGAGCATGTGGTTAAGAGCATAGACTCTAGGTTCGAATTCCAACTCTGCCATTTATCAGAGGTGTGATATGGAGCAAGTTTCCTATCACTCTCAGTTTACTCCTCTGCAAAATGGGGGGTAATAAATTTACCTAAGGGGACTGATTTGAGGATTAGATGAATTAATGCATATAAAGCCTTAGAACTGTGCCTGGCCATGTTGTGTAAGCACAAAGTAAATATTAGTTGCTATTAATATTACTCCTAACCCCTTCCTCACCAAAGCCTCACATGGAAACTCAACACAACCAAAAGGAATTCATTGTGTCCTCTATCCAGTATATTCTAATTGCTCACTTACCTCCTTATTAAAATACTCCTTTCAAGGGCACTGACTTCTCACATTAACAGATCTAGATCTAGAAAACAACAGGGACTTTGGAAAGCCTCGTTTGAATGTGTTTTCCTTCCCTAAACTGCCTATTGAAGTTGTGCACCTTGGTTTCATTAGAAGGAAATGAATAGTTTTCTTTCCCAGGGCCAAGTAACTTCTCTTTCAGAACGAGCCTCACCACAGACCACTTATCCATATAAGCAGGCTTAGGGTCCTGGGACCTGGGACTTGCAGCACTTGAAACCTGGAAAGGCCTGGGCAGACCAGGATGAGCTGACCACCTGGTCTACATCGCTAGATTATCTCGGGATCCTTTATAGTACAGAGGGCAACTGAAGTCTCACCCAGCCGCCTTCAGGGGCAAAAATGTAGGGGAGAAAACTCTCCCCTGGTTTCTGGGGCAGGAGGAGGAGCCCGGTAATCTAGGTCCTCCTTACTTAATGTGTTGTCCTCAAGCCAAGAATCTGGCCATCAGTTGATAGTTTGTTAGAACAGCAGAATCTCAGGCCCCACTCGAAACTCGACATTTGCATTTTGACAAGATGGGAGTGACTCATAGGCGCAATAAAGTTGGAGACACCAATCTAGGCCATCTCTAGAATTTCCCCCTCCTCCCCAAGATACGTCTGGCAGTCATGGAGTCTTTGTTCAAACCCAGTACAACCACTTGTGTCATCACTGGACAGTCTGAGCCGTAAAATCTCCTTGCTCAAGATCTGTGGGTCCAGTCTCCATCCTTAGATACCACCCTGAATTCTAATGCCTCCTCTGCTGATACAACCAGTCCAGTTCTTCTTGAGTACTTGGAAAAGCCCACCATGTCTTTTTTACCTAGCCTCCCTGGCATGCTAAATGCTTCCAGTGTTTTCCACTGGTCTTTGTAATAGGGTTTGTAATAAGGTTTCTATCTGGTCTTAGCACACTCACTAGTCCTTCCTTTTCATTTTGATACAAACCCAACCTGCTTCCTCTTCCCAAAATAATTTTAGACTATCCAGTGCTTCGATAACAACCAAGAGCTTCTAGAGGGGATACTCCACAATGTTGAGCACATTGAGCAGCCAACATGGCAATTTTTCCTATTTCTAATATGAAAATGAGCATACTAGCATATTCAACTTGCATTGGCCTCTTGCAGTTTCTGAGAACAAGGCTCTGTGCCATCCCTCGTCTGTGGACTCTCTCTCCACCAGCGCTGCCACAGAGGACCATGTCTCCATGGGAGGATGGGCAGCAAGGAAGGCCCTTCGGGTCATCGAGCATGTGGAACAAGGTAAACCCGGCCAGTCTGGGATGGCAGGCCTCACTGATAAACTACAACATGTGTGATCCTCAATGTAGGATCCCTACCAGCAGCATCAGCATCACCTGGGAACTTGTTAGGAGGGCAGATTCTTAGGCCCGGCCCCCAACCTGCTAACTAAATCAGAAACTCAAGGGAAGAGAACAGAACAATATGGGTTTAACAAGTCTTCCAGGTGACTCTGAGGCTCACTGAAATTTAAGAACCACACCTGCTGTCAAATAAGTGTCACGGTTGGCTTAATTTTTTAAACAATTGAAAACATATTCATAGGTGGAGAGATTAGTACCACAACCCCCCTTTATACCTAACTCTGACTCAACAGCACATTTGCTTCATTTTTTTCCTTTTCTCAAAGTATGTTTTTTTTTTTTTAAGATTTTATTTATTTATTCATGAGAGACACAGAGAGAGAGAGAGGCAGAGACACAGGCAGTGGGAGAAGCAGGCTCCATGCAGGGAGCCTGACATGGGACTCCATCCTAGGTCTCCAGGATCACGCCCTGGGCTGAAAGTGGTGCTAAACCGCTGAGCCACCCGGGCTGCCCTCAAAGTATTTTCAAGCGAATCCCATCACATTATTTTCTTCCTGCATATTTTATCCCTTAAATATGAATGCTTTTTTATCCACCATGATTCCGTTATCATATCCAACAAAAAATCAAGTCTCAGTATCACTGTTGAGTACATATTCAAAATTTCCCAATTATTTCAGTGTCTTCATAGTGGCCTTGTTCAAATCTGAATTCAAGGCCCACATTTTAAATTTGGTGGTCAAGATTTTAAGCTTCTTTTCATCCAGAACAGCCCCCTCTCCTTTTTTTCTTCATGCCATTGACTAGTTAAAAAAACATGTCAGTCTTCTATTAGAGACTGACATTCTGGATTTACCTGTTAGCCTCCTTGTGGTGTTACTTTTAACTTTTAATCTGCATGTTATCTTTGTTCCCTGTGTTTCCTGTATGCTGCGGGAGGCTTAACAAGATTCAAATCCATACCTTTTGGTAGATAGTTTCTAGGGTGGAGCCGTGTTAGACCAACCTCTCCCTGCCTCCTTAATTACTACTTGTTTTGTTATTTTTTTAAAGAGGAATAGCCTTCCTTTAGGCATTGTTATCTAAGCTCCTAAATTTTCCCAACTGTATTGGAAGCTGTGGGATGACAAAAGAGTATCACTACAATAATTCCCCCCTTATCCATGGAGGAGGGGGAATGTTCCAAGACCCCTGGTGGATGACTAACACCATGGTTAGTACCAAGCCCTATGTATACCATGTTTTTTCCTATACGTACATACCTATAATAGTTTAATTTATAAATCAAGCACAGTAAGAGATTAGCAAGAATAATTAATCAAATAGAACAATTATAACAATATATTGAAATAAAAGTTATGTGAATGTGAACTCTCTCAAAATACCTTATTGTGCTTTACTCACCCTCTTGTGACGATGTGCGATGACAAAATGCCTACAGGGCGAGATGAAGTGAGGGGAATACCGCAGGTGTTGTGAAGTAGCATTAGGCTACTATTGACCTCCTGATGATTCGACAGGAGGAGGAATCTGACAAATCATCAGAAGGATTACCTGCTTCCAGAATGTGGTTGACTTCGGGCCACCGAAACAGCAGAAAGCAAAACAGCAGATAAGCAAGGACTACAGTATTTTAAGACAAATGTGGGAGAGTTAAGTGCTCTTCTTATTGAGATATAATTTACATACCCTACAACCACCCATTTGCATTGTACACTTCAGTTGTTATTAGTATATTCACAGAGTTGTGCAATCACTACCGCAAATCAATTTTAGAACAATTTCATCCCAAAAAGAACCCTTGTATCCTTTACCTATCACTCTCACATTCTCACCTGGCCCCCAGGCTCAGGCACCCATTGATATACTTTCTCTCTCTCTGGATTTGCCTGTTCTGGACACTTCACATACACGGCATACAACACATGGGCTTTTGTAATGGCTCAGTCAGCACAATCAATGTGTTCAAGTTTCTTCCACACTGTAGCATGTGTCAGCACTTCATTCCTTTCTCTGGCTGGATAATATTCCATTGTATGGATATACCACATTTTGTTTACCCATTCATCGGGTGAGGGATATTTGGGTTTTGTCCACTTTTTGGCTAATATAAATACTGCTGCTGTGGACATTTGTGTACAAGTTTTTGTGCAGACATATGTTTTCATTTCTCGAGAGTGGAATTGCTGAGTCATATGGTAGCTTATGATCATCTTGTTGAGGAACTGCCACACTATTTTCCAAAGTGGCTGTGCCATGTCACTTTCTTACCAGCAGTGTTTGAGAGCTGATTTGTCCACATCCTCACCAACACTTGTTATTATCTGCCTACCATGGTGTGATCCTAATGTCCGCATTGAGCATGTTGCTCTGGCCAAAAGCCTAAAGAGTCACCCTTGTCAGTTCTCAGATCTTCTATCTAGTTCATCAGCAAATCAACCTTACCATCAAAAGACACGAGATCATGGCTCTGTCAGCACCTTTTGATTGGTCTCCGTTGTTTTCATTACTGTTCTTCTACGGGCACCACATACAACAACCAGTGCATGGTCCTTAAAATGTCATTTTGACTACACCATGTTCCTGCTGAAAATTTACCAGTTACTTCCTAGTGCTCAAAACAAAATCCAGCCCGCTTCCTGTAGCCTACAGCAATCACACGTGATCTGGCCTCTGGTTCTCACTGACACCTCTCTCCATTCCGTTCTTTACCCTGGAACCACAGTGTTACTCATGCACCTGCCAAGGATACATCCCTACCTCAGTATCTGTGTCCTCACTGGCCCCTCCACCTGCAACACTGCTCTCCCAGGACTTCACATGGTTCACTTCCTCCCTCCATCTTTGTAGCTGTGCAGATTTTATCTCAGATGTCTTCCCTGTCCACCCTATCTAAACTTCTTGAAGTTTCCAATTCCTTATATATAAAGTGAGGGGATTGGACTAGAAGATGTGAAGTTTCTTCCAGGTCCAAAATAGATTCTACTACTTCATCTGCTCCCACTGTGACCTGTCTACTCACCAGAGTTTGTAGTGTGCTTCATAAATTTTAAGAAGTCAAATGTTTTTAATACTCCATTTCAGTTGACCCCTAAATGGTTTGATCAACTTGAAGCTTCTAAAGTATTTTCTTGGCAAATAATGGAATCCAAAGGTAGAGAAATTTAGGTTCCGGTATTCAAAGTTGATCCCAAGGTATCGTACACTTAATAAGAGTTCTTAACTAGGAAAAAAAACTGCATTTTATCAAGAAACCTAAAGTTGGCAAGATACCAATTTCTACAATTTCAGTTTTAGTGGGCTTGGGACAACTTTGAGTCTGAAGGCTTGAAACGAACAAGATCTACCGCAACAAAAGATTCATTTGCTCATTCACTGGCTCCTTCAATACTATGAAGGTGTATGTGCCAGGAATTTCAGGCCAAAGGAACAGCAAGACTAAAAACCAATTGACATTTACACAAAGGTAGAAATAGGACACACATGTCATCCATCTTGCTCAGATAAAGTAAGGAGAGGACTAATATATTTACCTGGATAGCACTCCCCTTCTTAACATTAAAGATACAGCCAAGGGAGTAGAAAAGCAAATTTAAGATGGTCAATATCAACAAGCCACCAAATACCAAGTTGGCTTCATTCTACCAGTAGACAGAGGACCGACCATCTCTTCATTGGCTAGAGATGGCTTTCAACTTCCTTTGAGTTATATTCCCCAAGCACAAAGGCAGTTTTAAACAGCTATACCCTCCACCTTTCTTGTTCCAGTGCTGGCCATTGAGCTTCTTGCAGCCTGCCAAGGAATAGAGTTTCTACGCCCCCTGAGAACAACCACTCCTCTAGAGAAGGTCTATGACCTCGTGCGCTCTGTTGTAAGGTAAAGTCAAATAGGTCCCTGGATGTGACATCATTGCAGAACTGTGAACCCTGGCAGCAGTTAATGTTTGGCTGATGGTTTGATGTGCTTTCTTGCTTTCTCTGTAGGCCCTGGATAAAAGATCGCTTCATGGCTCCAGACATTGAGGCAGCACACAGGCTGCTCGTAGAACAGAAGGCAAGTTGGCCACTTAGCTTACTTCCTAGTTTGGGGTCATTATGGGAAAGCAGAGTGGGAGTGGGGACTGAAGAAATATTCTTATTCTCTTGTCTCCTGTCTATTCCTTGGAAATGAACAGAAAAGGAACTTAAGCAACTTCCACAGCAACTAAAAAGCTATTTGATGAACTCTTAAGTGTCCCATATTACACCCAAACACTGACTATCTAGCAATTAGAAACTGAAATGATTTTAAATGGAGTTTGGGATGGGTATTCAGGGGGAGAAAATGAGATGAAAGGTTCATGCATCCCCCCCACCAAGAAGATTCTCTTTTGTTCAAAAGTACATTCTCTTTCCGTGATGCTATCCTCACCACCTCCAACTGGTCCAATGACTAACAAAGTCCCAGGTTTTTACTCCAAAGGTCTGTTGGTCTGTCTGGTGCTGGGGTGTGTCCTGTCCCATCTCTCTAGGTGAGATACCACTTATTTCCTCTGGCTTCATTGACTGTAGATTTATCTGACAGGAACAGATGCCTCCTAGGCTGACTCATTTTTTAAATATATTTTTTGAGACTTTTGTCATAATTTGTTGGTATCACATTCTCTAGGACTTCTTGATTTCCCCTAGAACCATTGCTCTGCTCTTGGGGAATGATTTTTCCCTTTGATCTTCACACCTGTCATCCCTAAGTATGCCCTACATACACCCTCTGAGGGGAAGCCCCTTGCTTGCTGCCAACTTTGGTTCTCATCGAGAGGTGTATAAGAGGCTAGCCTTTTTATTAATTGAAATATACCTGGCATATAACATTATATTTGTTATAGGAGTATAAAATAATGATTTGATATTTGTATATTTTGCAAAATTATCACCACAATAAGACTAGTTAACATCTGTCACCATACATAGTTATAATTTCTTTCTTCTTATGGTGAGAACTTTTAAGATCTGCTCTTAGTAACTTTCAAATATACAATACAGTATTATTAACTATAGTCACCATGTTGCATAGTCTATCCGTAAGACTTATTTATTTTATAACTAGAGGTTTGTACCTTTTGACCCCCTCTGCCCATATCACTCAAAATCAGCTGCCCATCCCTTGAAAGGCCAATATTCAAGAGATGAGCTTTGATTGTAAAATAATATGAGCATTATTCAGGTGGCCAGCTACCTGGGGTAAAGGCAGAGTCTTGTCCAAAAGCCCACTTCCAAAAAAAAGGGTGACACCGGGTGGCTCAGAGGTTGAGCATCTGCCTTTGGCCCAGGGTGTGATCCTGGGGTCCTGGGATCGAGTTCCACATCGGGCTCCCTGCATGGAGCCTGCGTCTCCCTCTGCCTGCGTCTCTGCCTCTCTCTCTGTCTCTCATGGAGAAATAAATAAAATCTTTAAAATAACAACAACAACAAAAGCCCACTTCCAGGTTTCTGCCTGGCCCAGCAATATTTAAAGGGGTTTAATCAGTTAAAGGAGGATAGTGGTCAGTGACATTTCTTGATTACATGCAGACTTGATGTCACCTACAGAGTTATCCTGGTGCTTAGAGGTTGTGCAAGAAGTTCTAGTATTTTGGTGGGTGCCCCCAGGGTGGGGGATGGAGCAAGGAGGTCTGGCTTCTTGGTACCCAGAGATGGCATAAGAACGTTCTGTTTTTTTTCTGCAAAAGAGGACAAGATCTATAGATGTGCAAAGGAAAGTCATTTGTTTCGTGATCTTAAATACGAAAAACGCTTTGCTGAAGATTGCTGGGCTTGTCAGAAAGCCAAGGCGGCTTCAAACAGACTTGCTGGCCTCTGTGGCCTGGGAAATCTCTGGTCCTGCATTCCCAAAGGCCAGAGGTCTGCTGTTATACATCTGTTGGTGGGCGCTTAGGTCGCTTCCATGTTCTTCATAACTAATGCTGCATGAATATGGGGGTGCAGGTAGCTTTCCGAGGAAGCTAGCCTTTGAAAGAATACATTTTCTAAGGTAATACAAAAGAATAGGAATCGCTCCTTGATTGTTAGCAGCAAGCTGCTAAAAAGCAACTGTAAATCAAAAACCTTAACTTGAGAAGATGTGATCCTTGAAAGGGAGCAGGTTGGTGGATGGAGGTACATAGGAGACAAGGGTATGAAGCATCGCTCCTCAAACTGTAACGTACGTGCCCATGAACCTCCTGGGGGTCTGATTCCAGGGGATGCCGATGCTGCCTGCCCACAGGTCAGACTTTGCGTAGCCAGAGTGGAAGGAACAGAGCACATGTGGCATGGAGAGCCAGCAAATGAGGAAATCCACTGCCCTATTCAAAGCTTGTCTTAGAAAACACATGGTCATACCTTGGGGCGGCTTTCCTTAACTCTGTCCACACTGAATTGTCAGTTTTGTTTGTTTATTTTACTTCAGAAGAACTGCTTTCAGCAGCTGAACACCATGAAGCTTTCTAAAGTCACCACCTTTATGGTGACTTTAGAAAGCTTCTGGACTTTGCATTTTAAAAGCTGTTAATGCAGCCAGAAGCTAATTGATACAGATCATGTGTCAAATGGCTTATAATAAAAGCAAGTAAACAGCTGCTACGTGCCTAGTCAGCAATAGATGTTTTGATCAGATGAAGCTGATGTTTAATGGCATGTGAGGACAGTGGCGTCAACATTTTGACTCTATTTTATCCTTCTCAGGTTTGGGAGGTAGCTGCACCATATATCGAAAAATACAGAATGGAACATATTCCAGAATCCAGACCTGTTTCTCCAACAGCCTTTTCACTGGAATTTCTACATAAGAAATCCACCAAAATCCCAGAGTCTGGGGATCTTTAGAGGGCTTTGTCATGTATTAGCAGATCAGAGGGTACTTGGTTTAATAGTAAAGCACATTATGCTGAAGAAGAGGCCTGAGGACTTTCCTGGGCAGATCAATTCATTGTATTATTCAGTTCTTCTATAAACCTCCTTTGGTTAGGCTGGCGACAGCATTCTAGTCACTTCACTCCAGCACTGTGCTCTTGGTGACTTGGTTTGAGACACAGAAGCTGTTTTCAGATTATCAGAGTTTCCTTTCTTCCTTAACAATATCAACAGGCCACAGGCCACTTCACATTATTTGAACTCAGATTTTGAAATAAATTGGTAGTATTCTTTTCCAAAAACATTAGACTTTTATGAATCTCTCTTTTTTTTCCTCTTTTCTTTTGGTTTGACAAGCTAAGCTCCCCACCAGATGACTTTGGCTGATTGAATTATACCATGATGTGATGCGATAAATGTTCCTTAATAGGCCTTGATAAATAACTTCTTTTAAAGTCATAATTTGTCCTGAAGCTTCTCTTTCTTCTATTAATTGCATCATACCACAGTCAATAGGTCAACAAGAGGTTTTGTGTAAAGGAGGTAAGCAATGAATATAGAGATTGCTGTTGGAGTGGCCCTTATTGATATTTATGAAATAAATATCTCAAAAAAAAATCTCAGATGCTTAAGCTAGAGTTGGAGGTTATTATTACTACTGTCTTACTATGCGTTAGTAGTCTATTCACATCCCTGTGATAACCCTGCGTTAAGAAGCCTCCTGTCCCCAAAATAAGAAATCTTATGTTCAGAGTTAACCAACCCCTTCTCTGTAACGGTAATCATTAAAAGGATGAACTATTGACAAAGATCGATGGGGCCCTGGGACGTGTTACCCAATCTGTTTTTTTCCTCAAAAAATGACAAAGGACCTTCTTGGAAGGCTTAAGTATAATCATCTGGATGAAAGATGGGTCAGATGACCTCTTGGTTTCCCAAGGCTGAGATCTGTGACTTTGCACCCCCTTTTGTGAATGCATGCAAGGCACTCCAGCGCAGGAATCTGAAACCATGACTCTAAAAACTACAGTAGGCCAAAGAAAGACCAGACACACTTGCCAGCTTGCCTGCCCAGCTCCAGCCTAAAATGGGTCCAACAGCATATTTCACAATAGGGTTTTCACTCTTTAGATGGCACCTCGTCCACAGGAAAAGGTGGAGACAGAAATGAAAACTGCTGCCACAGCAATTCAGTGATCGAAAATGTGCCGAGGAGCCTGTTTACCAAAAGGCTGGTCTTGGTGCTGTTCTTTGCTAGAATGTAAACATGCACAGATGTTGGCTAATGTTCTTAGTCAGGAACCCCAGCTGAGCCAGTAAACCCAGAGGTCTGATAGCTGCTCCCCACTCCAGGCTGGGGAGTGCCGGATTCCCATAGGCCTCTCCGGTCTCCCTGGGCACTAGATTAGTGAGTTCTGTGGACAGCTCTGTTAGAAATGGGTTATCACATGCCTCCAAGAGAATTTCAAGGCAAACATAGAATAGAATAAACTACGTCTCGGTTGTCTTATGTTGTCACTATATTCTTAGATTTTTCTAACAGTTTAATTGCACCTCTTTAGGGAATTAATCAAGTTTCTGAAAGCTTTAGTCAATGAATGTTAGCACAAGTGTCTTTAGAGAGTGTGATTGGTTCAGTTTTCTTTCTCTTTCCCGTGGAGTAGCAGCAAGGGTTAGGGGCATCAGGATTTCCTCCCAGCAGGCTCACCTGGGCTTCTCCTGCTGTCTCAGGGCAGCCAGAGGACAGGCCCCAAAGCATCAGGGCTTTTATACTTCGGCAGTGCCACACTTGCTAATGTCCTGTTGACCAAAGCTAGTCACCCTCTCAAGCCCAAGTCAATCTGGGAGAGTAATACTCAGTGACATTGGCATGTGATCTGCAGTCCATTACTGTAATAATCTACCATGTACATAAAATAAAAATATACATATAACCTGAAAAATTCAGGACTCTTTTCACTACTACTTTATTGTTTTTATTTTTATTTTTTTTTAAAGATTTTATTTACTCATTCATGATAGAGAGAGAGAGGGGCAGAGACACAGGCAGAGGGAGAAGCAGGCTCCATGCAGGGAGCCTGATGCGGGACTCGATCCCAGGACTCCAGGATAATGCCCCGGGCCAAAGGCAGGTGTTAAACCGCTGAGCCCCTCATTACTACTTTAAACTTGAGTCTCATTCTGGATCTGGTTACTGGATTATTATCATTTCATTAAACCTTCTGATTATCTCATGAATAGCATGATCATTTTGCATTTTGGGGGTTACTTTGGTTAAAGGTATTAATTTGTTAAATGTAAACGTTAAAAACATACCAAAAATCAAAGCCAAGAAATGTGTTTCAGCCCCACAGCATAGGCCTGGTTAGTCACAAGGTGTCACATTCCTTTTGCTTAGTGATTAGTTCAAGAAATGGCCAAGATTGCAGGGCAGCCCAGGTGGCTCAGTGGTTTAGTACCACCTTCAGCTCAGGGTGTGATCCTGGAGACCTGGGATTGAGTCCCATGTCAGGCTCCCTGTGAGCCTGCTTCTCCTTCTGCCTGTGTTTGGGCCTCTCATGAATAAATAATTTTTTTTTAAGATTTTATTTTATTTACTCATGAGAGATACAGAGCGAGAGAGAGAGAGAGAGAGAGAGAGAGAGGCAGAGACACAGGCAGAGGGAGGAGCAGGCTCCATGCAGGGAGCCCGACCTGAGACTGGATCCCGGATCTCCAGGATCATGCCCAGGGCTGCAGGCGGCGCTAAACCACTGTGCCACCCGGGCTGCCCGAATAAATTAAAATCTTAAAAAAAAAAAAAAAAAAAAAAGGCCGAGGTTGCAATGTGGGCCAATGAAACAGAGATGAATTTTATTGGAGGCTTTGAGGAAATGTTTTTTCTCCTGAAAGCCACAGTAGCCAGGCTTTCTCATTCACCTATTTGACAATAAGGAGAAGGCACAGAGCACCTAGGCCTGTTGACAGCCAGCCCAACCCATTGGGGAATTTGGCCTTGGGGCGATGCCAACACTGGATGACAAAACAGAGGGAAGGGAGGAATCTGAGTCTTCAGTATTATTGAGCTACTGGAAAAACCAGTCCTGAAGCCTGTCCTTCTGATGAATTTCCAAGGGTGATCTGATATACTTCCTTATTTTTACAAGTCCATTTTAGTCAGATTTTGAAATCTGTTAGCATCCACAGCTGTTTCTGAGGTACTGTACTGGGCTATATGGTACATCAATATTGCATGTAGTCCTGAATTCAAAGACTTTCCATCTAGTTGGGAACATGCAATGCCCATTACTGTGCCAAGTGTGTGTCCTAGAGAAAAGCACAGTATAACCACAGCACCTTTGAGTCATCAGAGAGGCTTCCTAGAAGTGACTGAGCTGGTTTTTGAGTGATGGCAGTCAGAGGAAGAAAGTAGGAAAAAGGAGACATATGAGCCAAATGTCAGTGTCAGAAGACATCTATGCCAGGAAACCAATTCTATGTTTGATCTATTTCTATCATTAACCAAACAGTGACCAAGATGGCCCTGGTCTTTGCCCTCACAGCTTATAGCCTAGGTAGGCAGGGGGGCCAGAGGATTAAACAAACAGTAGCAATGTGCAAACAATAAGATGGCAAGGTTGAGAGGCCAGATCAAGAGCGTGAGAACTCATGCTAATGGTACAGTAGGGGAAACAAAACTCAACCAGCACAGAACACCTCAGATCTCGAGGGTAAGTGAGCAAGGATGGGTTGCCGTGGCTCATTAGTGGTTTCTACCATCTGGGTGCCAGGTTCCTGATGTCTGAAGCAACTGCAGTAGAACCACTTGGAAAATATCTGCCCTCACATTTCAGAATAACTTTCCACCACATAAAAATCTAAGAAGCTAGCATTGACTTTATCCTTTCACTGCTCACTGTAATAAAGATCAAGACACTCATGCTTTCGGAGATTTCTGGCAAAACCAATTTAAATTTTAAAAGTATGTATTTCACCAGAGTTCCGTTTAGGAGAACCAGCTCTCAATACACTCTGGCTTTGACTCTTTGATGTCAGTCTTACCAGCCTAATTGGATTGTGAATTCCCTGAAGGCAGGCCTCATTCTAGAACCAGAATTTCAGAGATGGAAGGAATCCAGCCTCTACAGATAAAGAGTTCAAGAAGAAATCAAAGCCTAGATGTCAAGTCCCTGGTGTGCGTTTCCTCCAGCATAGCACGTTGCCTCGCCTTTCTCCCATGGCATCTGGTGTGTGTGCCCTCAATTTAGCAAAGGTAATATTGTGCACAATAAGGCAAAAATTGGCTCTCAGGTTGTAGAAGAACTTGCATATTGTGATGATTTGGGGTCTTCTAAAGCTCAACCCTATCTGACAAAATCTTATTCCTTAGGGAGAAATTTAATTTTTCTCCAGGGGGCTGGTGGCCTGATAACCTTAAAAGATTGACAAAAGAAACATTGACCTAGCCCAATGTGGAACACAGAATAGGAGTTTTCTCATCCCACTGCCCACTGTGAGAGCTTTCCACCTGAATGTCTAGCACCCGATACCTCCTACTCTCTCCCCTCAAGGACTAGTTCAAGGTATCTTGCCAGAGTATGCTCATACAACAAATGTTTGAATACCTACTGTGTACACTAAAACCAGATTAATTTTTTTCTACAATAGTCTTCTCCTGGTCCTAACTGGTTTCAAAAATTTCAGTGGCTTTTCCTGACCCTAAGAATGAGGTTCCTACTAGTGATGTTCCAAAGCCCTGTGAATTCTGAGCTGGCCCTAGATCCCCAAGGAGCTAGGAGAGCTCATCACCTGTCTTCTAAACACTTCATAATGTTCCATCTTGGAGCTTTTCTCTCTCATCAAAATCCTTCCAGACCCCAAAGCTAAGAATGATAGTAGCCTCTCCACTCAACTATGGAACTGTCTTTGGTTTTACTTTTACAATTTATTCCCCCATAAGCATCATTCTTTGGCATTATATTAAGGAATTCATATGCTCTTTCCAATCCACAAAACAAGTATTTTCCTTAACATGAATTCCTGGGTTGGCATACTTAGTATGTTTTAATTAAGTAATTTTCACTGTGACTATCAGTGAATTTTTATCAGCATAAAAATTCATTTATTGATCACCTGCTATGATCCAGTCACCATACTAGATCCAGGGCATGAGGTGGTGGTTGCCCTCTACTAACTTACATTCTAAAGGGAGAGTTAAATCACAGTGCTATTAAGGCTAGCATGGACAATGGGTGTGCAGTAGGGGTGGAGAAAGACTAGCTCTAATTTCCCACATAGAGAAGAGCAGGAAAACCATCTAGGCAAAAGGAACAGTGCTGCAAGACCTGGAACAGCAAAAACAAACTGTGTTTTGAGGCACAGTGTGAAAGCCAGTATGGCTAGGGCCTACGCTGCAGCACTTCTCAGACTTTAACAGGTGTACAATAACCCAGTGGCTGGTTAAGACACAGATTCTGATTCAGCAGGTCTGGGGTGGGGCCATGGTTCTCATTTCCAGCAAGCTCCCAATTTGCAAGGGGTTACAGGACACTGGCCTGGGAGGACTAAGGCAGTTCTGGATGGGTATCCTCTTCTGCTTTCACTTAGAAAAGACATTAATGCTATTTGTTTAAAATGAATGCCTCCTAGAGAGAGTAGGGTGCACTTTACCTTCTTATTCCATAGGTATCAAGATAGACTTCTATGTTTAAACATACCTAGTATTTAATTTTAGCCTTTATATCTATTGTCTGCATCCCAAATTCCTACTGTTGAGTAGGTGTTTGCTCACAGGGGAGGCATCACCCATGGTGACCATGCCGCTCCCACATTCCCTCAAGACTCCCCCAAGTATATGAGGGACAATGCTCCAATGATCCCAAGCTACTAGGTAATGACAGCATTGTGTATTGTTACCCATAACCTCCCAACAAGGAATATTTTGATTTTATTTAAGTGGAATACAGTAAAGCCTCATTGATTCAGCCTTTATTAATGTGTAATGGGTGATAATTTGATTAATATTTACTTCTCAAATTATTCATAAATAGGATAAAGTTTAATAATGCAGTTGTGATTATAAGGATGTCTAAACATTTAAAAAGATTTCAAGTAAACTCATATGGTTTTAGAAACACCTATTTATATTGTTCATTTCCTAAAAAACTATAATAGGTAATGCTACCGATCTACTTACAGGGCTAGAAACAACAATAATAGTGACAACAAATATTTATTAAGAACTATAAAAATTTTGTTTTTATTTGTAATGTGAATAATCAAAAAATTAAAAATGATTTTTGAAAATTACATTATTGGATTTGGTCCAAATGCATCCATTCTAGGAAGGCCCCTATACCTACATGTAAAATGATGAGTCTTGAACTGTGCTGTGAAGCTCTATTGTTAGAGCAGAGAAGAGATTAGGAATAGAAGGACATCCTCTCTCAGGGGACACTCATGCATTCAAAGAGCTTTTAGAGAAACAATGTGTGGGGAAAGGACAATCTAGCTGCTTATCATAGAAGGCTACATTTGCTTAGTTTGGGACATATCACTTGGATTTCTCACCATCCCCTAATTTTCACAAAATGTAGTTTAAAGACTGAAATTTGAAAAGCAGAAACAAAATGGCAATTTCAAGCCATGTCTACCTAACTGCCAATCTGCTTTTCCCCAATGAAGGCATTTTGATGATACTCTATCATATTAATCTCCAAAATATTTGTAACAAATCTCTGTGAAGTGATGTAATGTTCTAAGATCATGATCCATTTGATTTACCTGTTAATATGTCCAGGTGCACATGTTAAAAGAAATTAATGACTTGATTTTTTTTCAAGTGGATTAACAAAGTACTGAAATATATTTAAGTGACATCACATTGGTAAATCACTAGAGTGTTTTAACTTTTACTGCAACTGCGTTGACTTATACTGTCGCAGAGTCTTCTATTTTCTTTCAGATCTTTCATTTTTATAGATGACTTTTCCTTTAGCTACAACATATTCAATTAATTCATGATGGCCTCCAAACTGGTAAATCAAATGCTCCCATCTAGAAAGAAATCAAACACACTTTAATGCATACAGGTCAAAATCATCACTTTGTCAATAAATGCTAATTTAGAAATACATTCTCTAGAAATGTCTTTATACCTTGTCATCAATATTTGGGCTTTTTAAAAAAATAGTAGATTACTATGATAACTAGTCTATGACTTAAATATTGTTCAATGGTATTATTTAAGTATTTGACCTTAAGGGATCCCTGGGTGGCGCAGCGGTTTGGCGCCTGCCTTTGGCTCAGGGCGCGATCCTGGAGACCCGGGATCGAATCCCACGTCGGGCTCCCGGTGCATGGAGCCTGCTTCTCCCTCTGCCTATGTCTCTGCCTCTCTCTCTCTCTCTCTCTCTCTCTCTGTGACTATCATGAATAAATAAAAAAAAATTAAAAAAAAAAAAGTATTTGACCTTAAAATATTTGATCCGATTAAGTGATATACGAAAGGTGACATCAGCATTATTTTCAATAGAGAGAGTGAAGAGTAGAATTACAGAGTTGCTTTTCTTCAGTTGAACTTGAGGACCAAGTAGTGCAATAGGCTTGCTAGGGTCAAGGATTTACAACTTCAAGATTTAGGAAAATAAGACTCAAATTGTTAAATTGGAAGCACAGTTGACAACAGACCATGGGTGAATAATATGAACCCAGGGCCAAGAAAACTGAAGTGAGGCTTTGGGGATCTGGTAGGGGAAGCCAGAGAGCTGATGAATCAGAAGCAGGGTGACCACCTGGAGTTGGGACACCCATGGCTCAGCACAAGCTGTAGGTCAGAACTCCAGCAGAAAAACAAGAATGCAAGCCAGGGGCACAAGTCCAAAGTCCAGGTAAACAGAAGAAAAACCTGGAGAGCTATGACAGGTATAAGGCAGATAACGAGACCAGACAAGGGGGTCTATCTACCCTGTTTGGTCTACGACCTGTAGGGAGACTTTCTGGTTGGAAAGGGATGATGATCAAGGAGATTGGGGAGCTTCTGGGCCTACACAGAGTCTGATGCTAATAATGAGCAGGAAAGGCATTTAAACCCAGTCCACATGTTATGAGGGGCATAAAATAAAATAGCTCGGTTGAGAGGTCATTCACCTGGCCGCATTGATGACAATGAGATCTCCCTGTTTGCCCACTTCCAGGGATCCGTGTGTGTGAGATTTTCCCAGAGCATAAGCTGCATTGATGGTGGCAGCCGCCAAGGCTTCAGGCATGGACATTCTCATGTTCACACAGGCCAAGTGCATGACCACTGGCTGAGGCAGAAAAGAAGAGTGTTAGAGGAAAGTCACAAAATGGCAACTGCTCCCTAGGACATTTATCAACACAGAGCAACCAATAATGGAAATTAAGTGTGTGGGATGAACTAGCTAAACTGGTATAACATTTTAATTTACATATAAAGATTCTTACGCTTTGGAAAAGATTCCTTTGTTACAGAGATCACACCCTAGCGCCCCTGACCCCCGTGTATTGAGTATTTATTTACAACTTTTCAAGACCACTCACTATGTAAGATGAAAGCCCCCCTACATACTTATTTACTAAAACTTCTTTGAGCTTGTGCTCTCCTCCAAGATGGTAGTAAATTATCGTCAAACCACAATGCCCAAGGCTGAATCAAAAAATTATGCAGATAGAACTTTCTCTCCTCTCTCGATGCCTAGAGGCATCCATGTGGCACAGACGTACCCAATTTACCCTGCTGTCTACACTTTTTTTTTGTTTCACAGGAAAATATTTTCTTAGATCTTTGGTACATTTTAACAGTGAACTATTTTTAAATCATTTATACACATGGTAGAAAACTGATTCTTTGCTCGGAAAGGCACATTAAAAATAGTTACCATTGAAAAGCAATATGCGTTAGGGTTGAAATCGCTGCCCAGAGCAACTATGACTCCTTCATCTAACATCTTCCTAGCGCGAGGTTGCTTCAGTCTAAGAGGAGGGGGCAAAAAAAAGGAAGATGTCAGTCTCTGGAAGTAGAACTTCTGCAGACGAGGTGTTCAGAAAAGAAACAGACCTAAGCTATCCAACCCCCGTGTGTTCTGGAGGAAGAAACAAACTCAAGGTTAAGTGTTCAGTGGTGAGGCCAGGTGGAACCCCGGGATTCTTGAATTTTATCATTCTGCTTTTGAAATGACTTGTCTGTGACTAACTTCTTTAATTTGGGAGTATTTTGGCAATCTTTACATACATTCAGAGATTCTTGCTAAGGAAGAAAAATATGACTTAAAATTTTCTTCAAGTGTAACAGACTTTTTTTGACTCCCAAACATAAACAATGGGGTTAAAATAATGCTATTTTTATTAACTTCCATTTTGCAATTTTATTTTTTTTATTTTTTTATTTTTTTCCATTTTGCAATTTTAAAAAATTCATGTCTCTCCCTCTCCTTGGGTGGAGAGGGGTCTCAAACATTTTTTTGTCAGCCCTTTAAAATTTTGAAGGCCTAAGAATCTAATATACAAAATGTCTGTGCTTCTTCCTGGGTTGCAAGTCTCTTTGATCTCCTTGGCAAAATATTATTCTTTAGGACATGACTCAAAAGTTATATCAGAGAAAAACTGAGCCAAACACTGGCTAAAGTGGTGAAGACAGACTGTATAGTCTATTGCAAAAGGGGAAAGAGTCCAGTGTAGACTAGACTGTTTTGATTTGTACAGTGGTAACTGGATGTTGTGTTGTTGTTGTTTTAAGATTTTATTTATTTATTCACGAGAGATACAGAGAGAGAGAGAGAGAGAGAGAGAGAGATAGGTAGAGACACAGGCCAAGGGAGAAGCAGGCTCCATGCTGGGAGCCTGACGTGGGACTCGATCCTGGGACTCCAGGATCATGCCCTGGGCTGAAGGCAGATGCTCAACCACTGAACCACCCAGGCATCCTTAAATGGGTGTTTCAAAGAAAGAATAAGAAAGTCGGGAGGAAGAAGGGGCAGGTATTTAAGAAGACAATCCTGAGTGGTAGAAGAGTTATATCTCAAAGGAACAGAGAAAGGATTTACATTTGCAAACTTTGTAAAGTGACTGCTCTAAGAGGAAGTCCAGGGGCCTATCTGCCTATCACCTGGTTTTGCTGGAACAAACAGTAAATTCCCCTGCTACTAGCAGGCTGGGCTCTCTCAGGCAGGTGCTCCCTTTAAGGGGGCCTGGGTCATCCTAGGCATACAGCCTTGAGCTGTCAGAAACTATGTTAGTGTTTATTCAAGGCTCACAGTGTTGTGGGGAGGGGAATAGATAAAATCAGTTGTCTGAGAGCCTACAGGTTTCTAGGCCATGAGTGAGGTCCTTGAAACATTCATAGTCTATGATTGACAATTTGCAGGACTACCTAAGATAATGTTCCTCAACACTGGATAACATGGGATAATGTATGAGAGGAGGTGGGTGAAGCAGAGAGGAGAAGGAGGAAAGGTAGAGCTTAAAATTTCCCCACAGTTCATTCTCTTTTTTATTTTTTTAAAGATTTTATTATTTATTTATTTGAGAGAAAGAGAGAGCATGAGAGGGGAGGGGAGGGAAAAGCAGATTCCCCGCTGAGCAAGGAACCCATATTGGGCTCATCCCAGGACCCTAGATCATGCCCTGAGCTGAAGGCAGCTGCTTAACCCACTGAGCCACCCAGCAACCCTCACAGTTCATGCTGATGGCCTCCCCTCCCCTTCCAGAAATAAAGAGGGGAAAAAATGAGACTGTAGAAGTATCAAGGGAGTTCCAGAAAAACTGAGGTGAATGTATCCTGAATAAACTTAAACAGTTTACAAAAGGTGCATAAAATAATGATTAAAGGAAGTGGCATAAGGCAACTGTTACTCTGGAAATGAGAGTGGAGAAATTTAGGGCACGGCAGGGAGTCCTGCAGGTTGCTCCCGTTGGAGATATCAGAAAAATACCGGACCAGAGAAGCCAGAGAGAAAAAGTGTGGCTTTCTCCAGACTGTATGGTCAGCCCATCTTGCGGTTACCACAGATGGCAGCCGCCTCTGGCATAGGGACAGAGCTCAGACTTCTCTTGCTGAGTTGCCCTTCACAGTGCAATTCTCAGATTTTCGCTCCATCTTTAAGAGATTCAAGGTGAGGTAAAGGAAGAACCTTTTTTTTGGTAAAATTTATCCCTTGGCTGATGGAAAACTAACCAGATTAAGTACTGATTGATGACTGCTGAGACTTGTTGGAAATGCCAAGATACCAAGAATGGTTATTGATTGATATTTCCTTGATGCAATCTGCATTATGTCTACTCTTAAAATTAAGAGAACAGTAATAATACACATATATGTATAACATCATAATATATTTGAGAAAAATACTGCAGTATTCCTATTTTCTCTCCTATAAAAGTTACTCGAAGGGAGCCAAGGTGGCTTGGTCCGTTAGGCATCCATTCTTGATTTTGGTCAGGTCATGATCTCATGGTCAAGACATCGAGCCCTCTGTCAAGTGTGAAGAATCTTTACATTCTTTCTCTCCTCTCCCTCTGTCCCTCCCCCCAGCTCATATGCACATGGGAGCGCCCTCACTCACTCTCAAACAAACAAACAAATTAATAGAAATTACTCAAAGCCTGGCTTTTCAATCCCTAAGGCAGTGTCTCAACCTTGGCATAATTCATAATTGTAGGTGTGCAATTCTTAGACAAGATAATTCTTTGCGGTGGGAGGTGTTCTGCGGGCTGTGGGATATTATTTCTGGCCACCTATGAGGTGCTAGGTAGCGCCCTCTGGTGATGACATCCAAACCCACCTCCAGACGCTGATTTCTCCAACAGCAGCGGTAGAGATGCACTACAGACTAGGCGTATTCAATCCTTAGAGGACAAAGAGCAAAATTCTTGGGGAGATTTCACAAAATACACTTAGATATCTCCCCTTTCCTCCCACCCCTGGGGATCTGTGAGGACTGTGGTACCCACTTGCATCCTCTTAGACAACAGCTCCTTCAGATTCTGAACACTGCCAGACCTCTCTAACATCTGATGCATGTTTTTTAAAGCAGAAAGCATACTTCATTATTTTATAGTTATAAACATAACACACATTGAATTTTTATTTAGAACATTCTCAACATGGGGGGGGGGGAGAAAGAGAAAGCTCCACTCTTCCCAATAACCCTGCCACAGAAAGGCCATTTGGTCTAAGGTATCAGGTCTAAGGTATCAGGATACCTCACTCCAAAGTTGGTATCTTCCATGATCTGAGTTTGTAAGGAATTTGGAAGGGCAATGAAATAAGATGTAGGCATCTGGACCTGTGTCCTCATGCCTGCACCTGCCCGAATAGCTCACCTCAGCATGTAGGCCGTGGTGGGCAGGAGGATGGCCGAGCACCTGGCCGTTGCCATGGCAGCGATGCCTTCGTCGCTAGCTTCTTCCAGGTGACTGACCGCCAGGGCTCCCAGCTCAGCCCCGAGCTAAGCAGAACGGGCAGAGAGAGAAAGCTTTCACCAGCAGCAACAACAATCAATAAAGTGCCAGAACATTTTTTTTCCCTGCAAAATATAAACAGCACTCTGCTACTAAAATCTCTTGGCAACTGCTTCTCACAAGCACAAGCCCCCAAATGGGTAAAAGGTTCATGACGGACATTCATTTGAAAAATAGCTAGTGTGCTACTTCCAAAACTATTCTCGAATCCAAGTGCTTACGGATGTTCTTCAAGCAGAGTGATATTGGTAATAAAATCTGACTCTTACAGCATCATTCAAAACACAATAAGGAAAGGTATGCTGCGGTGCCATTGCACTCAGCAGAAACAGATCAGTTAAGAAAACAAACTTTAAAAATGTGAAATTATACATATAACTTGAGAGTATCTGCTGGAGCTTGATTTCTCTCCAGATAAAAAGTCTGGGCTCAATGGTTAGAAGAAAATTAGGTGGAGGTAATGCTATGATGATAATAAGAACATGGCATTCGAGTGGGTTTCTTCTCAGCTTGACACGTGTACACACACACACACACACGCAAACACACATGCACACAGTGCCCCAGCCTGTAAGGTGATATGTTAAGCGCTCCAAAGAAAGGAAAGGAAACTCATTTTTGACATTACGCTGTGGCCCAGGGAGGCAGCAATGCCCACACCAGGGCAGGAGAGGGCTGGCCCCTCGTCAGCAGCTAGCTCAGGTCTCAGAGCATTCTGGTCTGGGGCTCTGGGGAGGCAGATGCACCAAAGACAGGCTCTGCTCCCCAGGCGGAGCTTCCTTTTAACCTTGGAGTTACCTTCACTTGCCCAAACTCAATTTGGTTTGATCCCAGGTATTGATCCCTCTGTTTAATTCACCAGTTCACTCTCTACAACCCAAAGTAGCTTGCTGACCACCTAGTTCACATTCATTCAACAAACATTCACCAAATATTTACTCACTAACGGCCAGCTGTATGCCGGGCATTATGCTAACCTCCAGGAACAGGGCTGTGAAACCATGGGTACGTCCTCAGCCTGTTTCTTTACAGTGCAGTAGGGATCTGACCACAGGGGGACAAGCACAAGGAGGGACAACAGCTCCTTCTTGGAGAGGTTTGGGAAGGATCCCAGAGGAGCAGTAGCTGAGATGGAAAATGGAGGGGTGGGGTAGTTAGAGTTAGCCAGTCAAGGGGTATTCGGATTAGAGAAAGCATGTCCAGAGGCGTGGGGTATCAGGCGTACTAAAACTATTTGTGCTGGCTCATGGTAAAGAGGGCAATGGAAGTAAAAGGGGGAGGAGAGAAAGAAAGAGAGAAAGAGGGAGAGAGAGAGAGAGAGAGAAGGTAAGCAAGAGCTGGATCCCAGTAGGGCTACAGGTATGGAGTATGGGATTTGTCCTGCGAGCCCCGGTGAGACTTTCACTGGTCTGCAGCAATGGAGAAGGAGATCAGAGGCACTGAGGGAAGGGGTTATGGGAACGGGTTAGAGTGCGGGCACGCTTGGCCCAAGGAGAAGAAGCTGTTGGGGAGTCCGGCTGCGAGCAGCTGATGGTGGTGTGACCTAGGCGGTGGGCTGAAGAGAAGCAGATCTAGACCCACTCAGGAGGCAAACCTGGAGGCCTTGCTGGTTGACTGAAATGTGGGGGGGCGGGGGACAAGTGATGTCCAAGTTGCCTGCTTGGGCAATACCTAGATAACGGGGTCATTCACCGGGCAGGAAACACAGGACAGGATTTGGAAGTGATATTAAGAGCACATTGGATGTGTTGTGGTTGGGACACAGGTGGAGAATCCACATCTGTTTTTAGGCCCCAAGGGCAGTTGTTTGTTTCATTCCAGAGCTTAGAGAGACATCTAGACACAACTGCGGAGTTCTGTCTGCCTTATTCACTGCTGAATTCTCAGTGCCTGGCACAGGGCACACACTCAAGTATTTGTAGAAAGCATGAATAAATGAATCTGAGCAAGATATAAGATCAGAAGATCAACCTGTGACTATTAATGGTGTGCTCTGCCAACGTTCACCTGGACGTTGCCACGGAAAAACCCTAGAAGCTACATGTGAAATTAGTAGACTTGGCCAGTGTGGCGTTGGGTGCCAACCCAAAGAGGTTATGAATTTGATAAACAAGATCTCAAAAACACTTCCTTTTCTACGAATGCCACCAGCGGGTTATTAAAAAGGTAAATGACCAGCAAAAAAAGTACATTTCTAACTGAGATCAGGGATTCTGAGGCCCAACCAGACCAATCCACACCTTGTTCAGACAAATTTCCCCATCTTCTGCCTTTGCAGAAGGCAACTGCCACCTCTGAATAAAGTCTTCTGTAGTATGAGTGTTGACAACGGAAAAACAAAAGGTCAACCACACCTCAGCAGCCTTCATTGGGTGGAGTTCATCCCCGTGGAAGTTAATCTGTAATCCCATCTCTTTTCCACTTTGAAGAATCCTTCTGGTGGAATTGAGATCGAAGACGCCCTTCTCACAGAACACATCTATGTTGTCCACGTGGATTTCCCCACTCGCACCCAGCTCCATCAGCTTTGGGAGGTGGCTATTGATGATTTCATCAGCAGCTTCCACAGCAGTCTTTCCTCTGGGGGAAGAAAATGAGATTACATGGGTAAAATATAATAATAATAGCAATAATAATATTTTGTTTTTCATTGAAGAAAGGCTTTTCTGGCACTGGAAGAATCTGACCAACTGTGGGCAAATGACCTCAAGCCTCACAAAGGCAGAGAAATAATCAAAGGTACAATTCAAGAGTCTTAACATTTGGGATGTAGAAGAGGTATTGACAAGATTTCTATAAGCAATGACTGTACACAGGGACTCAAAGCCCAGCCATGTTGCCTTCGAGAATGCCAGCAAGGCCACCTGGCTGAAAAAGTTCTTGCCAAGGACACTCAGACAGCATCCTGGATGCTTCCCTAATAACCCAACTACAGGTTCCTCACCTGAGTCCTAGTGATCACTCGGCCTTTTCCTTCTTCCACACTGTTTCTAGAAGCATCTGCCTAAGTAAGGCTTCTTGTCCCACCATTTAAAACCATGGGGAAAGAGAATTGTGGGAGACCCTGAAATTCTAAAATTCTGGGATAGTTTTAGAGTAGAAAGAGCTGGGCTTTTTGAAGTCAGTTGGACACAGAGCCCTACTACTTGCTGGCTATGTAACTTTAGAGACGTCATGTAGCCATCATTTGGCATACTCTGAGCCTCAGACTATATCGTTGGGGGCCAAGACGCAGACCTCTGAGACTCATTGGCAGATGGAGAAAATTCCTGTAAAACCTTAGTCCTGTATTTGGCACACAGAGGTCTCTTGCTCAGCAAAAACCATTTTGGTGGGAAGATAGAGGTGAACCTTGAGGAGACAGGCACTCACATATGTTGCTCCTAATTCTCAAGACAATCAAATAGAATTGTGTGTTATTTAGCTGTTTTATAGATGTTCAAAAAAGTTAAGTGAAGCCCTCAAAATCACCCAGTGGGAAGTAGCAAAGCTGGATTCAAACCCAGGCCTGGTATGGCTCCAAAGCCTAGGACAGCTCTACCACGTTACACTGCCTGTCATCCACCTTATGTTCTGTTTATTTTTATTATTTTTTAAAGATGTTATTTATTTATTCATTAGAGACACAGAGAGAGGCAGAGACGTAGGCAGAGGGAGAAGCAGGCTCCCCGCAGGGAGCCTGCTGTGGGACTCGAGCTGAAGGCAGATGCTCAACCACTGAGCCACCCAGGTGTCCCTTATGTTCTGTTTAGAAAAACAAAAAAATGTTTCCTATAGACAGATGTCCCAAAAGTCTTAGTGCAGTTTTAAGCATTAATAATTTCAGAAGTATAAATGCTAAAAATGTACAAGAACATCACTGGAAATATTATTTATTTATTTTCTACTTAATTTTGTGAATTTACAATAATAAACTTAATGTTCATTTTTTATTCTCTGACTGAAAATAAGCAAAAAAATTAACATTAAACTTACTTTCCAAAGTGCATGAAACTAAATGTAAAAATATGTTATTAAACTTCCAAATAATTTCTGTAAGCCTGTAGCTCCTACATATCTTAGTTATCAAAACCCAAAACTGCACTAAGTCTTTGTTCTGTTTATTTTCAAGTCCTGGATTTCTTTTGGACCTTTTAATTCTGAAACTGTGGGCCTTTGGGTCTAGAAATTCCAGGACAGATAAGAAGCAGAAAGGAACAGATTTCTCTATAAGAAAGCCATATAGGAGAAACTTCTTAGATAAAAGGGAAAGCTAAAACACATTTACAAGAAAACATGCTTGCTGCTGTTAAACAAGTAGAGATGAACAAAAATAGAAACCATTCTGCGGGCAGCCCAGGTGGCTCAGGGGTTTAGCACCGCCTTCAGCCCAGGGTCCCAGGCCCACCTCAGGCTCCCTGCATGGAGCCTGCTTCTCCCTCTGCTTCTCTGTGTCTCTCATGAATAAATAAATAAAAGATCTTAAAAAAAAAAAATCTAAACAAAAAAAAAATTCTGAGTCGTCTTGACCTCAAGATTTGATCTACCTCCTACACGGTGTTACTTTTAATCTCTAGAGTGTCATTATGCTGCCTTGGGCAACTAGTTAAAGTAATATGTCATTTTAAAGGATCTATGAGGCGGCATTGCTTTTTATTAACCAAACGAGTTTTGAGCATCTCTTCTTTTCTTCCTCGCCCGTCATTAAGGGACTAGCAAACTGATGACTGCGAGGGGCCTTCCTAAAACCGCCCGCGGAGAGGACTATTAGAATCCATCAGAACACCTTTCTAAGGGCTTCTGCTGGACTCTGCAAGCCCCAAAAGCGCCGCCGCACCTCCAGCCCTGGCAACGCATCCCCACTTAGGCGCCACCTGCCCCCTCCCTCCTCTATTTTCGACGCCCCACGTCAAGCCCGGGCGCACGGAGGTTACTTTGGCACCGAGTGAGCCCCGCAGTACGTGGCCGAGATGCCGATGGGCAGCTGCCGGCGGGCGCGCTCGATCACGCGCAGCATCTTGAGCTCCGTCTGCAGGTCGAGGCCGTATCCGCTCTTGCACTCCGCCAGCGTGGTCCCCGCGCGCACCATGCTCTGCAGCCGCCCCCGGAGGGAGCCGAACAGCTCCTCCTCCGAGGCTTGGCGCGTGTGCTCCACCGTGAAGTTGATCCCTCCTCCAGCCTGGTGGATATCCATGTACGTGGCACCTGCCAGCTGAACACAGGGCTCGGCCTTAGGCTGGCCGCACGCGGGAGGTGGCCGGCAGGGCCGCGGTGCACCCCCCCCCGTCTCCCGGGGGGGCGATATCCAAAATGATTAACAGTTGGCATGTCAGGGACACCAGCAGATCAGAAAGGATGCTGGGGTACAGAGCCAGGGAGGCCCCTACTGTGCCGGCTGGTGGGGAGCCCGGGGTGGGGGGTGAATATCCCAGGAAGGACTGCGATGGCAGAAATGGGAGATGGGGGGGGGGGCACTTAGGGTCTACCACAGCAGCGGCAATCTACCAACCAGCCCAGAAGTATTTCAGTATTTTAACAACCCGGTTGGCCCCAGTGTATACCGGCAAAGTCTCTGTCCGCCCCTGGCACCTATGAGAAAACAAAGCTTAAGCAATTCAGGAACCCTGCTACAGTTATTCCAAATATCCACTAAGGGGACCCTGGAGGGGGGTATCCACCTCTCAGTATCTGACCACTAGGGTTTGGGGCCTGACCTCTGTCACTCAAGCAAAGAAGCTCTTCCTGGGTTCCAGTTACTCTGGGCAGCAAGGTGGGTGGCACAAACGAAGTATGCCAGCCTGGTGTCTCCCTACCAGAGTTTCTTTTCTTTTCTTTTTTAAGATTTACTTGTTTACTTATTCATGAGCAACACAGAGAGAGGAGCAGAGACACAGGCAGAGGGAGAAGCAGGCTCCCCGCAGAGAGCCCGATGTGGGACTTGATCCCGGATCCCAGGATCATGCCCTGAGCCGGAGGCAGATGCTTAACCGCTGAGCCACCCAGGCGTCCCTCTATTTTGTTTTTTGTAAAATTGTATTTATTTGAGAGAGAGCAGGTGCAAGCAGGGGGAGGGGCAGAGGGAGAGGGACAAGCAGACTCCCTGCTGAGTGCTGAGGCCTACTTGGGGCTCCATCCCAGGACCCTGAGATCAGGACCTGAACTGAAGTCAGATACTTAACAGACTAGGCCACCCAGGCTCCAGAAGGCAGCCCAGTTCTGTTTTAAAGGGATGATTCTAAAACATACATGCATAGGTACATACATAAGGATTCTACAGGTAAAAAATTTTGATAACTATTATACCTAAAATGATTGCTGGCCCTGTGCATAGCATAAATATTTGGACAGTTATAAGTTAGTTTTGTTGCAATTTATTTTGCATAGTCCAGGCCAGTAAAAATATCCATGAAAAAGAAATGTAGGGGATCGCTGGGTGGCGCAGCGGTTTAGCGCCTGCCTTTGGCCCAGGGCGCCATCCTGGAGACCCAGGATTGAATCCCACATCGGGCTCCCAGTGCATGGAGCCTGCTTCTCCCTTTGCCTATGTCTCTGCCTCTCTCTCTCTCTGTGACTATCATAAATAAATAAAAATTTAAAAAAAAGAAAAAGAAATGTAGACATAAGTTGCAAAGCCTAATGGCCAATAACTCTTTAGAAAAAGACTTGTCTGTACTTGTGCCTTATTTTGACTTGCCATCGTTAATTGCAGTTACCTTCATTGCAAACTCGTGAACTCTTTCACCAGCCCATACTGGATGTGTGTGTGCATCCACCAAACCTGTAATCAATGAATCAAATCATCTTTAGAGCTGAGAAAGAGAAAGCCCTTAAACAGCAGGCCAATGATCCCATACCACTCTTGGGAAAGCAAGATGATGGTAAACCATCTTGGAGGAGAAGAATTTGTCTGTAGGTTTCCTCCAACAGAAAGGAAACAAGAATACTGTCTGCACTGGTCTAGAAAGCTTTGGTGCAGGAGGGCGACTGGCATGATGAGAATGCCCATTAAAGAAATACCTACAGCCCCTTTTGCCCACTAAGTCCGTGCTCACCAAGCAAGCTTTTTTTTTTTAATACGATTTTTTTAAAGATTTTATTTATTTATTCATAGAGACAGAGAGGCAGAGACACAGGCAGAGGGAGAAGCAGGCATCATACAGAGAGCCTGACGTGGGACTCAATCCAGGGTCTCCAGGATCACACACCCTGGGCTGCAGGCGGCGCTAAACCGCTGTGCCACCGGGGCTGCCCCCAAGCAAGTTTTTGAAACAGGGTGTCACCTCTATTATGTGAGGAAAACAAAGGACTATATCACCAAGGAATAATCTGGGTACGAAAACAGAATACTATCCTTCCTCACTTTGAGAAGGAAAAATATGAAATCAGAAATATGAATTCTCCTTCAAAAAAGAAATGCAGTTTAATTGAAGAGACACTATAAGCAATCATGTGAAACGTTTGTTTATCCAGGTACAGCTCAAGTAAAGTGTGTCTTTCCAGAATATTTAAAATACCTTTTGGATTAAATGTCTCATCAGGGGTTCTGACTGGATTAAAATCAAGAATCTCTATTCAGAGTGCATCAGGTTTTTTTTTTCTTGATCTATTTTTTGAAATAGATTAGTAAAATTCTTCCAACAGCTTTGAACCTAAACACAACTGGTTTCTCTTCAGCATCTCAGTGGGAAGAAGTGACCTGAATGAGTAGGTTTCATTCCCAGCTCGCCCTTTACCTGTCCAGCAATCTTGGGTGGGGTACTGCATCCCTAAACTGGAGTTTTCTAATCTGTAATATAGAGATAATGATACTTACCTTACACGGCAGTTATAAGGATGCAAGATGAAACCACATTTGTAAAGCAGCTAGGCATTCAATGGTAGAAATTCAGTGCACAGTACCTATTCTTATATTTTAATATTATTTCGACCCTATTTAAAAGAAGCTGCTCCTCTTTCTCTTTACATTACTAAAACTGGTTTCAGGGCTTTACTGGAAAAAAGGTTAATACCTGGCAAGATGCATTTCCCAGAACAGTCGATTCTTTCTTCGAACGTTTCTTCAGAAAACAGTTTTTGGATAGCGTCAGCAGGACCGATGGCTTTTATAAACCCATCCCTGAAGAAAAATCAAGAAATAATTACTAAAGTGTGGATAAATACTGTGGAAAAACTAAAGATTTCAAATATTGGGTATCAGTCAACATTTACCGTATTTCCTTCTTGCATCTGCGTCTTTTGGGGGAAAAAATGCCACATGCCAGCAAAACAAGTCAAATCACAGATACAGAGAGTGCCGGCTATTCCCCAAGGTCAGTGTTCCCTCCTCCCTGCAGCGCTAGATTCCTAAATGTTAGCTGAACACATGAACACCCAGAATGAAACCTACCTTTCTGGGTTTCCCGTTAACCAGGTGCCCCCTCATGACTAAACTCTAACCAATAGGTTCGTTTTCTCTTCCTGTTCCCTATTGTCTGGAAGGCGGACACCAAAAGGAGAGATGGGGCTGTCACCTTGGATGATGGAGTGGGGAAGGCTCCTGCACGACCGAGCAAGAGAGACCGGCCTCCGGACTCCACAGGGCAGGGCTGTCAGTCAGCCCTGGATTTCTACCTCTGTGCAGTTCTGGTAACTGGTTGTTGGGTTGTTTTTGTTTTGTTTGTTTGTTTTTTAGATTTTGTATATTTACTCATGAGAGACACAGAGAGAGAGAGGCAAAGACACACGCAGAGGGAGAAGCAGGCTCCTTGCAGGGAGCCCCATGCGGGACTCGATCCCAGGACCCCAGGATCAGGACCTGAGGCAAAGGCAGAGGCTCAGCCACTGAGCCACCCGGGGGAGCCCTCTGTTAACTGGTTTTTAACAAACTTTTAACAGTAACCCTGGGAATGTTTTTATCTCGTTGTTAATTAAACACACACGGTCCCTGAAAGCTGGGCTGTTGCACAACCCTAAGCAGCCTCAGAAAAGCGCCAGAGCACCTTGCGCAAGGGCGCCGCGGCGGGGCTGGGGCGCTGCAATTCCAGTGGGCATCCAAGCCCCCTCCCACTGCGGGCTCGTCCTCCCGAACTTCGCTGCTCTCTTACTCACCTCTAGCGGGAAGCACGGAGGGTTAAATGAAAAACAAAACAAAGCCAAACAAAGCAAACCGATAATGTCCTCTTTTTCTGGTGGCTGAATCGTTGATTTCCTACCACCCCCAAACCATCACCAGCTGAACGTTTTCCGCACACCCAAGGGGTTGGGCGGGAGGGCGTTTCGTGAACATGTAAAGCCCCAGAAGTCCACCGCAGAGGCGCTGCTTCCAAAGATCTGGGGATGGGGGGACGCGGAGGGAAGGGGGTTCAGCCTGAGAGCGTTTTCCCACGGAATGACAGCCGGTCGCCGTCACACAAGGTAGGGGGCAGCAGGTGCCCGAAGGACAGGCCCGCGGTGGCTCCCCGGCGGCGGGAAAGCTTGTCCCCGGTTCCCTCCTCGGCGCACAAGTTCGGGGAAGGGGCCACTTACGTGCCCACCACCAGGCTGGCGCCCTCCAGCACCGCCAGGCTGTGCAGCGCGTCCCCCGCCAGGAAGCGCTCGCCGCGGGCGCACACCGTCACCACCTGCCGCGCGTTCTCCAGCAGGAGGCGGTGGCCGCCCGCCATGGCGCCGCGGGTCCCCGGGAGGCCGCCCGGCAGGACGGAGGGCGGAGGGGGCCGCGGGGCCGGCGCGCGGGACTGGGGCCGGCGGCGGAGGGCGCGAGCGGAGGAGGGCGCGGGGCGGAGGCCGCGGGGAGGCAGGCGGGGGCGGCACCGCGGGGCCGGGGGTGGAGCCGGGGCGCGCGCTCGCCGCCCCCGCATCCGCTCGGCCCCGCCCCCTCCAATCCGCTCGGCCCCGCCCCCTCCAATCCGCTCGGCCCCGCCCCCTCCAATCCGCTCGGCCCGCCCCCTCCAATCCGCTCGGCCCCGCCCCCCCATCCGCTCGGCCCCGCCCCCTCCAATCCGCTCGGCCCCGTCCCCTCCAATCCGCTCGCCGCCCCCCCATCCGCTCGGCCCCGCCCCCTCCAATCCGCTCGGCCCCGCCTCCTCCAATCCGCTCGCCGCCCCCCCATCCGCTCGGCCCCGCCCCCTCCAATCCGCTCGGCCCCGCCCCCTCCAATCCGCTCACCGCCCCCCCATCCGCTCGGCCCCGCCCCCTCCAATCCGATCGGCCCCGCCCCCTCCAATCCGCTCGGCCCCGCCCCCTCCAATCCGCTCGGCCCCGCCCCTCCAATCCGCTCACCGCCCCCCATCCGCTCGGCCCCGCCCCTCCAATCCGCTCACCGCCCCCCATCCGCTCGGCCCCGCCCCCTCCAACCCGCTCACCGCCCCCCATCCGCTCGGCCCCGCCCCCTCCAATCCGCTCGGCCCCGCCCCTCCAATCTGCTCACCGCCCCCCATCCGCTCGGCCCCGCCCCCTCCAATCCGCTCGGCCCCGCCTCCTCCAATCCGCTCGCCGCCCCCCCATCCGCTCGGCCCCGCCCCCTCCAATCCGCTCGGCCCCGCCCCCTCCAATCCGCTCGGCCCCGCCCCCTCCAATCCGCTCGGCCCCGCCCCCTCCAATCCGCTCGGCCCCGCCCCTCCAATCCGCTCACCGCCCCCCATCCGCTCGGCCCCGCCCCCTCCAATCCGCTCACCGCCCCCCATCCGCTCGGCCCCGCCCCCTCCAACCCGCTCGGCCCCGCCCCCCCATCCGCTCGCCCCAGCCCTCCAACCCGCTCGCCGCCCCCATCCACTCCCCGCCCCCTCTCCCAACCGGACGGGCGCGGCAGCAGCGCGAGGGCCCACACCCCGAGCGAGGGGTAGTGCTAACCCTTGACCGGGACAGTCCTGGTTCCGCCCCGTCCGGCTCTGGGCGCGTGTGCCGGGGACCACTGCCCCTACTCTGCAGATCGGGCCCCGAAGCTGGCTTACCGGGGAGAAGGGCGGGCTGCGCGGACGAACCCCTGCGGGGGGGGCTCCTGGGTCCGCGCGGCCGCGGGGGGGGCGGGTGCCGCGCACAATTTTCGGTTGGCCAGCTCCGCTCCGGGATCCCCTCCCAGAAGGTCCCCGAGATGAAGGGAGATCCGGGCGGGGGAGGCTAGACCGGGACGAGAGAACCCCCTGGCGCCTCTGCCCCCCGGCCCCTAACGCCTTCCCGAAGGATAGGTCGGACCGGCTCCCGGACCCAAACTCTCGGAGGTAAAAGTGGTTTCAGCTCAGCGTCCCTCCCCCATCTCCCCGGCCGTCCGTGGCGGGGCCTACTCTCGATTTGCCACCAGGGTTGGAGACAGAGTCACGTTTGTTTAAGGAAGATGGTCTGTGATTCTCACTCACGCCTCTTCTCACCTGTCACCTGCTGTGACAACACTGACAGGCACCGGGCTTGGTTTTGAGCCTTATTTTATTTTGCTCATACGCTTGCATTAGAAGCTCTGTGTTAGGCTGTGGGACACACAAAGACAGGAAAGGCATTTTCCCTGCCCAGCAAAGACTGCAATCAAAAGGAAGGCACTTTATAAACTCGAAAAATAGACCATAAAAGCAGGCTGAGGCCTGTAAAACCATAAAATGTAAAAGTCAATTTTAGGGTTATTTTAAAAGCCCTCTAAAAACAAAGAAGAGAAAGCAAAAAAAAAAAAATCTGTTAGATGAACATAAGAAGAATATAGCTTTGTACTTTGGTCTTACAAGAGAAAAAATTGGTAGGAAAGAAAAAGGAAAGAAAAAAAGGAAAGAAAAGAATTCAATAGAGAATATGAGTAAAAGAGACCCTACAGGAGAAGAAAAATCCATATATTACCCAGGCTTGGACACAAAATCACAAAGAGGTGTGTGTGTATGTGTCTGTGTGTCTATACAATAGTTTTAAAGCGAAAGGTATATAGAGAAAAATAATACAGGAGAAATATAGTGAAAACAAACACGTAAAGTTACTAATTTCAGAGAAATATCCAAATTTTCTAACATTTCTGCTAAGGACTTGAATCTGTGATGTTTTGCAATTATAGGCATATTTGTAGATTTATGAAGTTGTAGGTGTGAAGGAGCAGGTGAAATAATGGTAATATAGAAGGCTTTGGGGTTCCATAAACTGGTCTTAATCCCGCTGTTACTTATGAGTTATTTGATCCTGGGAAATGTCCTTAATTTCCCCAACCTCAGTTTTCTCATCCATCTTCTCAGGGGGGTAATTGTTTCTTTCTATTTCATGGACTTGTTTGAACTTTATAGAAAATGAAATGGAAAACACTTTACCCAGAGCCTAGCTCTAAATAATAGGTGTAATTCTTATTATATTACTACTACCACAGCAGCAACTGCTGCTGCTAGTTTATTTTAATACTTTTATTTCTCTTCCTGGTCAATTAAGTTCAAGGTAAGATTTCAGCCACAAGGTCCCCTCCGGAGTTCTCAGAATGTACCACGAACTGAAAGCTTACAAGTTTTGGGGAAGTAAAAAAAAGAAATGCTCATTCTTTTCATGGGGACATTGATTTGTGGGTGAACTGTGTCCATTACAGTCCAGGTACACAGCATTGGCTGAAAAGTCCCTGCAAAGAAGAGGTTTGCAGAAGCAAGAAGAACAAGAGTGAGCTGCTCTGCCCCTAGGTCATTGTTAAGCAAGTAATTACAGATCATTTCCTTAATAATAACCAGCATCCCTGTAGCACTTCTCAGTTCACAGGGTACTTTTTACATCATCTTACTCGCATTGGCTGACTTCCCCTGTTCTCCTTCCCTTTGACACTCAGGCTGTTTTTTGTTTTTTGTTTTTTTCAGTTTGCAAAAGGGGCAGACAAATGTCAACAGGAAAGTCCACACAAAATACGCCAGCAGGGCCTTAAAGGTCAAGCTGAAGGTAACTTCCTATCAGTGTGCTCTGCTTCTGACCTAATCAAAAGAGGCAGGTCATTGAGCAGGCCAAGGACCTAGTGGCTCCTGGCCCGCAGGTAAACAAAAAATTGCTAGCTCTGGTCTCTACACACTATCCAAGGACACAGTTTACAGCCCTTTCTCCTAGTATTTGTCCAAGTGGGTGGGAAGGAGGTGGGCAAAAATGGCTTTGGGTCTGAATCTGTCTAAATCTTTGTTTGCATATGGGAGATAAACAAAGATAAAGCATTTTATCTCCTACTAAGAGACTCTGGAAATCCATTATCCCTGAGTTGTAGAGAGAGTTGTTAAGAAAATCAAACACAGGGAAGCCCCTGTGGCTTAGTGGTTTAGGGCTGCCTTCAGCCCAGGGTGTGATCCTGGAGACCTGGGATGGAGTCCCACGTTGGGCTCCCTGCGTGGAGCCTGCTTCTCCCTCTGCCTGTGTCTCTGCCTCTTTCTCTCTCTGTCTAATAAATAAAATCTTTAAAAAAATCAAACAGATAGCTTCAAATAATACCTGGTAGATACTGTTATTGTTCATTTCATTTGGAGTTGGTCTTGGACTTTAGGGTTGGTCATTAGAAAAACCCCATTCTTCTTTTTCCACTTCTACTTCCATGAAGTTTGGAATGTTAAGAATGTGCATGAAGGTGAGTCAGGTTCCCCAAATTTGCAGCAGTATTGCTGGTAGATTGAGAGGACTCAAATGAAGGGTTTCAGGGAATTTGAGTTCAGGATTTCTTACAAAAGTTGGTGGTCAGTTATCCCTCCTTTTCAAAGGCTAGTGGTTATTCACAAGACAGGACTAGAAAGAGGACAGATCTGGACATCTACCTTGAAGAAATTAATAGGCAATTATTTCCCTATCAGCCTACCATGAGTAGCCACACTGCATACATTACCTGTGTTTGAAAATTGCAACAAGCCTGTAAGAAAGATATTAGTATCCATACCTGATAGAAGAAGGACCTAAGGTGCACTGAGTTTCTGCAGATAGATCTAAGAGAAAAAGCTGGTGAGAACCAGAGGCAGGATTGGACCTGCTGTCAAGACCAGGGTCTTTCCATAGTGTCATCCATCCCTGTGATGATCCACATGAAAAAACCTGGCTCAGTGGCCACACATAATTGCATAATGCCAGAGGAATGCTATAGCATTAATTAAATCAACCAGTATGGTGTTTACCTTGGAAGAACAGTGTATTTTACGCCCATGTCCCCTAACATGTCTCAAATGTAACATGTTCCCGACTTAATTGGAAACCTTTGAACTTAATTGCCCCTTCCCCCATAGCTGCTCTGTCTCCATTGATGGCAACTCCACCCTTTGTTTCCTGAGCTCTTTATCTCATACCCCACATCCAAACCATCACCCAATCCTGCAGGCTCTACTTTCCAAATGGATCTAGAATCTAACCACCCTTCCCCACTTCTATTCTTCCCATTATCTCTTGCCTCTCAATGACTGTAGCCACCCAACAGATGTCTTTATTTCACCCTAACCCCCTTGTACAGTCGCTTCCCAGCTCAGCGGCCACAGTGGTTCATTCCAGATTCCCATTTCACTGAGAGAGTGACCCACAGGGCCCTCACTCTCTCTCTGATCTCACCTATCCTTCTCTACGTTGTTTCCTCTGCTTAAGTTCTACTACTCTCCTGGCGGTTCCTCAAACACACCGGGTATCCTTCCTCTTCCAAATGCTTTCTCCATGGGCTTACGCTGCTGTGGCTCATGGTGCGCCTCATGCTGCCCAAGCTGGGGGCCACATAGTACCTAACTTAACCATCATATGAGGTACATGCTATTCTTATCAGCCCTTTTGAAAGATGGGGAAATTGAAGCGTGGGGATTTAAGGAGCATGATGAGTCCATGCTCTTAACGACTAGCCTCTGCCACCTCTAAAAATGATGCTTGAAGTCACCATGTTAAAGCCCTTGTTTTTTTGAGCTATTCATCTTTTTCATCTGTCAGAAGCTAGATTTAAACATATATTTTATTTTTTTAACATGTATCTTAGATGTGAATTTGCAGGTGTTTGCTATGCAATCCAGTGACATTTTCCTTCTATTTCAACGCAGAGACTCTGGTAGTCATGTTATTTTTATTTTGCACAACAAAGACATTCACTGGCTTTGACTTTCTTTTCCTGGTTGGCACATCTTATTGGTTTAGTTCAAAGAACTTTATAATCCCTTCTAGGAATAGTTGGCTGTCTTCTTCTCTCATTCATTCTTTACCAATCTTTCACTAATCAATAGGGAGATTAATATGTACAGAAGTACAGAAGCATAACAACTTCTAGAGACTACTGGTTCCATTCATATGTTCTCTGAATTATTGGAGAGATGGAATCAGAGCAGATACCTGCTATTAGCAGTTGGCTTAGGGGAACGAGAACTTCCAGTTTCCCTATGAGTGAAAAAGTGCCAGAACCCATGGGTAAAGATTTTTATTGCAGATAGACTTAGGATAAAGTGAATGAAAGAGGAGTGAATTGAGTTAGGAGAATTGGAAGATGAAAAGTGTGCCAAGAAATAAGGGAGTAGAATCTTAGGGATTTGGATGAGTGTGGAGTGTGTAAATATATATGAAAATCTTCTACCAACCTTTACTATTGGCCATCCAAGTTCCAAATACATCAACCCAACAATTTGTCCTCAATTTTCCACCGGCCCTTTTTTTCCACTGTCAGAATGAACCCAATGCCTGTGAAACAAATCTTCAGTAATGTGAAAAAGTATCAATGACATAGTTTTTGTTAACCTTTTCTCTTTTATAAGCTTTAACATCACGTCTTTTTGCTTTTCCATTTTTGTTTTTATAATCACTTGGAAGTAAAACCACATTCTCCTTGGTAAATATTAGCACAAAATTGCTCCCACCTATTACGTTTGCTCTGTGTGCTAGGCACCCTGCTTGGGTGTTTACACACATTACATCATTGTCTCCTCATGAAAGCTTTAAGGTACAAAATTATCTTCCTACTTTATGGAAGAGGAGCCTGAGTCCCAGAGCTACTAAGTAATTAAAATGTAGGCCCCCTGGAGAAAAAATATGTGGGTTTTTTTGTTTTTTGTTTTTCTCTTTGTTGTCATCATTTTTAAACTGTCCTGTTTCTGGCACCAGAACAGTGCCTCACACATGGTACATACTCAATAAATATATTTAGAATGTTAAATGATCTTGCTCACACAACTGTAAATGCCAAACTGACAGGCTTCTCCATTCCAAAGTCTGTATCTTGAATCACCTGCTACAAATGCCTCTGAGAGTCTTGTCAATGTGGCTCTTTGAGAGAACTGATGGACACCTTTAAATTAGCAGCCTGAGATGGGATGTGTCTCACATTGTTCCCTTTTTATATAAACTCCCGAAGGCCCTTTTTCCTGCCCAAATGAAAATATCATTGCCACTTTTTTCATCGTAAAAATCACCAAGCTCATTGAGAGATAATAATACAAAAAAGTATAAAAATTTAAGACAAGGATTAGGCTGAAGCAAGGGAAACATTTACCTGTGGTGTGACACCTAAGGAGGAGGGCAAAAACAAACAACATTTTAATTCACTATTTTTAAAAATAAAAATCAGGGGGATCCCTGGGTGGCTCAGCGGTTTGGCGCCTGCCTTTGGCCCAAGGCGCGATCCTGGAGTCCCGGGATGGAGTCCCACGTCGGGCTCCCGGTGCATAGAGCCTGTTTCTCCCTCCTCCTGTGTCTCTGCCTCTTTCTCTCTCTCTCTCTATGTCTATCATAAATAAATAAATAAATCTTTAAAAAAAATAAAAATAAAAAATAATAAAAAATAATAAAAATCAATGCAAAGAATTCCACGATGAGGGCAGCCCCAGTGGCACAGCGGTCTAGCGCCACCTGCAGCCCGGGGCATGATCCTGGAGACCTGGGATGGAGTCCCACGTGGGGCTCCCTGCGTGGAGCCCGCTTCTCCCTCTGCCTGTGTCTCTGCCTCTCTCTCTGTGTCTCTATGAATAAATAAATAAAATTTAAAAAAAATTCCACGATGAGCAAAATACCAAAAAATGTACATAAATACGAGATCTGTGGGCCAGGACGAAGGTGTGGCAAGGGAGGCACCTGCTCTAAGGGTCATGTGAGTGCAGTCAGAACCTGTCAGTATTTAAAGTCTTGATATTTTGTCCACCATGGATTTTTTCCTGCATTGACTTGGAATTTTTTTTTTATAAATTGCATTAGTATGTTATTTATTTCGATAACTGAAGTTTGGGGGCCACTTCCTTAAATTTTGCACCTAGCCCTAATCCCAAACCTGATAGAAATGAATAGAGAGGTTGCTCCAAATCGAAGACAACCACTATTAATGTTCGGTGAACAGCTTCTCAAACATCTGACTTGGCAGGTGTTTTTTTTATCCCCACTGCTCCCATTCTTTCCACTTTTGATATATAGTTAACCACGGTAAGCAGTGACTGTGTTGTGCCCAAGATTGCGAATCCGAGAAACCACCGAGGAGCCGACACCGATGCAAACACACGAGGGTTTATTTACAAGCTCGAGCTTGGGTCCAAGTGTACCCGACACAGCGGAGCAGGGACTTGGACCCCGAGGCTAAGAGGCTTAGCAGCTTTATAGGGGCCAGTGGGATTGTAACATAGGCAGAAAGTTGCACAGTCATGTCGGTCCACACGCAGGTGGCCGATTGAATTACATTTTACCCTATAGTATCCATTTGAGCTGGCTTCTTGTTTTGGTCAGAATTGGCGCGCAGTTTTGGGGGGCACAAGGCGGGGTTACGTTGTTATGAGCCGATTTCCGATTAGGGTGTGCCCAGCGGCCTGACTAGGGTGGGGCAGCGCCTTAAGCAATAAGCAGGTCCTGTGGGGGTGATACAGGAGGTGGCGGGTGCAGCACAAAATGGAGTTAGTCCTGCTCTGCTTGTCCAGGGGTAGGGGATTTTTGTTAAACTTCCTGGGTCCCACAACTGCAGCATTGTTTTGATGGGACACGGGGCAATCCGTGTTATGGGCATACCAAGGTTATTTAATTAATAAACTCCCTGTTTATTAAATAACATGTCAACAAACATTATTGTACATACTTTTTGCCCCCTTATCTGATTATTTCTTGGGATGAGTTCCTAGATTTGGAATTGATGGGTCAAAGGGTTTATGCTTTTAAAAGCAATGAAGAAAAAAATAACAATAATAAATAAATAAATAATAAAAATAAAAGCAATGAAGGCCACTTGGAATCATGGGCTATTGAGTTTAGCCCCCTTTATGCAAGCTTTACAGAATTTATTTTTTTCAGTTTTTATTTTAATTCCATTTAGTTAACATGCAGTATAATATTAGTTTCAGGTGTACAATTTAGTGACCCAACACTTCCATACATCACCCGAAGCTCAGGTTTACAAAATTTTTAATGTATTCCCTTTTCTTTGGACAGGACCAGGAGACAAAATGTCATCACAATTTTTTCCGATATCCCTGGCTTCCGAAGGTAAAGAAGAAATCTGTCCATGAGTTCTTGTTTTGTGCCTGGTACGGTCAGTCTCTACAATAGATTGGGAACGTGGGAAAAGGAGAATGACACACGACGTGAAGGCCTCAGACATGGCCTTTCTGTGTAAAGAGGTTACAAATGACCTGCTGAGAAGGTTCCCTTCCACTTTTTAATTCTGCAAAGAAAAATCTTCACATTGGAAAGGCATTAAATTGTCATATTTGGCCAGATTGCTAGGGAAATTCATGACATAAAACAAGTAACTCAATTATTTGTCATAATAAAGGTCATGAATAACTACATTTTATCAAAATCTGTCCTCTCCTTTCCTTTTCCAGCCTTTCCCTCCTCCTCCTGCTTCTTTACAAGTGTATAAGGAATTCGTATTTATCGGTATAGAAGAATAACTTCTTTGTCACTTACAAATTTGGCAAAGATTTGAACACTGGGTAACACCAAGAGTGTGTTACAGGTAACAGGCACTCTAGGCACTTTTCATGGGCTCAGGGAAAGTCACGCAATGGATTCTCCCTCAGAAACTCCTGAAGGAACCAAGCCAATATCTTCATCTCAGACTTCTGGCCTCCAGGACTGTGAGAGAATAAATGCCTGCTGTGTTAAGCCCCTCCATTTGTGGTGATTTGTTATAGCAGCCCTAGTTCTATGTGACTAAGAAGTAATTCAAGTGGAGAGAAGGGTTGGCTAAGGGCCAATGCTTAAGTGGGTTTATAATTCAGGAATCTTGCTAGAGTGGGGTGAAGGTGGTCCCTCCAAAATGGTAGTTGTCCATGTCCTAATCTCTGCAATGGGACCTTATTTGGCAAAAGGACCTTTCAAATGTAATTGAAGGAAGGATCTCAAGATGAGATCATCCTGGACTTAAGGTGGGTCCTGAATCCAAGGACAAGTGTCCTTGTGAGAAAAAGAAGGGCCTGTAAACATAGAGGCAGAGATTGGAGTTACACAGCCAGTGAGTGCCTGAGCCACCAGAAGTTGCAAGAGATAAGGAAGGATTCTTCTGTAGAGCCTTTGGAGGGAGCATAGTCCTACTGACACCTTGATTTTGGACTCCTGAACTCCAGGACTGTGAGAGAATAAAGTTCTGTTGTCTTAAGCCGCCAAGTTTGTGGTAATTTATTTCGGCAGCCATAGGAAACTGATATACTTGGTGTTTAGAGTTCTAGTTTTTTCTATTTCTTTATAACTAAAAGGCACTTGGCTTTGGAGTTGGGAAAAAATGTCTTGTCAATCCAGGATGCTTGAACTTGTTTGGAAAGGGTTTAAACTTGGGCATTCAAGATTTTAAGCCACCTAGGGTGGGGTGGACAGTAAGTTTGTGAGGTTTATCTTGGGAGGAGAGAGGGTTGGTTGAGGGAGAGATGTCCAGCCTACCAATGACTCACCTGTTACAGGACATCAGTGGTCCCATCCTGGGATGTCAGGTCTAGCTCTGTCCTGAGAGTGGTGGCGTAGGGTACAAGTACAGTTTCTGGCAATGCCATTCAACCCCAAGTCCCTTTAGGTCCTTGACTTTTCTTGCCTCTTCCTGGGCCTCAGTCTGTTGGCTCTGCCCTTCCATACTCCTGCTGTCTCCAAGCCCAGCTGCCTGGACCCACCCTCACCTGTCTTTGCTCATGTATTATAAGGCCTAGATTTTATATATTGCCTTGACATCTTTGAGCTTCACAGAGCCCCCAAGACCTAATTGTAAGTCTCTCTGTTCTTGCCAGATTTGACCTCCACCCAGTGAGAAAGGTTCCCCACCCCTGTAGTTTCTCCATCAGTTGGACCAGTTATACTCCAGTGGTCTTCAACCTAATGGGTTTCACAAGTCAATTACATCCTCTTGAGGGAAGCTGGAGGCACCTCACCCTTTTATTACTACAAAGCCTGCCTCCTGCCATCTGTCTGTTTCACTCTGCTCCTGAGTGTGGTCATGATGTGACCCTGCCTGGCAGATAGTGTCCTCCTCCCCTGGGCTGTGAGTGTAAGTGACTAATAACCCACTATCTATTTCATCAGTCCAGTGTGGAGTGTCATATGTTTAGTCATTTCATACTATTTGGGGCAAGGGATCCTTCCTTCACCCACAAGGTGAATCACAACACTCTGTGTTGAGCCCAAAGCTTCCACTCTGCAATTTTCTTTCTTCCAGGCCCATTACCTGCAGAAAAACATGCTTGGGTTTCTATCCCAGACATTCCCACTTTCCCACCTGAATCCCTGGCCAAATAGCCAATTCTCAGGCAGCCTCTAAGCTCTAGACCAGTAACCCCCAGCCCGGCTGTATCTTTTACCTGCTTAGAGAAGAGAGGTGCTTTCAAGATACTCCAGTATTTTAGGAGGTGAAAGTGGGTGCAGGGCCCAGGGTAGGAGGGGGGGATGTGTTTTCAGTTATCCTTTCCCTTTCTCTGATTTAAGATGTCAATTCCAAGCTCCAGAATTCCTGCTTGTGGCTATGGGTATCTGAAACCAATTTTTTTTTAATTTTTTATTTATTTATGATAGTCACACAGAGAGAGAGAGAGATAGAGAGAGGCAGAGGGAGAAGCAGGCTCCATGCACCGGGACCCCGACGTGGGACTCAATCCCGGGTCTCCAGGATTGGGCCCTGGGCCAAAGGCAGGCGCTAAACCGCTGCACCACCCAGGGATCCCTGAAACCAAAATTTCCACCCTCAAGCATTAAAAAGCCAGAAAGAAAGAAAAAGAGAAAGACTTTTGATCATTTCAAATTTTATGAATAAAAACAAAACATCTGTTCAGAAATTCAGTTGACTTCTCTCTTCCTCCCTTCCAATCCCTTTCCCTCACTTCCTTCCCCTCTACAGCCAGGCTTCTTCTTTTTATTAAGGGTACAAGCCCATGGATTGTATGCACAGATACATGCCACCATCACCACAGTCCATTTTAAAACATTTTTATTGTCTCAGAAAGAAACCCTGGGCCATAACCCCCATCCTTCATCTCCCTTCCAGCCCCAAGCAACCACTAATCTACTTTTTGGCTCCATGGATGTGCCTATTCTAGACATCTCATGGGATATAATGGTATCTTATAATGTAGAGACTTAATGTGGCTTCTTTCACTTAATATAATATTTCCAAGTTTCATCAGTCATGTATCCTTCTTGTGGCTGATACTATTCCATTGTGTGGATATACCACATCTTGTTTATCTATTCATCAGTTGATGAATATTTGGGTTGTTTTTATCTTTTTATTTTTTAAAGATTTTATTTATTTGAGAGAGAGGGACAGAGAGATGGAAGACAGAGAGAGAGCATGAGCCGGGTAAGGGACAGAGGGAGAAGCAGACTCCCTGCTGAGCAAGGAGCCCAATGTGGGGCTTAATCCTGGGACCCCAGGTCATGGCCTGAGCTGAAGGCAGGTGCTTTTCTAACTGAGCCACCCAGGCGTCCCTGTTTCTATCTTTTGACTGCTATGTATAATATTGCTATAAATATTCATGTACAAGTTTTCATGGGGACATACGTCTTCATTTCTAGGAGTGGAATGGCTGGGTCACATGGCAACTGTATGTTCAACTTTTTGAGGAACTGCCAGCTTGTTTTTCAACATTCCTGCCAGTAGAATGTTTGAGTTTCCAATTCCTACACACCCTTCCCAATTCTTGTCATTATCTTTGCTTTTTTATGGTTTTGTTTTTGAAGACTCTCTAGTCTGGACCGAGGATGCCCCGAAGGGTAGTAGCTGTGTCTCTTGCTGCCAAAATGGTGGTGTAAGGGTAATAGTACATATTTTCACAGTGATGAGAAGAACCAATATTTTAATGCCTCAAAATATGATCCCACTATCCTGTAACAGGCCCCCTTATCTATTCACACAACAAATATAGACTCATTCCCCCTGAAGTACTAAGCACTGTGCTCCATGCCATGGGAAACAGGTGAGCTGTGTCTTCTGCCCTCGAGATCCAAGCCCTGCATCCCTGCCTCAGTTGGGGAGCAAAAGCTGTGTCCTCCTCCTGAGAGGCTCACCTATCCTCCTGCTCCACCTTGGCTGGTGAGAGCCTTGCCCTTCTGGCCAAAAGAGCAGGGATGACAGATATTTTTCTTTTCTTTCTTTTTAACAGATAAAGGAAAAGATGACTCAGTCAAAAAGGACAGGCCATACAAGATCTTTTTCAAAGATCTCTTTCTTTTCAAAGAAAATGAAATGGCAGAAAAGAAAAAGGTAAAGTTTTATTAAAAACCCAATCCAAATTAATGTTAGAAATTTATCCTCTTACCCACCACTTTTATGAACTTTGCTGGCGTAAGAAAAGGGGTCAGGTACCGCACGCTATGTTGGGGTGTAAACATGCACGACAGGAACAACATCAAGCCCATGGCAAGGATCTAATGATCACTGCCTACTGGTGGAAGACACACACACTGTGGCCAGCGCATATGACAAGTGTGGTACACCCCACTTCATTGATTTCAATGCTCATATTTTTTCACATTTTCTTATTCCTGAAGGGGGATCCAGCTTATATAGGTAGGATGCCATGTATAATTGGCAGTGCATAAAATAATAGTGCTTCTATAAATGACATCTTAGACTTGGTAAAATACAGTAATAGAGCATACAAAAGACATGTAGAGAAAGGAGTGACCATCTTTGTTAGAGAGAAGGGTGATGGTGATGGGGGTGGGGATGGAGGTGGGAGAGTATGTGTGTGTCTGTTTGTATCACATGCACAAAGACTTCACTGAGGAGATAGCGAGAGCTGAATTGTTAAGAATAAGTTAAAATTCACCAGATTCAGATAAGAGGATGTATGTGTGCATTAGGGAGAGGGGCGGAGAAGGAAGAAGGAACAAAAGTGGAAGGGGGGGTCATTTTAGAATTATTTGGTATGGGGCAGCCCCAGTGGCACAGCGGTTTAGCGCCGCCTGCAGCCAGGTTGTGATCCTGGAGACTGGGGATCGAGTCCCATATCAGGCTTCTTGCATGGAGCCTGCTTCTCCCTCTGCCTGTGTCTCTGCCTCTCTCTCTCTGTGTCTCTCATGAATAAATAAATAAAATCTATTAAAAAAATAAAAAAATAAAGAATTATTTGGTATGAAGCTAAACCAGAGATGAGGCGAACTTTCCAGCTGTGCCTTGCAGTTAACCTCACTCCTTATATTATTGTACCTTTTATTACACAATTTGGATTTCAAAAGGCTTGCTTTCCTTATTCCTGGATGAAGAAAATGTCTAGAAATGCTGAATAACAGATTCATCTGTAAGGTGAAGGTTTTATGCTTGTGTTCTATAGTTTTATTGAAAGCATCCAAAATTAAATTGATTCATGAATATAAAAGGTTGATTTATTTATGTTTAATGGGGAGGTCCATTTCCTCTCAAGTTTTCAACTCAATTCCACAGAACCAGTCATTTCAAATCAGTGGAATTTCCAAGTTACCTGCAGTTTGGGCAAGACAGGATGAAAAAATAAAAATGAAACTGAAAATAAAGCCAGAACACTATCTAGTCTCATATTTGTGACATCCATGTTTAGTAAAGGTTGAATGTCTTTATGTTTGTGCTCAGCTTCAGAAGAGAAAGAATTACAAATTATACCCAGTCCTTCAGAGATAAGAACTCAAAGTTGCTTGTTTAATGTATCAATAAAAAGAAATATACCAATAATGAGAAAAGACTTAATGCAAATGATATTTTTATATATGATCACTATATTTTTAAAGACAACATTATTTTGGTATAATAGATATTATTTTAAACTTTCACACTTGGGCAGGAAAAATTTATAAACCGCAGCATGAAAGTCTACCAAAAGTCTACCTTTTCATCTCGAATGAAGAGTCGTTCACACCTGGGCCAAGTAGCATTCTACTCTGACGCACCTGGTGGCTCATTTGAAAAATTTGGGTTAGATCCCACTCTTATTCTAAGATTAACAGAAGGTAAGTCTAGATTACTGTTAAAGAATATTTTTTGAATATTTACTATTAATGTCAGGTTTGGGGGCTTTTCTGGAGGTAAAAAAAAAGTATGCTGTCTCATACTATGGTTGAGTGGAAGGGAAGGGAAGGGAAGGAAGGGAAGCCCTTTTTTGTAAATGGAAGCTGAGAGTCAGGACAAAATCTATTTTAAATAAGAAAACAGGGATGCCTGGGTGGCTCAGTGGTTGAGTGTCTGCCTTCAACTCAGATGGAGTCCCACATCAGGCTCCCTGCAGGGAGCCTGCTTCTCCGTCTGCCTGTGTCTCTGCCTCTCTCTGTGTGTCTCTCATGAATAAATAAATAAAATCTTTAAAAATAAAAAAGTAAATAAGAAAACCTATTTTTCCAAGAAATAGATTGTTACTTATTTTTATGTCTCTAAGGAAGAAAGCCACTGTCAAAACGATACAGTATTAAAGGTTATGGCTAGGACCATCGAAATTCATTTCTAGATGTAGAAATATATAGAAACTTTCTAAAGAGAAGTCGTGACTTTCCAGGCCATACAACTCATAGATCCAGAATCAGGAAGCTAATAGAATTAACTAAGTTTCTCTGTTGTTACAAAAACATAACCTGTTTTAATGGCACCTGAAGGCAACACGTTAAAATATTACAGGCTATGAATTATTGCTCTATGAAAAGGGGCCATGTGGTAATCAAAATGTCATAGACATTTCTTACTTATCAGATCAAGAAGTGCCTCCAAATGAAATAGAAAGCAGTTTGAAAAAAAAGAAAAAAAAAAAAGAAAGAAAGAAAGCAGTTTGAAGCCAGTGAGGTTGAAGTGATTAATGCTAAGATGATGGGGTCATAAAATCTTCCCCCAAAATGAGTCTTGTCTAAATTTTTAAATTAAGGGATCCCTGGGTGGCACAGCGGTTTGGCGCCTGCCTTTGGCCCAGGGCACGATCCTGGAGACCCGGGATCGAATCCCACGTCGGGCTCCCGGTGCATGGGGCCTGCTTCTCCCTCTGCCTGTGTCTCTGCCTCATTCTCTCTCTCTCTCTGTGACTATCACAAATAAATAAAAATTAAAAAAAATTTTTTTAAATTTTAAATTAAAAAGGAAGGCGGAAAGGAAGGAGGAAGTGGGGAAGATACATTGAGTGTCCAGGATTTGCCATGGTAACTTAAAAATTTCGTAACTTTGCCAAATTGTGATGAAAAAAAAAAATCTTCAGAAAACCACAACAAAACACTTAGGAAAGAACTCCAGAGTCAATAATTAGTATAAAAGAGGGAAGCCATGTTAACTTTTTTTAGATTGTGAAGGTGCATATTCTGCACTATCGTATGAAAAAGTGCAAATGTCAGGTGACATGGTAGTATCAGTGACCACTGATAGGGTACAGCTAGGTTCAGTCTTGTGTCTCGTAGTTCACCTCTGTAGAGTGGTCAACCTTAAGTCATCAAGAGCACTTAAAATGATATGTGATATGTTTTAGAGTTCTACATAAAGTGGCTACCTCCAAAAATCCTTGCCACACTACCGCTTCTGAGATAACTAGCGAAGATGGCTTTGCAGGTGACTCTATATGACACCATGCTGATTGACAGAGGGGTGACTGGTCTCTTAAGAGTAAATGACATAAAGTAGACTCTTAAAAAAGGAAATGGTAAAATTGTTTGGTATTATCCAAGGCAATCTGGGCTCTGTCAGCAATGGAAATCAGGTTGTCAGTTTTTGCCAATTACACAGACAAGCAATTTGGATGTTTTTGTGGAAAATAGAGAAATTCTCCTCAGACTCTTTCCAATTAAGAGTTGATTTGGTTGAAACCCCCAACCCCCAGCTTTACATTTCCTGCCTGAATTCTGATTAAAGACAAGTCTACATGATGTAAAAGGAGCAAGTGACCCCTACTTTGGGAGCCCAGTTATTTTTGTGTATGCAGTAGTAGCCAACTGCATGCAGTAGTAGCCAACAGCTAGATTACCTTGAAGAAATTACACAGGCAACTGTCATAGACAGATCGGTTGGGCTGCATAAAAGACGTGCCATTTCCTCCTCTACGTAGCTGACAGCCTGACTGTGGTTTACTCTTGGAGGGCAACACCACTGGAGCACATCCGCTGTGAGCCGTTAGGGGCTCTGGTGTTGAGGAACACTAATGCTTTAATGACGGTTTTATCATACATTGTCTCTTTGCCAAAAAAACCCTTCTGGATAGCTAGAAGAGCTAAAATGGGAAACCCATGTAACCAGTGTATTTAGACTTGAAGAATAAAATCACATCAACTCAGCCAGGTAGTATCATGATAAAGTAGCCCAAAATGTAAGCATAACTATAATATTTAATAAATGGACAGCATAGGATTTTGTTTTTTGTTTTTTTTTTTATTTTTTTTTATTTTTTATTTATTTATGATAGTTACAGAGAGAGAGAGAGAGGCAGAGACACAGGCAGAGGGAGAAGCAGGCTCCATGCAAGTTGCCTGATGCGGGACTTGATCCCAGAATTCCAGGATCACACCCTGGGCTGAAGGCAGGTGCTAAACCGCTGAGCCACCCAGGGATCCCCAAAACACCAAGAGTTAAAACAGTTCAGTCCACCTAGCACAGCCCTAGGAGTCACATGCCCCTCTGCCACACATTAGCTCTGTTGTCTTGGGCAAGTATCTTGACATCTCTGAGCTCACATACAGCATGGATATAGAAACATGTACCTCCTTGGGGTTAGTGTTAGGATTAAATAAAATTATTCATTTAAAGTGTCTAATATAGTTCATAGAATATGACAGAAACAAAATAAATGGTAGTTACTACTATGAAATTAGTTTTTTAGCGATTAGGAAGAAAGTTTATTTGAAGGTTTTTTTTTTTTTTTTTAAAGTCAGATACAACCTGTATCCAGTAATTTAAGTACATAGCTTTTATTTTATATAAACTCCTGAGGGTTAGAACTAAACCTCAGTCTCTTTCAATTTTCTTTGAAGGTGCAGACACAAAAAGGACACTTCATGAATTTATTAATGACCAGAGAGACAGGTTTCTGCTGGAGGTAGTAAAAATAATTTCTTTCTCCCATTAGTAAAACAGAAGACTTGCTGCAGAGCGTTGCCAAATTTCACCCTTGACATTTTACTTTTCCATTACATGCTCCAGATCTATTGCTCCTCCTGTCCTTTACCGAACAACTTCAGCTGGGCTTTTGTCATTATTCCACCAAAACTACTTTTGTCAAGGTTCTTGGTGACTTTCCCATTGCCAAGTTCAAACTGTCAACCTCATGGTCTTCCTTTTCCTTCCCTTTCAGCAGCAGTTAGATCATTTGGTCACTTCCTCTTTCTTGAAATGGCTTCTTCAGCTGGTTTCCAAGGATCCACTGTCTCTTGATTCTTTCTCATCACTGGCTGCTCACTCCTTCACAGTTTTCTTTTCTTGTTCCTCTTCTCCTTGGTCTCCAAATGTTGAAGCACTCCTTGCTCTGTGCTCTCTCTGCCCTCCTCCAGGCCCCTGGCTTTATAGTCCACTTCCCTATTAACAATTTCCAAATTTATGTCTCTACCCTGATCCTTTTCCCTGAATTCCAGACTCACAAAGGCAACCGTAATTCTTACCATAGCCACTTAGATGCCCAGTGGGCACCTCTGTTTTCACATTTCCAAAATTTTGCCCCTTCCATACTCTTCCCTACCCCCGCAGATTTGCATCTCGTGGTGTGCCCCCATCGCAGTGGGTAGCAATTTTCATTTTTTTCCAGTTGCTTGGGAAAAACCTGTTGGAGCTATCCTCAACTCTCCAACTTACAACCCACATCCCAATATACTTTCAAATATATTTTCTCGGGGATCCCTGGGTGGCTCAGCGGTTTAGCACCTGCCTTTGGCCCAGGGCGCGATCCTAGAGTCCAGGGATCAAGTCCCGCGTTGGGCTCCTGGCATGGAGCCTGCTTCTCCCTCCTCCTGTGTCTCTGCCTCTCTCTCTCTCTCTCCATGTCTATCGTAAATAATTAAATAAATCATAAAAATATATATATATATATATATATATATATTTTCTCCCAATATATCCATACACACACTACTTTTCATGACCTCCCCTGCCACCACTCTAATCCATGTCACCAATATCACTTGCATGAATTATTGATATAACTTCTGAATACTGGTATCCTGCTTCTACTTCTGCTCCCTACAGTCAGCATATTCTCCACACATGCCCCTCCTCTGCTGAAGACCGCTAGTGACTTTATCTGGTGCTCCCCAGTTGTTACTTCTTTAAAATTATCTCATTTACGTATTTTAAGTTCTTTTGTATTTTAATGCATGTGACATTATAATTTCTTTTTTCAGGCATGGCATTAAAAACCCAAGTGAATGATTATATTCTGTACTAAAAAAATAATAAAATAAAATAAAATAAAATAAAATAAAATAAAATAAGAGCTAGATGTCAAAGTTGTATTTGGGGATCTAAACAGGGTTCTTGGAGGCTGGTTCAATACCCCTAGCCGTGTGCAGTTTGGAGGAATGTGGCATAGACATTAGCAGGGTTAAAACCTTATTTTTTCATCCTACTTCCCAATGGAGGAGGCTTGGTAACTGCAGACTGCCCAGTTTCCCAATGCCTGAAATATTGGAGGGATATTGTGGATAATACAGGTAGACTTGCTCTTTGGAGTAATATGTATTGTTTTTTATTTTAAAATTTTTTAAGGATAGAACCTGAAGGGATATGGAGCTACTTTTGATTTGTGGGACACAGCCATGGTGGAACAATAATTGAGCCTCTTCATAAAAGGGAAAGAGGAATTAATTGGTCTCCCTTCTAAAGTCCCCAAAATAAAATTCCTCTATGAAATAAAGGCTGTAGTCTCAAGACTTGGCATGCTATTGTTTCTAAACCAAGTGATCACTTACTATGCAAGTTATTTCCCCCTTTATCATGAGAATTTTGAAATGTACTAGCAATGGGCTAGAAACGTGGAATAATGTTGCACTTCTGTTTTTAATATTCGCAGTATGCCCTGTCAACCAAAAGAAATACGATTAAAATGTTTGAAAACCACATGGCAGTGAAGGAACAGCAACTCATAAAAGCAGAAAAAAAGCTCCAAGAAGATGCAATGGCCTTTGAAGAGTTCCTTAGAGAAAATGACCAGAGATCTGTAGATGCTCTGAAAATGTTCGTTTGGTTCATTCTGGCCAAATTGCCTCCTCGCCAACCCTCACTCCCCCCCTCCCCCCCACCCAGTTTCTCAGAATACAATGCAACACAAAACAAACTAACAAATCCCCTTGTTACCCCTTGTTACTTTTCAGGGCAGCACAGGAAACTATCAACAAGCTCCAAATGACCACAGAGCTAAAGAAAGCCAGTATGGAAGTGCAGGCAGTGAAAAGGTGAGCCCAGGGCACCCTCTTTTCCTGCTCAAATGTCCAGACCCTGTTGAGACTTACTTGTGCCTCACAAGACCTACGTGGTCTTCCTTATCAGTTGATCATAAGTATGACCTCCTTTTTAAACAAGTAACCTGTCAATCAAGGGCCGGCTGTCTCTGCCTGGGTATCAGAGCACAGTGACCTCTGGCTGAAAAGTTCCTGTAACTTTCTCGTTGTAGAAGCCTAGAAATGGGTTGAGAAGAAGCAAGCCTGTGTTAAGAGTAAACTGTAAATTATTTTCTAAGTGCCTTCTCTCCTTCATTCTAAGGGATATTTCTTTCCACATTTTAACATCTCTGAAATTGGGATTCATGTTTACAACCATCTCTCAACTATAATGGGCAGTATTTTTTTATATTCATACTCACACTTAGTTGAACCTAAAATCGATATTAAGGATTTAATAATGACAGGATCCATAATGACAGGATCCATAATGACAAAAATTACAGGAAGGAGAATTGGGATAAAATTACTATACTACCTATCACTCTTTCTTTTTTTTTTTTTTTAATTTTCAAGCCCAGATGTTTTCTTTTGTGGTCAAGTGTATCTCATTTGATCTAATTTTAAATATCTAAAGAAGCTTCCTTCTATCATCATTCTTGGACAGGAATTTCATGACGCAGGAGACACTAGTCTTGGTATCAAGTCATACCAAAACTTGTTTGTTTGTTTGTTTGTTTGTTTGTTCTTTTTGAGGCTTTGATACTTAGTGTTTCCCTAAAACCAAGTCTTCAAGATTTGGGAGAAGAGGAAAACAGCTTGTCTAAAATACAGCAAATGAACTGGATGGCAGTTTCTTTGAAACCAATTGTTATTGACAGAATGTGTTTTCAAACACATTCTGGCTATGGAAGCCTATTTTGGTAGCCTGAAGTTGAAGGCATTCCAAGGTGGAGACTTCCCTTCCTTCACTCCATCGTGTAATTAGAAGATTCTGCTCTATTTGTAGAACCAGAGTAGCAGCTGCTATGCTTGCAGAGAGGACTGTATTTATGCACGATGGCCACCCAGCAAACAGCCTTGCTGAAAAGAACTTGCTCAATTAGTGTATATGTGTCTCGTCATCCTAGAAAGGTGCAAAAGGTCATGAAAAACAAGCTGGGAACAGCACAAAGGATACAGGCACCTGCTTTTATTTCCTTTTTTTCTCTCTATGGGCTTGGTGTGGCCCAGGAAGGTCCTCCACTGCAGGTAGGGCTGGAAATCTGTTTACAAAGGGAAAGGGAGCTTGTTCTGAAGCTTTTGCTTGAAAGCTGTGTAATTCTAGCCATTTTAACCCTGCTCTTGCAGCACATTTGGGAGGCTTCTTTCTTTAAAAAAAAAAAAAAAAAGATTTTATTTATTTATTCATAAGAGACCCAGAGAGAGAGTCAGAGACACAGGCAGAGGGAAAGCAGGCTCCTCACAGGGAGCCTGATGGGGGACTTGATCCCAGGACCCTAGGATCACACCCTGAGCTAAAGGTAGATGCTTTGGGTGAAGAGGAAAACAGCTTGTCTAAAACTGCCATCCGTTCATTTGCTGTATTTTAGACAAGCTGTTTTCCTCTTCTCCCAAAACTTTGGGTAGCTGCCCAGGTGCCCTGGGAGGCTTTCCATCTAAAAATAAAGGGGTAGTAGAATGAGGGGCTCCCGTCCGCCTTCTGTGTGATGTGTTGAGCCAGTCTCTTACAGACTCTTTGAATCTCACTCTCACATCAGGGCTTAAGGAAGGCCCTGACTGAAGGAAATGCTGAAGCTGGGGATACGGTATAGGAGTAATATTAGTCAGGACATGGAGGAGGGTATGACTCAGGAAGCCTCAGTATGGGTGGGGCTCCCTTTCACAAGGGCCTTCACTGTTTATTTAAACATTCCTTCAAGGTCCACTTTGTAACATGGTTACGGGAAAGCAACGTGAGGCTGGGGAGAGGCTTTCAGCCCAAGTCCCTGGATATTGTTGGCAGAAGCTTGGGCATCAGAGTCAGCTAGACCCGGGTGTGAGTGCTGGCTCTGCACTGGACAGCTGGACAGATGACTTTGCAAGTCATTCATCTCTTCTTCCAAAAGACAGGAATAATACCTATTTTATGGTCCTGTACAGAGAATGAAATGATGATGCCTATAGTGCATCCTCCATATTGCCCACTCCACAGTAGGTGCTCCTTGGTGTTAGTTTTCTTTATTCTTTTTACGGAAGTACCAACTTCTGCTACCTTCTCATTTCTCCCTATGTCTAAAATTTAATATATTTCTCTAAAATAAATGAGTAAAACTATCATCAGTCCATTCCATGTGTATATATCCTTGACATGTTTTATTCAAAAAGCACTCCTATGGGTTTTTTCTTCTCCTCTTATCTTATTGACACCCATATTTTTATAACCATACTAACCATAATTTTTGCTATATAAATTATTACTCAAATACATGATCAAGGCAACAAATTCTGTGAAATCTTTTTTTTTTTAAAGGACATGCTAAAAAAAAAGGACATGCTTTCACACAGATATTTCTAATGATATCTTCATTTCTTTTGAGTAGTGAGATAGCAAAAGCAGAATTCCTTCTTAGAGAGTACATGAAATATGGATTTTTTCTGCTGAAATTGTCTCCAAAACACTGGCAAATCCAGCAAGCACTGAAAAGGGTGCAAATGACAACGAGCAGAGACAGTATGAATGTTAGTCTTCCAGTACTAGCAAGTGAGTCACATATTCTTAATTTCAATTAAATGTCCCTAAGTCTCAAATATTGTTTCAATATTTGTTTGTTCCTTATTAAACTGTCAGAATTTCTATTTTAAGCAAAACCTGAACAAGGATTCTACTATCTCTAATATTATTATTATTTTTAGAAATTTTATTTATTTATTTATTGAGAGAGAGAGAAAGGGAGCATGCGCAAGCAGGGGGAGGGGCAGAGGAAGAGAATCACAAGTAGGCTCTTTACTGAGCGTGGAGCCCAAGTTGGGGCTCTGTCTCAGGACCTTGAGATCATGACCTGAGCTGAAATCAAGTCAGTTGCTTAACTGACTAAGCCACCCAGGTGTACCAGTATTACTAATCTTTTAAAGTCTTAATCTATTATCACAGAGTCTCAGAAATTAACACAGAACAGTACTGGTATTATGAAGTCAGCTCAAGGGGCCCAAAATAGATCTATTTTATATATATAAATTGAATAAGTGATCCAAATGAGGTCACAAATCAAAAAAGAAAACTACCCCTTCCAGCAACATGGGGGTAACAAGGACCAGACTCACCCTCTTGCCCCCCAAAAAATCTGAAAAATATATGAAGCAATAGGCTTCAGGCATCAGGCATCAAGGAGAGAAACAGAGTGATCCGTGAGAGAGGAAAGGCAAATGCTGGCCTCAGCGCACTGCCTGGGAAGCATTTCCAGGATGTGGCATAGGGAAGAGGAACCCAGCAGTGCTCATGTATTGAAGATCAAGCAAAGGGTGCAGGGAGGCTGGAGTTCCCAGAGCATAGTACTGGAGAGAAGAGAGTTATACAGAGAGTTCTCTGCAGAGTCTTCAGCTGAGAGCAATCCTGAGACTCTGGGGTAAGACCACTGACCCCATAGAAGCCAGAAACCTACAAATCAGGGAAAACTCTGTTCCAGGGAGCTGACCAGCACCCCAGTGATGGCTGTCCTGCTCAGTACCTCTCACTGTGCTGTGATTAAATCAGATCATATGCACAGAGTATTGAGCATGGTAATGGCACTTGATTAAACTCAATATAGTGTTTGACAAAAGAGAAAACATATAAAAAGGAACATCAGGAAGTAATTGCATTTAACAGCTTAAAATTCAGTGCTCCTAGACTTGTCCTCTAATTAGAGGATGCTCAGAAAGCAATGAGCTTTTCAGGCCAGAGGAGTGAATAGCTGACACTGGGATTATAGAAGTTATGAGAGACTGATGCAGGAAATAAAAGACCTGCAGGTCCTGCCCTGGAGGTCAGTTCCCATCCATCCCGCCTGTTCCAGAGACCAGCCCTTGCTGCCTGCATCATACATTTGTCTGTTACAATGTCCCCATCCTATATTTCTGTCCCTTTAAATTTTCACAGTAACTCTACCTTCACCCATGAGACAAACCTCTCATTCTCAGAAATGTTTTCTCCCCTTTCTCTCTCCCTTTTGTTTTTCATTTTTAGAATTAAATAGAAGGAAAACAGAGAGCAATATTGAGGAATCCAGGAAGATATCATTTTCAGATGACTATTATATGGAAAGAGGTAGCCAAGGTAACATCAGAGATTTGGGACTTCACTCATAGAAGTAAAACCAGAGTTCCATCTCAAATTGGAAATCCAGGATGTATAAGCTAACCTGGCAAACAAAAAGTGGGTGTTCATATTACCCATAATCCTTAGAAGCTAGGAGTTCCATTTCTTTCTCTTTGATATTATTCTAAAACTTGGAGAAGTGATGACTGGACAGGACAGGCAAAGAAGTAAAGGGCAGAGAACCTGTGGCAAGTTATCCCCTCCACGGGATGTAACAATTGAAGTGTCCATCATTTCTATTTTTTGCCTTGATTTTAAAAAATCTGTGATTAGAAAGGGAGACAAACGAGAGACTCCTAACTCTGGGAAACAGACAAAAGGTTGCGGAAGCGGAGGTTGGGGGAATGGGATAACTGGGGGATGGGCAATGAGGAGGGCACTTAATGGGATGAGCACTGGGTGTTATACTATGTGTTGACAAATTGAATTTAAATTTAAAAATGTAAAAAGAAAATCTGTGATTATGTAACAAATATATATGGTTAAGTAAAAAAGAACTATGATTTATATTTCACAATTTATGCCCCTGATTTGGGACTATCAAGAATTGCATCATGTTTTTGACAATATGTATTCTGCACCCACCCCCACCCCCTACCCAAACCAGTGCCTTTGATTTTATTCTTAGACTTGGAACCCAATTTCAGTAGAATGAAAGAGCTTGCTCCACTTTCTAGGATTATTGTTCTGATAATAATAAAAAGAATGGGTATACCAATGCAGGAAAAAATATCTTGCACAAATAACAAGGACTCATTTCTAATTGCATGTTATTTCTTTTCACCTCCACCCGCACCTATGACATGGACATCGCCTGGACATTTTGAATAGGAAAACCACGCAAGAAGACCACTCTCACCCTAGAGAACAGGAAATCATCCTTATCAACGTACGGTACATACTTGACTAACTCTCTTGGAAACTGTGAATGTTTTTCAGAAAAATATCCCTTTTAGCCTTTCGTCAACATATACATATCACACATCCGTACTCCTCCTCAGATTCTGGAGGCAGCGGTTGCCATTTTTGGGTGCTCCGGAGGTGACTGAGCTCCCACATTTTTTGATAAGTGCCTGCCACTGCTATTTGCAGAAATTGCCTGTCCCCTGCATCTAGGGTTTGGCTCTTTTAGAGCCATTGCTAGTTGTTTATTAAGCTACTCTGCTGATCCTTGTGTTTGCAGTTTTACCATGTTCTTCAAAATTGTTGAAATAGGATCGCAAAGCTTTTTTGTTTGTTTTGTCCCTTGCTTGATTGTTAACTCATTCATACTCATTATTCATAAACTGCTAGTTCTCAACCTTGGCTACTCCAAGGGAGCTTTAAGAAAATACATTGATGTCCAGGATAGGTACACTGGCCGCCAAGGAGAGGATCTGGGCTAGTACCACAGTATCCATGACAATCCCATATGACAAAAGTCAACACAGACACTGTACTCTAAATTTCAGGAACCCAAGGTCACTCCATTTCTGTGGCATTTAAGAGTCAATGTTTTTATTTTGCTTTTAATGAATTTTTGAAATTTTGAGATAGTTGTAGATTCACATATAGTTGCAAAAAAATAACACAGAGCGATCCATGTGCCCTTTACCCAGTTTCCCCCAATGGTAACATCTTGCAGTATATTACAACCAATATATTGCCATTGGTATAGTCAAGACACAATTAAGTACAGAACATCACCATGAGGATTCTTCATGTTGCTTCTTTGTAATACATCCACTTCCCTCTCTCCTCCCCTTGACTCCTGGAAACCACTAATCTATTCTCTATCACTTCAATTTTGTCACTTCAAGAATGTTACATAAATGGAATCATACACTATGCAACCTTTTGGGATGGGATGTTTCATGGAACATAATTCTCTGAAGGTTCACCCAAGCTGTTGGGTCTAACAATAGCTGGCTCCTTATTATTGCTGAGTAGTATTACACTTAACCCTTGAACAACATGGGTGTGAACTGTGCACTGTCCCTTATATGTGGGATTTTTTTTATATAGTACAGTACTGTAAATGATTTTCTTGACATTTTATCTAGTCTATTGTATGAATATAGTATATAATATATAAAACATACAAAATATGTGTAAGGATTCAGGTGAATAGTAGGATATTGGTGGTTAAGTTTTGGGGGAGTCAAAAGTTATATGCAGATTTTTGACTGTGTAGGGGGTTAGGGCCCTCAATCCCCATACTGTTATCAAGTCAACTATACATGATATGGACACACTGCAGATTAACTATTCACTCACTGAATGATATCCAGATTGTTTCCAATTTGGGGCTATAAAGAATAAAATTGCTATATATTTGTGCAACTTTTTGTGTGCACACCCTTTCCATTTCTCTGGAATAAATGCCTAGAGTACAATTGCTGAATTGGGTGGTAGGTACATGCTTAGTTTTTAAAGAAACTGCCAATTTGTTTCCCAGAGTGGCTACACCATTTTGCATTCCCACCAACAATGAACAAGGGATCCGGTTTCTCTACGTTCTCATCAGCAGTTACTGTTTTCATTTTTTTTTTATTTTAGACATTCTGATATATATATATATATATATATATATATATATATATATATCTTATTGTGCTTTTTTATTTTATTATTTATTTATTTTTAAATATTTATTTATTTATTTATTTATTTATTTATTTATGATAGACATAGAGAGAAAGAGAGGCAGAGATTCAGGAGGAGGGAGAAGCAGTCTCCATGCTGGGAGCCCGACGCGGGACTCGATCCCAGGACTCCAGGATCGCGCCCTGGGCCAAAGGCAGGCACCAAACCGCTGAGCCACCCAGGGATCCCCCTTATTGTGCTTTTTTTTAAAAAAAAGTTTACTCCTGGATACTTTTTTATTTGAGGATAGTGAACATATAATGTTACATTAGTTTCAGGTGTATGACATGGTGATACAATGATATGCTCATCAGGGGTGTAGCTCCCAGCTGTCATCATACAATAGTATTATGATATCATTGACTATGTTCTTTCTGCTGTGCCTTTTATTCTTGTGACTCATTCATTCCATAACTGGAAGCATGTATCTTCCATTCCCCTTCACGTTGTGCCCATCCCCCATCCCCTATCTAGCAATCATTACTTTGTTCTCTGTATTTATAGGTCTGATTCTTTTTTTTTTATTCATTTGCTTTTTTAGATTCCACATGCGCATGAAATCACATGGGATCTGTCTTTCACAGTCTGACTTATTTGACTTACCATAATACCCTCCAGATCCATCCATGCTGTTGCAAATGGCATCTCATCCTTTTTTGTGGCTGCATAATATTCCTGTCTTTTGTGTTTTATTTGCATTTCCCTAGTAACTAATGGTGTTGAACATCTTTTCACGTACTTGTTTACATCTTTATGTCTCCTTTGGCGAAATGCCTGCTTTCTAAATGGATTGTTTTTGTTTCTTACTGTTGAAATTTGAGAATTCTTTATATATTTCTATATTAGCCCTTTGCAGATATGTGGCTTGCAAATATTTCCTCTCAGTCTGTAGATCATCCTTTCATGTTCTTACCAGGGTCTTTTGTAGAACAAAAGTTTTTTATATTGATGAAGTCTAATTTATCAATTTTTTCTAATATGGATCATACTTTTCATATCAGGCTTAGAACTTTTTGCTTAGTGCTAGATCTCAAAGATTATTTTTCCTGTTTTCTCCTAAAAGCTTTTATAGTTTTACATTTAAGTCTGTGATTCATTTTAGGTTAATTATTTTTTAATAAGCTGTGAGGTTTAGATTGAGGTTCTTTCTTTCTTTTTTTTTGGCCTCTGAATGTCAATTGCTTCAGCACCATTTGTTGAAATGGCTTCTCCACTGAATTGTTTGTTGTTTTTGTATCTGTGTCAGAAATCAGTTAGGCATTTTTGTTCAGGTGTATTTCCAGATTCTCTACTCTGTTCCATTGATCTGTGTAGCTATCTACCACCCATACAACATGGTCTTTATCATTATAGCTGTTAATCTTGAAATCAGACTGATTCTTCTTCATTCCTCTTTTTAGAAATTTTGTTAATTATTCTAGTTCTTTCGGCTTTCCATACAAATTTTAGAGTTATCTTGTCTATATCTACAAAAAAAAATCTTGCTGAAATTTTTATTGAAATTATGTTAAACTTTGTTAAGGATTGGATTATATCTCCCAAAAATAGATATTAAAGTTCTAATTACGGTACATATCTATGAATGTTACCTTATGTAGAAATAGGATCTTTGTAGGTATAATCAAATTTAAGTCATGAAAGTGAGCTCTTAATCCACTATGACTAGTGTCCTTAAGAGAAGAGACAGAGGTGCAGGGAGTATGCCATGTGACAAGAGGCAGAGATTGGAGAGAGGCACCTATAAGCCAAGCAACACTGATGATTGCTGGCAACACAAGAAGCTAACAGAAAGGCATGAAAGAGATTCTTTCCTGGAGACTTAGAAGGGATCATGGCCCTGCTGACAGCTTAATTTTGGACTTCTAGCTTCCAGAACTGTGAGAAAATATTCCTATTGTTTTAAGCCACAAAGCTGTTTGTGGTACTTTGATACAGCCGCCCTAGGAAACTAATTCCAACCTGTACACGAATTTGGGGAGAATTGTCATCTTTACTATATTAACTCTCCCAATCCATGTCTTTCCATTCCCATTTGGATCTTCTTTGATTTTGTTTATCAGCTGTGCGTAGTTTTCAGCATGCATGTCCCTGTACAGGTGTTGTTAGATTTACACCTAAAAGTTTCTTTCCTATTTTTTTTCTGGCATTGTATTTTTAATTTTAATGTCCTTGGGTTCATTGCTAGTATATAGAAATACAACTGATTGTTGTACTTTTATCTTATGTACTGTGATCTTGCTGAGCTCACTTACTAATTCCAGGAATTTGGAGTTTGATTCTTTGGGGTTTTTTAGATCCCTCTGGATTTTCCATGTAGACCATCATGTCATCTGCAAATAGAGACAATTTTATTTCTTCCTTTATGATATGTACCCCTCTTATTTCCTATCCTTGCCTTGCGGCAGTGGGTAGAACATTCTATGTTAAATAAGAGTAGTAGGAACATACATCATTGCCTTGTCCATAGTCTTAAGAGGATTTAGGTTTTCACCATTAAGTAAAATGTTAGCTGTAGGATATTTATAGATATAGATACCCTATCAAGTTGAGGAAATCCTCTCTATTCCAATTCTCTTTTTATAATAAATGAGCATTGAATTTTGCCAAATGCCTTTTCTGAATCTACCAATACACATAGTAACATGCAAATACCATCTCCACTCCTCAGAAAGTTCACCACTCTCATAGTCTCTTTCATTCATTCAACAAATATTTATTGAGTGCCCTGTGGATTCAACAGTAAATAAAAGACAGTCTCTGCCCTCAAGGAGCTTACCATCTAGTGAGAAAACAGACAAGGGATTAGTCAGTTACAATATAATAAAATGCCATTGGAAGGATAGGCAGAGTGCCACAGGCATGCAAAGGAGGGACCCTTAACCCAAATGACAGGTGAGGGAGTAGGAGACAAAGAGCAGGATCAGTGAACACTCCAGAACAGGTGGCGTCCAAGCTGAGTCTGGTGAGAAGACGAGTAATAAAGGAGGACAAGCTCTGGGAGAGTAGGGGCCTTCTGTCATAAAGATGGCAGAGCTTGGCTCTGTTCAAAATGGCTGGGCCACAGGGTGTAAGTGAGAGGCTCAAGGGGTGAATAGTTATTGTATCATGAGCAGGAAAGCAGTGGTGCTGTCCTAAGGAGACTGTGGTTTGTCCCAAGGGTCCTGGGGAGCCAATAGGGTTTTAATCAAGAGTATAACAGAGACTCACTCAGATTTTCATTTTAGAAAATTGGATGTGGGAGTAATTTAAAGAATGAAATGGAGGGAGACAAATCTAGAGGTAAGAGGGGCCAGTTAGGAGGAGCCTGTTGTCACAGTTCAGGGAAGAGATAATGAACTGCCCCAACCACAGAGTGACAATGGGAATGAAGAAGGAGAGGCATCTCAGGGAAGTGGCATTGACAGGCTTTGAAAGACTCGCATAAAGATTGGGGGAAATGTGAGGAAAAGAGTGGTCAAAAATAACTCCTACATATCATCAAAGTTAACTCCCAAATTTGTGTGGCAACTGGGTGTAGAGTGTTGGCATTCAATAATATTGGGAACACAGCAAAGGGGAGCAGGCTTGAAGAGGAAGATAAGGAGTGTCATTTTAGATTGTTTTAGTTTTAGCCCCTTGTAGGATAGCCAAGTAGACACTGATGTCCAGTTGGAGGTTGGACAATGAAGTCTAGAACTCAAGAGAAAGATAGATGTGTGGGAGCCATTAGTATATTAGCAGTGATAGAATCCATGAAAGAGGATGAAATAACCCCAAAAGAGTGGGTACAGTGGAGGGGAAGAAGGCTGGGGAACCACAGACATTTATGTTGAAAAGAAAACCAAAAAGGTAACAAGAATTTCAGAGAGGTGGGAGAAAATTGATTAGAAATTGATACCACTGGATCAAGAGAAGAAATGCTTTCTCAGGGAATGCTTCCTAAATACTCATTTACTTCTATGGCTCTTTCTCCATGTTCCCACACCTTATTTCCATAGATTTAAAGGGCAGCTCCATACAGGTATCTTGTCCCCTTAAACTCAACATGAATAAAGCAAATATTAATTTTTTTCTTATCTCATCCTTCAACTGTTTTCCATCTTGTTAGGATTACTTCCATTATTCCAGGCTCACAGATTACAAATGTTGGAGTTATCTTTGTCTCTTCTCTTTGGGTTCCAGTAGCTCTTTCTACTTTTGGTTCCTATGATTTCATTCTCCCCAATCCATTTACTCACTTTTCCCTTCATCATGACCCTCTACTTGAATGTGTTAATTACTTATCACACCAAAAGCCACCTAACTCTCCCTAGTCCCCGCTTCTTTAATTTTCCAATCATTTTCAATTTATCTTTTTAAACTGATTTTTCCAGTCACTATGCAAACCACATAATTATTCTTTAAGAATGTACCTCATTCCGCATCCCTCCAACCAACATTTCCTCAGCCTGAACAGAGGATATTTTAAGAAGTAAAATCTGCTCTTCAGAAGACAAATATTGTATTACTCTGGAACAGGCTTTGTTTTGAGCACTAGAGTAACATGTTTAGTTTATTTGACTGCATTAACAGGGGCAAAACAGATGCAGCAATGTAGGCTGTCATGTGTTTCTTTAAAAAGATTTTTTATAAATGCACTTCAAATAATTGGTACCATATGCTTGACCCTTCCTGTGGTCTCACTTGTTTGCAAATGTCACCCTTGTCCAGATGGAATCTGATTTTTTTTTTTTTTTTTGCATATGTGTGGAATCCATTGACTCCTGCAAATGGCAGTTCCCTAAAAGGCTAAAAAGGCTATTGAAAAGAACTGTTCTAGTTAGGTTCCAAAGGCAGTTTAGAAATGAAGGAAATCTGTTGACTGAAAATGGTTCAGAAATCAGACATTTTCTTTCTTTTACAGCCACACTGACAGTATCAGTTCAGAAGACAGTTTGGAATTATTTTTAGACGAGGATATGGACTATGATCTGGTAACCAGATTATCTTTTTTGATTTAAATATTGTTTGGTGAAAAGTAAAAGTGCTCATTTTTTTTTCTTTTAAAATTAAAATTTCCTATTCTAAATAATCCACAACTTTCCAGAAGAAATTATAATTTTGATGCTGTTTCCCAGTTGCATCTATAGTTCATCTTTGACATCATTTTATGAAAAAATATTTATAAGGAGGTTTAGGAGATAAATATGTTATCTACAATCATTTTGTAAAAATAGTCACTTTCTGATTGCTTCGCATTTTACTGGAGCTCAAGATATACTGTGTAGCTGTACTGTAAGATAAACCAGTCTTCAACAAAACAGCCCTTTATTTTACAAGACTGACTTTGAGCTAACCCCATCCTGAATACAACCACAGAAACTCACAAGGAACAAAAAACATTTAAAAACACCATCCATTATTATATATAACACATCTTATACAAGTGATCTTTTTAAAATTGTGGTAAAAAACATAACAGAATTTATCATCCTCACCACTTTCAAATTTAAGTGTACAGTATAATGTTAACTAAATGCACATTGTCGTAAACAGATCTCTAGAACTTTATCATCTTGCAAAATGGAAACCTGTACCCACTGAACTCCCCTTTTCTCCTTCCCCTGCAGCCAGCCCTGGCAACCACAGTTCCTTTCTAAGAGTTTGATTATTTTAGATACCTCATAAAAGTGGAATTATACATTTTTTTCTCTCTGTAACTTGGCTTATTTCACAGAGCCTAGTGTCCTCCAGGTTCACTCATGTGGTAGATGTGGTAGTGTGTGCAGGGATTTCCTTCTTTTTTTTTTGATTTCCTTCTTTTTTAAGGCTGAATAATATCCTGTTCTATGAATATACCACATTTTCTTTATCCATTCATCCCTCAGTGGACCTTTAGGTTGCTTCCACCTCTTGACTAGAGTAAATATGATGAGCATGGTGTGCAAATACTCAAGTCATCTTTTTAAAAATTAAATTTACTTAAAGTAATACATATATTTATTTTTTGGAAAATATAAAATAAAATGGGGGAGGAAATGACGTTCGCTTAGCCTCCTTTTTTTCTTCTCTTCCCTCTACTGCCTTTCCCCAGTACCCGCTTTCCCTTTTTCCTGCCTTGGGCTTCTCTTCTGCTCCATCTCTTCTGTTTTCCTCACCTTCCTTTTTCTTTTCTATAATACCTTTCATCTCCCCCGACACCCTAAATGTCCTCTTGCTGAAGGCCAGTTCTCACACAGAAATAGGCTCCTCTGCCATTCTCTGCCCATGCCTCCATCATAATCAGAATGGTATTAATTTTCTCCACTGTATTTCTCTAGATAAGTCATAGGTGCATAAATAGCATATTTTTAAATGAATTATATTCATTACTGATTGATTAGGAGCCAGAGCTTTATTTCAAAGAACCAGAAGAGTTACTTCAAGTCCTCACAGAGCTGGAAGAGCAGAATCTAACTTTGGTACAATATTCCCAAGATGTAGATGAAAATCTTGAAGATGTAAATAAAAGAGAAAAACTTATACAGGATAAAATGTAAGTTATTAAAGATAACAAAACAATAGATTTATTCTATTAAGCAGTCTCTAACCAGCGACAGAATCCAGCTGATTCCTATAGTGACCCTTCCTCATGGTCTCTCTGGATTTAGGGTGGGATTTTTATTAATAATCATTTATATTGTAGAGTTTAAAATGTAGAAGTTTGATTTACACAGAGTAGACTGGCTTTACTTTTAGTCTCTACTTCCTTTCACTTGTCAAAACATTTCCTAGCTAGCAATAATAAAAAGCAGTTTGAAAGATTATAAAGAATTAAAATGTACTGCCTTGATTTTTTTCAACTGAAGTAGAGTTGACACACGTTACATTAGTTGCAGGTATACAACATAGTGATTCCACAACTTACTAAGTTTTGTTTGGTGTACTTTTCACTCTACCATCTAGCTAATTAAATCAGGTTCTGGATGATTAGGCTAAATCATTTTTCTTGGCAGTAACTCTCAGCAAAGCTTACGTGACTTAAATATTATATCATTTCATAATGTACATATGTAGATATATCAGGGCTCTCATAAAAGGGATTTCTTTTTTTTTTAATTTTTTTAAGGTATTTATTTATTTATGATAGTCACAGAGAGAGAGAGAGAGGCAGAGACACAGGCAGAGGGAGAAGCAGGCTCCATGCACTGGGAGCCCGACGTGGGATTCGATCCCGGGTCTCCAGGATCGCGCCCTGGGCCAAAGGCAGGCGCCAAACCGCTGCGCCACCCAGGGATCCCATAAAAGGGATTTCTGTCACAGGAAGGAGGCTGAATTTGATGAAAATTCCTTCTGTAAAATTTTATATAATTGGAAGTAATATTGGAAGCTACTGGAAAATAGCTTCAAACTGCAGAGAATAAATCTGTTTATCTTCCATTATAAAAATGTGTAAAGCTTTTTTCGGAAGAGTTTTCTGGGCCTGAAGATTGCAATCTTTTCAAACAGTAGGTCAAACTATACTGGACTTTGGAACAAATTAACTTTCTGAAAAGTGAAGACCCTACAAATCATGATCTCACAGCTACCTGTTACTACTAATGTATCCTTTTCATCCTTGTCTTCTGTCTCTCAATCCTTAGAGCGTATGGTGCCCCCACCCTGACAGTATGAGTCTTAGGAACGAGGTGGGTATGGCTGGGCAGGAAAAGGGTATCTATGTTAGGACAGAATCTATTTCCAGATCACACCACAACTTGGCTTCCTGACACATCAATTCTGCTGCTATTTAGGAGTTTCAAGGGAATCACAGGAAGAAAATGCTTCCTGGAGGAAGTTAAAAGCAGTACATGTACAGACATTTACTCTTCTCATTTTACCTGAAAAGTTGCATGTACTTTGACAATTTCTTAAAATATACTCGTATTTGGCTTGCTAGACATAGAATGTTGACACATGATATGGAAAGTGTTAAAACTACTGACTGATGGCTTATTTCTAAACCACAAATTGCAGACAAGGGTCTCTTTCTTCTTTTGCAATAGAAATAGCAATATAGAGTTTCTTCTGGAGCACAAGGAAATGCTTAAGGCTAGCTGTGTGAGAGAAGAGGAAAAAGCAGCAGAATTGGAATTAAGGTCCAAGCTATTTAGTTTTGGAGAATTTAAATCAGATGCTCAGGTAATCCTTCTTTGCCTATGGTAATTTTATTTTGGCTTCTGTTAATAATAATGTGCATTGCCTGTCCACTAAGCATTGGAATGGGGAGTTAAGGCATACCACAAATCCTGGGTTGATGACAGAGGCAGAAAACCAGGTTGGAATTATCCTGTCAGTATGTAAGTCAATTTACATACAGAAAGCATTCAAATTGGCAATGAGGTTCTTTTTAAAATGTTGCTCTAATTATTACAAAGTATGATGCTGAGATTTTTCCCCTTATAAATATATTTCTTTTGTCAGAGTGTATATACATGATATAGTTCATTGCCTATGATCATTTTAGTAGTAATTTGAAGGCAAATAATTAACGGGAAGCACTGAATCAAAACTGAATGGAATATCTGCCTAGAACTGAGCCTCTAGTAGATTCTGGCCTCTCTTGCACAGATAGATCCATTATGGGAGCCCCTGTGACAAACGTTAATGTACTATGCATTTACCTGAACATCTCTCCCAGCAAGGTACAAACCCCTCCAGGGCAGGGATTGTATGACCCTTCCTAGTTAGGTATGTTAAGTGTCCCTATAAAGTAGGTGCTCAATAAATGTTTGTTGAATGAATGATTCGTTCTAGACCCACAACAAACTCCAGCCAGCATGGATTTCCTTATAAAAAAACCTCAAATGAAATAAAAATTCAAATTTCATATGTGAGGCCATTTATGGTTATGAAATGGATTTTCAGAGGTAGATTTGGGGGAACTCAATCAGAAGATTGTCCTCCCTAAACATAGGATGAGCAGAGTTACAAAAGCAAGCTATTCATGGCTCGTTTACACACATTTCCTAGGGTGGTTTTGTACCTGGAGTTAGGAGGGAATGGGATCACGCACAGCTAGAGCAAGACGTGGGATGACAGCCACCTTTCAGTTCTTCAATGTTGGCTTTTTTAAAGCCGTATGTGTGGTAAAACATACTTGACAAAATTTACCATTTTAAGTGTACAATTCAGTGTGATTAAGTATATTTGCAGTATTGGGTAACCATCACCACCATCTATTCATAGAATTTTTCATCAAATAGAAACTCTGTGCTTATTAAACAAGAATTCTCTCTTCCTTCATCTTCCTGGCCTCTGGTAACTTATTCTGCTTCTTGTCTATAAATTTGCCTATTTTTAGGCACCTCACATTAACGGAATCATACAATAGTTGTCCTTTTGCATTTAGCATAATGTTTTCTTTTTTTTTTTTTTTTTTAAGATTTTATTTATTTATTCATGATAGTCACAGAGAGAGAGAGAGAGGGGCAGAGACACAGACAGAGAGAGAAGCAGGCTCCATGCATCGGAAGCCCGATGTGGGATTCGATCCCGGGTCTCCAGGATCGCGCCCTGGGCCAAAGGCAGGCGCCAAACCGCTGCGCCACCCAGGGATCCCTAGCATAATGTTTTCAAGTTTCATCCATGTTATAGCATGTGTCAGAACTGAATTTCTTTTATGGCTGAAGAATATTCTATTGTATTTGTATTCCACATTCTGTTTATCCATTCATCTGTGGATGAACATTTGGGTTGCTTCCACTCTTCAATTGTTTTCAATAATTCTGAAGCTGATCGGCATAAAAAATGTCAGATAAGTATCAGCGGTATTTCACCCTCCCCAACCAAACCCCTTCATCCAAGTTTCAGACAGCTCTACAAACAGTTAACGTTTTCAATACTCTTAAATTCTGAGGCAACCGGATCCCTAAGCAGAATAGGTAGTAGAATTGATCTGAAAATTACTTTTTAAAAGATAAATTTTGGTCACAGGTATAATTTTGGTATTCAAGAATTACACGCTCTGGGAAAATAGGCCTAATAATTCATAGTGTCTCCTAGAGATGGGAAATGCTCCCAAGGGAAAGAGGGAACAGAGCAGGGAAATGATAGGGGAAAAGTATTTTTAGAATCACTCCTAGGGGATCCCTGGGTGGCTCAGCGGTTCAGCACCGCCTTCAGCCCGGGGCGTGATCCTGGAGACCCTGGATCAAGTCCCACGTCGGGCTCCCTGCATGGAGCCTGCTTCTCCCTCTGCCTGTGTCTCTGCCTCTCTCTCTCTCATGAATAAATAAATAAAATCTTAAAAAAAAAAAAAAAAAAGGAATCACTCCTATTCTTTCAGGTCCCCAAATGGACAAAACATAATCCTTCATTAGTAAACAGCTTATAATCTAACTTTGATACTCATAAATGATCATAGTTACTCTGGATTTATAACTATAAAATCAAAGTTTTATTCTTGCTAAACTTCTACACTACTTACTACTCCCTAAATGCATTTTTGATTCAGTATTTTACTTTTTAAAATAAAATTTTAAATTCAAGTATAATATTGGAAAATGCACAAATTCTATAAATATCTCTTAAGAACTTTCCTCAAAGTGAACACACCCATGTTTAGGGAACAGACCATTATAACTCCCTGCAGAAGCTTCCCTCAGGCTCTCTTTCCAGTCTCTACCATCTGTCAAAGGTGACTGCAATCCTGACTTATCAACTAGCTTTCATGTTTTGAACTTTATATAAGTGGAATCATGTAGTATGTCTAGCTTATCTGGCTTCTTTTTCTCAAAATTATGTTTGAGATTCATTCACATTGTTTTGTGTAGCTGTTATCTGTTCATTTTCATTGAACATGAAATGGAATGTAAGCTACTGAACAATCTGAAGGATGTATTCATCTCTTTTATTCTTTCAAACAGGGAGCTGATCTAGTTCAATTGGGAGTTATTTGCAGTCAGCACACAGCAGAATGTGACATGGATTAGAATTAGAGAATCCTTAAGAAAGAAAAACTTTAAATGGCATCTATACATCTCCCACTCTCTTATCCAATTTTGATAGAATTATTACTCCTACACATCACCCTGGTCAGGTCACGTCCTATTCACTGTTGGAAGGCATCCAAAGCCTTTATCCCAGTTTTGGTCTTCCACAACTCTGGCCCACTCTACCTCTGGGGAGCAGCAGGAACTCCTCCCAACTCTTGCAGCCTCCCAGGCAGCTCCTCCTCTGAGGGACTCTGGACTGGGTCTGCCATCTGGTGGCAGCTCCGGGGATTGGACACCTCACTTCTAGGTCATCAGAAGGCCTGTACCTTGAGCTTCCTTTTTCCTTTGCGTTTTTGCTCTGCTGGGCCAGGCCCTCATCTTTCTCATATATGAGTATATATTCCTTAACCTCATTTCCTAAGCCTATTTCTTATGCTGTCCTTACCTTGTTATCTTAAGAAAACATCTCTCCTTGTCTTTTCCTTTTCTGTTTCACAGGGAGAACTTAAAAAAAAGAAAAAAAAAAAAAAAGAAAAAGGCATTCTAGAAAAAAGAAGACATCCTGAAAGGCCACTATCCATCCACCTCTAACAGTCTTATGGTTCAAGAGCTCACCATCGGAAATTTTCATCAACTCTAACCATTCTCATATCAAAGTTGCTTTTTTCTCAGAACCACTGTTCATATTTTTAAAATTAGGACTCCCACTGCAACAAAATTGTTTTCACATACCAAATATACACTTCTTGATGAGTGGGCTGCTTTTATTTTCCCTTATATATCCCTGTATTCCTAAAGTTCTCTAAAATGAATGCACTAATATAAGTAGGAAACAATGTTATTTAGAAAGGGAGAACAAAAAAGAGCTTTACAGCAAATAGGCCTTTCTGCATTTTTCTTTTACTTTTTCCTTTAATATTAGTTTGTGCTTTTCCAAGTTTTCTAAAAGGTGCATTTTTTTTAAGTTTTGGGTTTCAATTCCAGTGAGCATACAGTTGTATCAGGTGGAGGTGTGAAAAACAGCATGTTTTTAATATAAACAGGAAAATACAGTAAGTGTCAGGGAAGAAAGGGTGCTTAGAGGTAAACAGGACCATCAGAAAAGTGGTTAAACCAGGAGGTGAGAGACACAAGCTATCTGAAGCAAACTATTGGTAAGAGACCTGGACTTGTAATTAAGTGCTGGTGGCTCTGTAAGCAATCTGTGATTGCAGGAGGGTTTTCCCATGGCTCCTGAAGCCATATCTGTCTTGAGTTTAACTTGTCCTTGGCTTCACGATGATTTTCATCTTTTTTTTTTTTTTTTTTTGAAAATGGAAGCCTGCTTTTATTGATGCACACATTGACGGACTTGCGATTGGAAGGGGTGGTGACATTAACATGACTCTGGTGGTTAACGCAACGGAAACATGAGGGCAGGAGATGGCTTTGCAGGGACATGATGCCTTCATAAGTTAGGGAAACGGACTGCTAGCTGGCTGCCCTTTCATTTCATGTTCTTCACAAACTCCTCTTCCTTTTTGATGGAGGCCTTCAGCTCGGGGATGGCTTCTGCTATCATCTTCTCTTCAAAAGGGGAGATCTTGCCAATGCCTAGATTCTTCTCGATGCCCTTTTTCCCCAGCAGTAATGGTGTGGATAAATAGGCACAGTCTGCTTCCTGGGATTTAACAAAGGAACATTCGACAACTCCTTCCTTCCCATTCATTGCATCCACAAGGGAGAAGACAAACCGAGCTCCAGCGTATGCCATGGACAGGGTGGCAGAGCCTGCTCCAGCTTTGGCCTTCACCACCTCCGTGCCGGCCTCCTGAATCCGCCCAGTGATGGCTGTCAGCTGGTCCTGGGGAAGGTCCACCTTGGGAGTGCACTGAGAGATCAGGGGGATGATGGTCTTCCCGGCATGACCGCCAATGACAGGAACATTGACTCGTGCGGGATCCAAACCCTTTAGTTCTGCAATGAAAGTGTTGGCCCTGACAATGTCCAGGGTCGTCACCCCGAAGATTTTATTGGGGTCGTAAGCTCCGTGTTTCTTGAAAACCTCCGTTGCAATTGGGATGGTGGAGTTGACCGGATTTGAAATGATGCAGATCATGGCCTCGGGGCAATGCTGGGCGCAGGCAGCAGTCAGGGTGGCCACAATTGAGGCATTGATGTTGAACAGGTCATCCCGTGTCATGCCTGGTTTTCTTGGGACTCCAGCTGGAATAACCACCACATCGCAGCCTTTGAGGCAATCCGGCAGCTGCTCAGGTCCGAGGTAGCCTTTCACGGTTGCTCAGATCTGCGGCCACTCCGGGTGTATGAGCAATATCGTAGAGGGTCAGGCGGCTCACTAAGGGGCTGTTCTTGAGAAGCAGCGCAAGGGGCTGCCCAATTCCTCCGGAAGCCCCAAGCACAGCTACTTTAGCATTGTTCTGGGCCGAGGTGCTGAAGCTGCGGCGGAGAGCGGCGCCGGCAGGGCGGGCGAGGGCGGAGAGCATGGTTGGTTGGAGCGGGCAGGGAGCCGAAGAGCAGGCGCAGGAGCCGGCGGCTGGCAGGTGACACCCGATTTTCATCTTCTTGAGCAGAAGCAGGAATGGGGGCAGGCTGCTACCTGGAGAACGATTTACTTTGCCCATCAATTTATTGAGATCCTCTTAACTGCGAATGCCGGGTACACGGTGGAGAAAGAGCCTGAGAGTTACATGGTCCCGAAACACATTACCTACAAGCTCGAACATATCTACCAACAGTTAAGACGGCGCAGTGGCCAGGTACAGGGATCATCAGCAAGGTTTGGCCCAAGCCTCTACTTAGACCAGAATATGGCAACAGCTTCCAGTTGCAAGAGTGAAAATTAAACTCCTCAAAAGGCTTTGTAGGCCAGCCTGGCAATCTGTTTGCTTGTAACTTTTTTTCCTCTCAAAATGCACTCAGCCATTTATTCAGCAAACATTTATTAAGTGCATAGTTATGTGCAAGGTGCTGCTTTAGATAGAAGTATAAACATAACTCCTGCCCTCCAGGTGCTAAAGTCTAGAAGGGGAGATAAGGCATGTATGTATGCAAATAGCTTTCATGTAGGGTGACTGTAGTTTCAACAATGAAGAGTAGTAAGTGAAAAAAAAAAAAGAAACGGAGCTCACATGCCATGTTGCAAAGAGATGCACTGAAGTGGCAAAAAAAAAAAAAGGATTTAAAATCTATGTATTTATTGCTTTTACCTGAATGTTCAGGGAATCAGATACACAAAACACTCAAGCGTAAGGATATTGTCATATTAAAATTGCCTTTTTATACCTAGACTGAAATATTTTTTAAAGAAAAAAAAAAGGTGTTACTATAGTAATAATCTAAAATTATATCACTGCTGCATTTTCTCACCATTCTATTTTTTTTTTCATTATTTATTTACTTGAGAGAGAGAGAGAGAGAGAGAGGACGAGCTGGGGGTGGGGCAGAGGGAGGAGGAGGACAAGTAGACTCCCTGCTGAGCACGGAGCCCATCCTGTGGTGCTTGGGCTGGGGCTTGATCCCAGACTCTGAGATCAGGACCTGAGCCAAAGTCAGGTGCTTAACTGACTGAGCCACCCAGGCATCCCTAAAGTTTTTTCGTTAAAAAGAAATATGTAGTAGCACATAAGAGCCTTTTCATTAAAATACAGTAAAATAGAATTTTACATTTATTGAAAGAACAAAGAAATAGTCATGAGATGTTTTGTTTTCTGTTCCCCTTTTCTTTTCAATCTCAGGAAAAACTGATAGACTCTCTTAGTAAAAAGATTAATCAAGTATACAAAGTCTGCACTGGAGATGCTGATGTCGGCAGCCTCAACCCAGTTCAAAAGCTGGTAAAAGTAGAGTCTCGCCTGGTGGAATTGAGCGATCTCATTGAATCCATTCCCAAAGAAAATGTGGAGGCAATTGAGAGGATAAAACAGAAAGAACGACGGCAAAAGTATAGTCAATGTCTTATGATGGAGGTGTAGTGAATGACTTAATGAGATGAGAAAATATTTTCACTGAGCAAGCCATTACATGGCAAGGATCTCAAGAAAGATGCTGTATATCCAAACCCAGCCCTGCCCTTCTAGAGCTATTATTTCATGTGGGAGACATATTAATCAAATATTCTTATGAGATAATGTGTCATTACCAAGTAATGAGCACTGTGAAGGAAAGAGTTCACCAGAGCAACTGATCTAGTTTGAGATGGGTAAAGGAGTTAAGTCTGAAAAAAATGGATTTTCAGGATGAATATTCACAACTTATTATTTTTGAAGAGCTATCTTGTGGAAGGGGAATTGCAGTTATAGTAGAGGTCCCAAGGCATAGAATTAGGAGCTGTTCACTGCAAGGAGACTATACATGAAGGAATTGTTTGAAAGAGCCATGCAATGAAGGTTTTTCTCAGTGCATAACTGGCAACACTTACACACACAGCATCTACACATTAACTCACTCATTCCTCAAGACAACTTCATGAGGATTATCATCCTTGGAACAGCACTCTGTCCCCACCTCGACACCCATCTCCACATCCTTACCTAACTTGCCTTTCAAGGAGAATGTACTGATTTACAAACTTCCATAGTGAATTAAATAAAGATAACTACCTTTGGGGCAATGATTATAAATATATGATCCCTAGAATAATGTGGCACGTAGACAATGCTTATAGGTGCAATACTGTTCGTGTCCTAACAACAACAAAAAAAGTTAAGAGGCAGACTAACACTATGGCTGACCTGCTTGGCTTCAATGCAGGTTCTGCCCATTTACAACTTCTGTGACCTTAGGTACAGCACATAATCTCTCCTATGTCTCAGTTATCTGTAAAATGGGCAGTAATAATGGTACTTATCTCATAGGGTTTGTGCATGGCACATAGTGAGTATTCAAATATTAGGTACTAATGTTAGATATTTTGTTATAACTTACCAGTGTACGGGGAGTATTGTTTCCCCCATTTAAAAACAAAGTACAGAATACATTAAGGTGATCCTGATAGGATTTCATTTAATATAAAGGAAAAAATTTTTTAATTATAAAAAAATTACTCCCATAAGATGACCCATGACAGATTACATTAACTTGCATCTTATTCTATGGTAGGAAATATATGCTCATTGAATTGTAAATACAACTTATTTTCAGTAGTGATAAATGAATCTATTTCTAGTTGTTTACCATTATCAAAAAGAGAATTTTGTTTTTTCCTATGGTGTAGAGGTACATTAACAACTCATTTTGCATAAAAAATATTCAGTAAATGTTACTTATAACTGTGTAAGTCCATAAAATAGCTATGACTTCGTGAGGGACTATTCTGCACCAGGCATTGGCCAGACAGTTGACATAGGTCATCTAATTTAATTTTATCCTCACAACAACCCTAAAGAGAAAAAGACAAATAGCAGTTCTTGGTCTTAATTTCAGGAGACCATTCAAAAAGATTAACTGGAAAAGTACACTTTTGTGGCAATTCACTGAACTATATACACTGTGGTTTATGCACTTTTCTGTACCTTATACTTTAGTAAAAGACTAAAGCAGGGGCTGGGTGTTAATTCGAGAGGCCTTGTACACATTAACTGCAAAGTGCTAAAATGTAAGTGGAGTGACAAGAAGGCTTTGCTGAGATGCTTGTTTTAGACCAAGATATGGGTAGATTTTACTCCTTCCAAAATGGTGACTAGCAATTTTCTCCAATTTTAACACAAATGGGACCTGTTGTTGAGATTTCACCTGAATGCTAAAAAACACAATATGGGTGAAGTGAAGGTGAAGTATTATTTTAACTTTGAGAGCTTATAATATTTCATTTATTACTAAAAAATAATGTAGGTCTTTGTTTACTTTCTGTGATTTATAGTTAAAAGAATGTTTTCCGGGATCCCTGGGTGGCGCAGCGGTTTGGCGCCTGCCTTTGGCCCAGGGCGTGATCCTGGAGACCCGGGATCGAATCCCACGTCGGGCTCCCGGTACATGGGAGCCTGCTTCTCCCTCTGCCTGTGTCTCTGCCTCTCTCTATCTGTGTTTGACTATCATAAATAAATAAAAATTAAAAAAAAATAAAAGAATGTTTTCCTTTTTTGACAGGTTACGTGAAGAGAAAATGAAAGAAAAACAAAAACACCAAGAGGAAAGGCTAAAAGCTGCTCTAGAAAGAGCAGTAGCACAACCAAAGAAAAAGGTTTGTGTTTTGTTATCAACAGGCCCAACTATGTCAGGATGTGAGCACTTCTGTGGCATAAAAGCAAAATACCAAAATCATGTAATATATCCAGCTTTGATTGATCGCTGATTCCTTGTTACTTGGGAGATAATTCAAATTTCTAGGTCTACAGTTCTCCATTAGACCCACTTTTTAGTAAAAGAAACTTTTCCCCTCTCCTTTTTCTTTAGCTCCAGGTTCATGAAACTGATAATTTTTGCTTTAATTTTTTTGAATAGGTAATAACAAGCATATATCTCAAAGTTCAAAAGATACAACAGTATTTAGTGAAAAGTAAGTTATCCTCAGTTCCCCTCCCTTGATACAACCTCCTAAAAGTTTCATCTGGATCCTTCTGGAAGTATTCTATGTATTTATATATACATTCTCCTTCTTACATGAGCCTTGCTACTTTCAATCAGGCAATGGAGACAGCAAACCCAGAGAACTGTGTATGATTGGAAAGGTCTTCTAATCCTCACATTGTAAAAAATAAGATTAATAGTTGGCATTAAACTGATTTACTCAGAGTCGCTTAGATTTAGCAGCAGGTTCAAGGACCAGAAGTCAAGGTTCTTTATATTCCAAGATTAACTGTCCAATAAGAAGTCTGGGATTGGGCAGTCACTAAGTATATGTGGTTCTTGACTTCCCACTGGGTATGGAGGACATTGTGTTTCTATATACACTACTCTCCTTCCTCTGAAGGGAAGGTTAGGGTCTGAAATAGATTTGGGGAAGCCAATTTCACGGTTATCTGCAAAGCTACTATGGACATTGATTCTTACCATATTAATAGCTAACCTACAGTGAATACTTATTGTGTGCTTCACAACCAGCCTTTTGAGGTAAGTACTTGAAAAAGTTTCTGAAATGTGTTAACTATTAATATGTATGTCAAAAAGTGTTATCTTAATTTGACTTAAATAAGCACTTCAACTTATAAAGAGTCTGACTTCTCTAGGGCAGCTCTTCTTATAAAGACCTGCCCTCTTTCTTCCAAAGGAGTATTACCCTTCCATGTATACAAACTACTATTCACTAAGCTCACCAAACTGAAATGATTATTTTTAATATATCCATCACCTTTCCTTCTAGACTGTGAGTTTTTACGAACTTTGTGTCCCTAAGGTCTGGCACACAGTGGATATTCAATAAATGCTTATTAAATTAGCAGACTAAAAATGAGAGTGAAAACTAAAATGGGAAGATGGATGAAAAAAAATGCCAATTTGATCAGTTGACAATGTACGAAGCCTCTGACAGAAGTTCTTATCCAGTCAGGGCACTTCATTACTGGCAATTTTCTCAGGCAGTATTAATGACAAAGATTACCAAAAGATTGTTGACAGAGAAAAATAAATCTGACATTAAATCTGACATTAAGAAAGGAATTCAGGGATTCCAGTCCCTAAGACCATTTTTGTTGATAAAATGATGGAGAAGACTGCTATTCTTAGTTCCCATGGGCCAGGAATGTCAAATTCTGTAATGCAGGGTACAGTCTCACATGATAGGACCCCTTTTGAAACACAGTGGAGATGTTCCATCAATCTCATTTTCAACAGAAAAATATACTCATCTGTTTCATTTACTAAACAAATTCAGATATAGAAGCAAAACCAAAGTAAATACATGAAGAAGGAAGGAAAAGACTAAAAGAGAGAAATAATGAATAGTATAATATACTTGAGTATATGCCCCACAGAATGAAAAGATATGAATTAAGGGATTTCCCTAAGCCTTTCCTGGTGGGAACACATCTAAGAGCCAACAGGATTATTAGTGTTTAAGAAGAGGTACATGGTTTTTCAAGTTTTTATCTAACAGAATTTCTAAATGCCAGTCAACTGGTGTTCAGCAGAGAAAAGTGATCTCTTCTAACCAATGGAGGAAAAACTTGCTATGGCACTGAGAAATGAAATGTTGGCCTTAAACATGGTGCTTTTCCAGGCCAACTATATCTGAAACACAGGCTTTTTGATGATTACCTAAATCTCCCAACTTTCCCATAAAACCTAACTGCTCTGTCTCCTGCAAACTGTGGTGCTCTATTTGTTAATTTTTGCCTAGCAAGTCGCACACCCATTAGGTTATCAATCCCTTTGTAACGGTAATTATTTACTATTTTAAGCCAGGTTATTCCTTGGAAAAATCAAGTTGTTATTATTTTACTTATAATTCCATTGAAAATAGTATGCTAAAAATATTAAGTATTTTTCTTTTATTTCAGCTGGGAAGACAACTTGTCTATCGCTCAAAACCTCCATCTGGTAACAAACATGAACTACTTTTAGTCAAGGATACAAGAACAAAATCACTAGAGGAAGAATATTTTTTCACTTGAATAGGAGCAGTAAGACATTCATTACCAGAACGTTCTAGGCATATTCTGTAGATTCTGGTTTTCAATATTGGCAATATTCTGCCCCATATGCTGGCCTAACCAATTTGAGGAAGACAGGCACTTATTCTAGCGGTTATAGGATTGGGAAGGAGTTTTCTTTTGTTGAAGCTTTTTAGTATCATATACTAAGTACAATTCCATATAGCTAAACATTTATATCTCAGTTGCCCCAGTTGGGGATACACATCCAAAGTTTACTTTATTGGTGTAACTATGTGGTGAATGGCCATTGAGTTGCAATACTGGCATTCTGACAACATGGGACTTTAAATGATTAGTTAACTAATTTGTTTTTAATCAGTCCACAGTTCATAGTATACTTTTATCACTGTGGAGTATACATTTTAAGGATGTATAACTCTAAAACATCTAAATGGTTTTGAAGAGCTTAAAACTTAAGCGAAACCACTAGTATATTCTCAGAATATAACTGCGAGACTGTTTTTTTTGTTTGTTTTTTGTGAGACTGGTTTTTAATTAACATTAAGGAGTTCTGTTCAGAACACTTAATTCTCTTAAGTGAACAAACCATATGCCTTCAGCCTAAACATCAGTTCACAATTTCTGTTGTGCTCTATATCCACAATCATTTTAATTTTCAGGTGATATTTCAATTTTCGATATAACACGTACGTTATTAGCTTACACTGACATAGAATTAACATGTAATTTGTTGACTACTGAGTAAAACAGTATATAATTAGTTCTAAGAATATATTTAACTTTATACCTGTCAAGCTGTTTCAAAAATAACTTTAAAAGAAACAGCTGTTCTTAAAAGGTCTCAGTTAATATATAATCACAAAAAAGGGCTGAAATTCACCTTCATAAATGTTTATGAAGCATATAATTTTCCCCTATAGAAAAAGAATACTGAGCTTACAAAAGAAAACCAACTCGAATGAAGTTGAGTGGCTCTTAAAGTATTACTCCTTTGAATAATCTTTCTACTGTTTCAACATTTGAACTCTGCATTTAAAATATCTGAATATGAATAGTTCATGAGTCAAGTTGAAAAAAAAAAGTTTATTGTCTAGAAATATATATAAAAAACATTCCCCACAAAAGATGCTATTCTCTCATTTCTCCATCTTCTTCCTCTTCTTCAACACCCCTGATATAAAGGACATTATTACACCTGTAAATAAAAAAACAATCCATTTTGTTGTTCCCATCCAAAAACCACATTAAAATCTAAATTACTATTGCTAGATATTTTTGATGACAAAAATAGTGAATGCTAAATTTAAAATATATCACTTCATTCTTTTTTAAAAAATGTTTTACTATTGATTTGTTAAAAAGCAAATGTCACTTATTTACTACCTGAATGTTTTATAAAATAGTATCTTTATGATCTTCCATAAGGCATGAGTCAAATTTGAAGGTGTGATGCTAGTTCAAGAAAATGAACGTACAAAAAAATCCCTAACAGCAGCCAGATCCAACTAAAATTCAAAACCAAGCTCTTGCAACTAAAACCACTGAAAAAGGTTAGAGCTAAGAGCTAGAATTTAGTATTAACACTAGAAAAATCTGAAAGATGAATAACTCCCAAAACATTCCATCTTCTTTGACAAGTTTAAGGACTTCAAAACTCTTTAAGTCTAATTGTAGAATATTATGTTAAATTAACAGTAATTTTTAAATTCTGAAATTGAGGCACTAGTCGATTTAAATAGGTATTTCCAGTGTTCTCTTTACATATACTGCTGTTTTGTTACCTTATTAAAACTTCACCCAAATGTCCAGACAACGCTCCATCTATGTATTCTTCTGTGTTTGCAAGCTTTAAAAAAAAAGAAAATATATTAGCGTATTAACACAGGGAGAAAATAATGTAACACTATCTAAAATATTAGGTAATACTGGTGAGAGAACTTATTAACTGAGACCTTTCTATACCAACAACTCACATTTATCTATAATTAATAGATTAGCCGCCTTCTACTATTGTAGTACTTTTTGGGTTTCACATAAACATTCCGTAAAGTTAACATCGATGGATGTAGAATATATAATAAAGCTTGTTTCAACAATTTTTAAAAATTTCTGTTATGTAACACTTCTTTCTATTAGACATTAAAACGATATGTAGAGGAAGACAATTTCCAATTTATGAATAAGTTGCAATTTTAAAAGTTTTCCAAAAATCCAGTTACATAAAGTTACAAAATTCAGGGTACAAAATCTATGGCTAAAATATCAAATACTTTTATATTAATCAACACCCAAACCAAAGGATGGAATAAGAATTTTTTAAAATTATGTGCACATAAACAGCAAAATAAGTTCCTAAGAGAAAGTTAAACAATTCAGAGTGACCTTTATAGTTACTTCAGGAAACTAATTTTTACATTAAAATGTTTAGATTTCCTTCTGCATACAAGTAATAAACTTTGTTATTTTAAAAAACACAATCATGGGCAGCCTGGGTGGCTCAGCGGTTTAGCGCCGCCTTCAGCCCAGGGCATGATCCTGGAGACCCAGGATCGAGTCCCATATCAGGCTCCCTGCATGGAGCCTGCTTCTCCCTCTGCCTGTGTCTCTGCCTCTCTCTCTCCCTCTCTGTGTCACTCATGAATAAATAAATAAAATCTTAAAAAACAAAACAAAACACAATCATTTAAAAGGGCCTCTAGGACTACCATTCCAACCTTATTATTCTTCTTCCCCTAAGTCATTCTGCTTTTGCCTTGCCATGCCTTGAACACACCAAGCAAGTTCCTGCCACAAGGCTTGTGTACTTGCTGCTCCCTCAAACTGAGATATGCTCTTTCCAGATACTCTCTTCAGTTGCTCACTCAATCCTGTTCTTTGCTTAAATTTACTTCCTCAGAGAACCTTTCCCTAGCTATCCTAACACTGCACATTCTTGTCAATACCCCGTTTCTGCTTTTTTTCTCCATAGTATCTATCATTACCAGGTATCACATTATATTACCATCTCCCACTACCACAACATAAACTCCTTGGAAGTAGGGACTTAGTTTTGCTCATTGGTTTATTCACAGAGCCACGGACACAATGGGCTTTTAAAAAATATTCACTCAATAAACAAACTTAAGAACATCATTAATGTGGTTACTCAGAGACACTTCACAACTCCGGCAGGCTCACCATGAACTATGATACTTCTAAAACCAAATATGTGGTGGATATTCTTTATTTCTTTCTTTTATTGAAATGTAATTCCCATAGCATAAAATTCACTTTTATAGTATATAAGTCAGTTTTTATTTTAAAGACTTTATTTATTTATTTATTTGAGAGAGAGAGAGAGAGGCAGAGGCAGAGACACAGGCAGAGGGAGAAGCAGGCTCCAAGCAGGGAGCCTGATGTGGGACTGGATCCCGGGTCTCCAGGATCACACCCTGGGCTGAAGGCAGGAGCCAAACCACTGAGCCACCCAGACTGCCCTAAGCCAGTGGTTTTTAATGTATTCATAAAGTTGTATAATCACCATCACTATCTTAAGTCTGAAACATTTTCAGCAGAATGATATACTCTTCTGATTTTTCTATGGCTTTGGTAAATGATTCCTGCTTGAGGAATTTTCCAGGCCAAAACCATGCTCTATAAGAACTTTGGGGATCTAAGCATCGTTTGTTCAAGTGGTAACCTCTTAAGGAAAATCTCAGCTTTTTGCCTACATGTACCCCTGTGAGCATTCTTCCTAGTACTACCAGTATACTCGGGAGTCATAGTTGGAATGACCACCCATCTAAGTAACTTCTAAAAATCCATCTGCCATTAGTCACATAAATACCTATGCTTCAGGAATATGTAACTTCAAACTCTTTTCTCAAAAACCTGGCAGGAAACTACTACAATTAAGCAACGAAGAAAACATCCCAGTCTTTGGGCAAAGGACATGAACAGGCATTTCTCCAAAAAAGATATATAGCCAATAAGCACATAAAAATTGCAGATATCACTAATTGCAGATATCACTGGGGAAATGCAAATCAAAATAATGAGATATTTTATACTTATTAGGATGGCTATTATCAAAGAAACAGAAAAAAACAAGTGTTGGTGGGGAGACGTGAAGAAAGCGGAACCTTTATGCTTTGCTGATGGAATGTAAAATGGTACATCTGCTATAGATAACAGTATAACAGTTCCTTAAAAAAATGAAAGAAAACAATTCCTGTATGATCCAGCAATTCCACTTCTGGATATATATCAAAAGAAGCAAAAGCAGAACCTCTAACATAGATTTGTACATCCATGTTCATTGCATTATTCACAACAGCTGGAAGGTGGAAAACAATTCAGATGTCCACCAACAGAACAATGGATTAAAATGTGCTATACATATACAGTGGAATATTATTTCAGTCATTAAAAGGAATGAAATTCTGGTACATGCTACAATATGGATGAACCTTGAAAACATTATGCTAAATGAAAGGAGCCAGACACAAAAGGACAAATACTGTAGAATTCCATGTGAGCTAGAACAGAGAAAGAATAATGTTTACCAGAGGACAGGGGAAATGAGTATGAGTATTTTTTAATGAGTATAGTTTCAGCTGGGGATGATATAAGAATTCTGGAAATGGGATAATGGTGATGGATGCATAATAATAATAATAATATGAATGTACTTAATGCTACTGAGTTCTACACTTGAAAATGGTTAAAGTGGTAAATTTTATGTTAGATAGATTTTACCACAATTACAAAAATAAAACAAGGGGTGCCTGGGTGGCTCAGTCGGTTAAGCCACGTTAAGCATCTGACTCCTGATTTCAGCTCAGGTCATTATCTCAGGGTCATGAGATGGAGCCCTGTGTTGGGCTCCAAGCTCAGTGAGGAGTCCGCTAGAGATTCTCTCTCTCCCTCTTCCTCTATCCCACCCCTACTTCTACACTCTTGCTCTTTAAAATAAATAAATAAATCTTTAAAAACCAAAACATCCTGTTCTAAACATTTACAGAAGCCAGCTTAACAGGCATTCAGTCAGTTCAAGAAATGCTCAAGAAATGCTTTTATTGAATTACTTTTTGTGTCTTTTGCATTCATTCAAAGATTTAAGAAATTTGCTTGAAAAATTTCAGAGCTAAATGTTGAAAGAGTTTTGCTTTTTCTGCAAAAAAAAAAAAAAAAAAAAGAAAAGAAAACAAGAAACTTATTTGTGTTTCCCTTATGCCACTGTGACTCAAATATCGACGTCCTTTTTATTTTAAGCACTAGAAGTCAATTGTATGGCTGGATTTTGGTTTTGTAAGTCTTGTGCAAAGTTTATCACTCTCCCTGACCTTGACTTTATTTCCGAATGTTTTATGTTTGTCAATTTGTTTAACTACATTCTTATAAATCACAATCAACCTTTGAGGAGTTAAGGTAAAGTAAAATAAATACAATTTAATGATCCTTCTCTTTGTAACTTACCTGCATGTTCATATAGCCATCTACAGATACGAGGTAGCCTTTGTACTCCATTCCCCACTTCAGTTTCACCATTACTGGCTTTCCTGTTAATCCATTCAGAAAAGGTTTCGGATTGAGAGGCAAACTCTGTGCAAAGAACAAAAACAGGACTCAATTACTTTGCATTAGCTCAGTTTCCATTACCTACTCTCCTCTACCAAATCACCAATATTTTATGGTATCCAAATAAAGCAAACTTTTGACTCGCTCACTTTACTACTTTTATTTGTTGAAAAGCATAGGAGAAAATAAATACCCAGTTAGTCAATTTCATTAAGTATTCACTTAAACAAGGAGCACCTACTATACAATACTCATTGTTCCAGGCTACAAAGAAACACAGGTAATAAAAGTAGTCGGGGGGGGGGGGGTGGTGGTGGTGGTGAGCAGACTGTAGTCCTTGTCCTCAAGAAGCTCACAGTGGGAAGGAGGCAAAACAAGTAAGATTTACACTGGGATGTATGAAGAGGAGATATGCTATGTATATGGGTATCAAATCAATCCAGAGTCCAAAGGAAAGTTTGCCTGAAATAAGTAATGGCTCCATTTTAAAGGGTGAAAGATATCTCTAGAGAGAAAAGGAGGCTGTTCCAGGTAGAGGAGGTTACCTACGTAAAAAGAGGGAACAGTGAAGCAACAAGGCCATCTCAGGGACACACAATTCGGTGATGTCAGAGCCCTGAACGTGAGGCTACAAAGGGAAGGAGGGAGCAGATGGCATTTGACAATCTTTCACTGGAATTCCAGGAGTTAGATCTGGTGGGTCTTACTTGATTTAGCAAAGCCGCCTATACTCATGGGCAATTACTCAGTGTTGGTTTATTCAGCAAACCAGTAGTATTCCCCCGGTGAATTCAGACTTTTCCTTCCCTCAACTGCTCTCCCATTCTCCCATTGGCCCAAAGAAAGAAAAGAGCCAAGAAACTTGATTACTAAACCTCTTTCAGATAACCATATTCAGAGTGATCTCCAAGAACGTGGGGGCGACTGCAATAACCTAACGGGTCTTCAGTTTTCACTCTTGTCTTTCTCCAACTTATGCACATGGCAAGTATTTTTAGCTTAAAATGCTTCGATGGCTTTCACCTGCACTTGAAGTAAAATCCAGACCTCCTAACACGACCTAAGAGGTCTTCCCGACCCTATCTCATAACCAGCTCCTGCAAGCCCCCGCAGCTTTGTGTCAATTCCTCCCAACTGCTCAAGGTTTCTTTCCAGCTTTGGGGCCTATGTTCCTGTCCCCTGTTTCGTACACTCTTCCTCTTGCTCTCTGAGGGGCTGGCTTTCATATTCCGCATCATTTAGGTTTCTGGTTTCTGCTTAAATCCTCCGACCAGGGACGCCACCCTGACTGATGGTACTCTTCTCGTGTACCATCGCGCATCCTCGCAGCATCCTGTTTGCCCTCTTCTTAGCGCTTCACGTTATTTGCGATTACGTGTTTATGTTATCCTCCGATAAAGTCTGTCTCTCCTACCCAACTGAGTAAATCTAGAGCAGGGTCCGCGTCAGTACTTTTCACCTTATGTTCTGACGCCCACAACAGTCCTCCGGTAGGTAGCGTGAGCGAAAAAAAAAAAAAAAAAAAGAATTTGCTCAACGAACAAACGAAGGCTCCAAAGCTCGGGCTCTGTATTCCGGAGGGCTGCGGGGCTGGGAATCCCAACACGATGGAATGAGAGAAAGCCGACTGTCGGAGTAGGATGAGACTTAAAACCGCTTCGTCTTTACCCCGACCCTGTGGTCCCAGGCAGCAAGGATACGTCAGGCTCACATTCGAACGAAGAGGGGAAGGAAGCGCATCGGAGGAAGAGCGCGCGCCTCGGGTCCCCAGAGCAGGGAGAAAAGGGGGCAGGCAACCCGGTGCGCGGCTCCTCACGCGGATGAATGGGGAACGCGCGAACCAACTAGCAGGCCGGGCGAGTCGCGTCCCCCGCTCTCCCTTGCTCGCTAGCGGCTCCGGTCCTACTCCGCCTCCTTACCATTGCGACCACAAGCCAACGCTGCAGGCCGCTCGCCGCCGACCCAGCTGTAGTCCGTCCCTCGTGACGGGAGAAACTCCGGCCCGGCGCGAACCGCGAAGCTTCCAGAGAAATGGCCGCCAAACAGCAGCGTGACCTTTCCCCTCTAACTACAGGCCTCTCGGCTTCTGTGATTGGGTGCAGAGAGACGCGTCCTGATTGGAGGAGCTGGCTGGGCAGGGTCTCCTGGCAACCAGCGGAAGCGCGCGCGGTCGAGCGTTCCGCGCGGCGCACAGCCCTGTGGGAAACTTCAGGAGCGCCACCCGCGGCAGAGGGTCCCGGGAGGCTGCGGGGGCGGCTCCGGTTTCCCGCCTGTTCAGCTGCCTCGCGGGTCGACTGAGGGATGCTGCGTACCCTGTAGAGCGGACTTGAGGTCTCGCCAGCTTGGCTGATGGGGGTTCCTTGTCCCTTTACACCTGGGAGGACGGATCCTTGGATCTTGAGTTTCTTGCTCACGTTCCCACAGATGCTGTGATGTGGGGGCTCCTATACCACAGGCCCCTTCTCTAGTCTGTAGTGCTTATTTCAACCCACTTTTAAGGAAGCGGAAGAAGCAAGACTAGACTAAGAGAGGCGAAGCTCACCAAAGAAAGTGCAGTACAGAATATAGTTCAGATGAGGTCTCGCCGAGTCTAGAACGTGCTGTGGTTGCCTCCCCGTGGGTGTTTCCTTTGCCTCGCCACCAGGGTTGGCGCAGTCTTCGATCCCTCTGAAGTAACGGGGTTGCTGGAATCTCCCTGGTTTCCGCGCCCCCCGCTCCCCGCCCCCACCCCCCCTCCTCCCCTCCCCGCTCCTGCCCCCGCCGCCCCCTGGGGGCGCAGACTGTTAGCTCCCAGATCTGAAATGCTAAATGCAGGTTTTGGAGAATAAGCACTTTGAGAAGTGCTGTGTTTTGTTTTTGTTTCCGTTTTGTTTTTGCGGCCCTAAGAAAATAGATTTGGAATTGAGGTTTGAATGCTGCATATGGAGGCCTTAGGAAGTAGTGGGTAAGACTTTGGAGGCAGCCTGAATTAAGAACCTCTGAAGGTTTGCAAGGATTCGTGTGAAAGAGGTTGGGACTTAAGGGCTCAGTGGAGGATGTTTATTTTTTGATGTCCATGAAAATGCTGGAGAATACTGACAAAATAGAGTAATTTTAAATGTCGGAATTTACCCCAAAGTTCAGTGGGTTTTCCCTTAGTTTGGCCATCATTTAATGACTATTTAGCTTCTGTACAGACTTTGAGTTCCTACTATGAGCCAGGCTTCTTCACAATGGCTATAATGGAAATCTTACCATACAGCCCGTGATTTGGTTGTTATACTCCCATTTTAGAGATGAGGAAAATGGCTCAGCAGGTAACTTAACCAGACTACACAGCTGGCTTTCATCCCCGAAAACTCTGCTTTTTCTACTTCATAAAGTTTCCTTTCTCAGAAGCTCAATATGTGCTTTACAAGTCTGATTAAAACAACAACAACAAAAACTTTTCTCAGTGAACTGAAAAAAAATATTACTATAATATTTGTAAAGATAGCTGTTTAAAGTTGTTGATGTTTTTTTTTTTTTTTTTAAGCAGGCTCCACACCCAATGCAGTACTTGAAGTCACAACCCTGAGATCATGACCTGTGCAAAGATCAAGAGTTGGATGCTTAACTGCCTGAGCCACCCAGCTGCAACCTAAAGTTGGTTTTTAGCCTTACGTTAAACATTAATCTTTCCTTTTTGAAAATAAAGTGGGTATGAGGTCATTGGTATTTTTTGAATTTTAAAAACCATATGCACATTTTGTGAGAATTTGGAAATATAGGAAGTTCTGAAACAAAAATTACTGTATCACCAAAGAAAACTACTTTCTTGGTGTACAGTTTATTGTAACACATGCACTTTTTTTTTTTTTACACAAGATATCTACATATAGTTCTTAACTTTTCTTCACTTTGTATTGAGCAAATGCTGGTATAATTAAAGCTTCTTCTAAAACATAGTGTAACATCTATTATGCATAATTCGTATTGTATATATGTGCTAATTTATAAATCATTCTATTGTTCCTATTTCCTTCATTATAAACAATGTGTTTTGAACATACTTTTGAACATGAATCTTTGAGTATATCTCTGATTCTTTACAGTAAATCCTTAGAAGTAAAATTTCTGGGCTAAAAGGCATAATAATTTTAAAAGCATGTCTTACATATGGCTCAACAATATCCATCAGAATAATTGGCTCTAATGTGGGGGAAACAGAGGGTTTATATTTTTTGAAGATGAAATAGAACACATTTGGAGTACATTCTGAGCAAACAGTCCCTAGTTATTAATTAGGATGAATGGTTTGGTAAGGCCTGGGTTCTACTGCTCAGCATATAACCCAGAAATGCCAGTGGTAAACAAACACCTAAAAGGTAATTTCTTGAGCACCTGGCTGGCTCAGGTGCTGTCTCTGCCTCTCTCTGTGTGTCTCTCATGAATAAATAAGTAAAATCTTAAAAACAAAACAAAACAAAACCACAATATACTGGAGGATTCCTCAGTACTAAGAACACTGGTTACCTACAGGTGTGGTTGGAACTGAGCTGAAAGCAGACCAAAGATAAGCTTTTCACCATATGCATATTTTTTTAGATTTTTATTTATTTATGATAGTCACACACACACACAGAGAGAGAGAGAGAGAGGCAGAGACATAGGCAGAGGGAGAAGCAGGCTCCATGCACCGGGAGCCCGACATGGGATTCGATCCCGGGTCTCCAGGATCGCGCCCTGGGCCAAAGGCAGGCGCTAAACCGCTGCGCCACCCAGGGATCCCACCATATGCATATTTTAAACTTCCTTTTATGATGAAATTCACAGAACATGAAATTAACTATTAAAATATACAGTTCAGTGGAATTCAGTATATTCATAATGTTGTAACCACCGTTTCTATCTAGTTCCAAAGCAATTTTCGTTATCTCAAAAGAAAACCCTGTATCCATTAAGCAGTCAGCTCCTATTTTCCCCTCCCCCCCAGCTTCTGGCAACCACCAATCTGCTTTTCTGTCTCTACACATTTCCCTAGTTTGGGTGTTTCATAAAAATGGAATAATGCGGTATGCAACCTTTTTTCTCTGGCTTCTTTCACTTCACATAATATTATCAAGGTTCATGCATATTGTAGCATGTAGCAGTACTTGATTTCCTTTTCATAGCTGAGAAATGTGTGTGTATATGTGTGTATTCATGTGTGCATGTGTGTGTATATGTATATATATATATGTATATATACATACCTCATTTTATTTATCCGTGCATCTGCTGATGGACATTTGAGTTATTTACACTTTTTGGCTATTATGGATAATGCTCCTATGAACATCCATATACAAGCATTTATTTGAGTACCTCTTTTCAAGTTCTTTTGGATATATGCCTACAAGTAGAATTATTGGGTCATATGGTAATTCTATGCTTAACTTTTTGAAGAATTACTTAGCTGTTTTCCATTGCCTGCACCATTTCACATTCTCACCAGCAATGTACATACAAAAGTCCAAATTCCTCCACATTCTCACCAACACGTTATTTTCCATTTAAAAACATTACTACAGTCATTCTGGTAAACCTAATAATAATTTTTAAAAACCTTTCCGTTGTAACTTTTTTTTTAAGATTTTTATTTCTTTATTTGTGAGATAGAGAGAGAGGCAAAGACACAGGCAGAGGGAGAAGCAGGTTCTGTGCAGGGAGCCCGATGCGGGCGGGACTTGACCCTGGGGTCTCCAGATCAGGCCCTGGGCTGAAGGCGGCGCTAAACCGCTGAGCCACCTGGGCTGCCCTCCCATTGTAACTTTGATTTGCATTTCCCTAATGACTAATAATGTTAGTCATTTTCATGTCATTACTGGCCACTTGTATATCTTTGGAGAAATGTTTGTTCGAGTCCTGGATACTTTTATAGATGTTCTGTTTTTGGAATCCTTGAATGTATTGCATAATCAAAAATTAAACTAAAATTTTTGAAATAATAGGAAGAGTCATTTAAAAATTCTGGGTCTCATTTCCTTCATTTATACAATGAAGGGATTAGACTAGATCAGGATTTTCAATCTTTGGTACTATTGACATTTTGGGTCAGACAATTCTTGTTGTGAGGCCTGTCCCTGTATTGTAGCATATGTGTTGTAGCAGCATCTCTGGCCTCTACCAACTAGATGCCAGTTGCAACTCCGTCCCCTACAAAGTTGTGACAACCAAAAATGTCTCCAGGCATTGCCCAATTTTCTCCAGCGAGGCCTAGTTGAAATTGAAGATCAATGGATTAGATCAATGGTTTATAAACACCTGCCCCCAGACTTGGATCACTTTGGTTTTGTTTTTACTTTTTTTATATATATAAGACTTGGATCACTTTGTAGGTAGCATTGAGGCTTGGCAAACTATTTTCATTATTAAAAAATAAAACAGCTAATAAATCAAACTACAGTTGAACAATTGTATATTTATCTAATGTAAACTGTATAAAACAAATCTTTGCTTTTATTAGAATGAAATTAACTCAAAATATAAATACTGGTTGATTATCATGGATTAGGAGCTCTGAATGGCATTTATATATGTATCTGATTTATAAAAATAGGAAAGCAAATTGTCAATAAATGATATTTTTTAGTTTCGTAAATCATCATTTCAACATTGGGTGGGGGGGTAGATAATAAAAGAAGCCTTTGGGGGCAGCCCCGGTGGCGCAGCGGTTTAGCGCTGCCTGCAGCCCAGGGCATGATCCTGGAGACCCTGGATCGAGTCCCACGTCAGGCTCTGCATGGAGCCTGCTTCTCCCCCTCTGCCTGTGTCTCTGCCTCTCTCTCTCTCTGTGTGTGTCTCTATGAATAAATAAATAAAATCTTTAAAAAAAATAAAAGAAGCCTTTGGGAGGTTAAAAAAAAAGCTGGGAATCCCTCAAATAGATGACCACCATTAAATATTGACCTTAAACATACTGTAGTTCCGTGCCACACTTCCATAGGGTGGCATTGGTGACTTTTGAGTAAACTTTCTAATTGTCATAGAGGCATTTGCAAGTTAATCTGTACATGGGAACTTCACTGTTTGCACAACAGAGATAAAACAAAACAAAAGCTCATGGAATTTCTCCCACAGTCGCCTGTTCCATACAATCTTCTCCCCACGCACACACTTTCCTCATCTGTCAAATGTTTACATAGAATCACATTTTAAAAAAATAATCCTTGCTACCTCTTCACCTGTTACCCACCTTTTACCAGAGGTGTCTCTAAATTCCCCTCCTCCAAAACAAAATGAATATCTGGGCATACTATTCTGTTGCTTGCCAACCTTGGATGGTTCCCAATTACCAGCAGCCCAAAACAAACCCCTTGCCAAAGTTTCTCTCCAACTTCGTCTCTCTCCATTCTGTCCCATACACCACAATGCCTGCCTTTGAATCTCAGGCCATGCTTTTTTACAGCTCCATGTATTTACACATGATTTTCTCTCCACTTAGAAGTCCCTTCTCCTGTAGTCTCAGCACTACTGATTTTTTTTTACTGTCATAAAATATACATAACATAAAATTCACAATGTTAATGATTTTGAAGTGTACAGTTAATCAGCATTAAGTACACTCACATTGTTGTACAACCATCACCATTGTCCATCCCCAGGGCTTCTAAATTATTGATATTTTGGATCAGATCATTCTTAATTGGGGTGGTTTTGGGAGCGAGGCATGTCCTGACCTGTACATGGTAGGATGTTTAGCAGCACCTTTTTCCTGTACCCATTAGATTCCTCTTCTCCCAGTTGTGACAATCAAAAATGTCTTTCACCATTTTCAAATGTCCTCTGGGAGGCAAAGTTGCCCCTGGTTGAGAATCACTGATTTAAAGGAAAATAATTTTCATTGTAAGTTGTGTCATTTTAACTGTGAAGACATAACTTTGGAAAAATGCATTATGGGCATTCATTAATATCAGACACAGAACTATTTATGACTTGACTGTGTGTCAGGTCAGTCGTGCTTATGTAGTAAACAAATAGAGCATTTAATTGCCACAACAGTGATAACATAATCACTCTGATTGGCATGGATTCAGAATAGCTAAGACTAAACAGAAAAAGTGTGGATTGGAAATGACAGCTTTACATGCATGACTGAATGTGTTTGTGTGAAAAAATGTTGAAGTATAGGGTTAAAAAGTCTATTTTAGTTTTTTATCATAATTACTGCAAATTTTATAGAGTGATGTCAACTGGCTTGCAGGAAAAACCCATCCTGTGTTATTCTCAGACTGAAAGAGTATATCTGTCAAAAAATTCACTTTGATCTTGTTGACCAATATATAATGTAGTCACAGTGAACAATACAAGATAGACAAATATTTGAGAAATATATTAATTGTATGCCAGAAAGTACGTAAAATTTTCCAAAGCAAAATATTCTGGATCCAATGCTATCTATCCAACACCAAAAATGAGGGATTTTGATTACCACTTTAACTTTTCAGACATTAAAGAATGTTTTCCTGTGATATCAAAATAATGTGGGCTATTATTTAAAGAACTATAGAAATGAGGTATTTAGGGATCCCTGGGTGGCGCAGCGGTTTGGCGCCTGTCTTTGGCCCAGGGCGCGATCCTGGAGACCCGGGATCGAATCCCACGTCAGGCTCCCGGTGCATGGAACCTGCTTCTCCCTCTGCCTATGTCTTTGCCTCTCTCTCTCTCTCTGTGACTATCATAAATAAATAAAAATTAAAAAAAAGAAATGAGGTATTTAATGTTATCCACAATGTTCCAAATTGCTGATATTTATCCTTGGGTGTGAGCACCAGTCAAGTTAGAAAAAGTCAGATTTATTCCATACCGAATTAGTTCTCTTATGTACTTCTGGCAATTATCAGGATACATTACTTATAGGTACCACAATTCTAAAAGAAAAATGTTAAAGCACCACACTTGGTATTTGGTTAAGTCCCAGGCCTTAGTTTTGCATCAAATCAAGGAACTGAAACAAGTCATTTTAAGGACATTTTCAGTCTTACTATATTGTTATTCTCTGATAGCTTAAATCGATAACTGGAAAAGATGAAGTTTAAAATAAATAATATCCCTTGAGTTGTGATTATGGGATACAAACCTGTTATCCTGTCAAGGGACAGAATCCCTGTTCAATTTAAGTAACAATAAGTTTTCAGAAGGTTAAGCCTTTCATTTTAATATGTATGTCGAGGACATTTGGCAGTAAAATAATTATTTTGAAAGTAAAAAATTATGGCTGTTAACATTTATATTTATATTCTCACAGTATAGCAGAACTATTAGAAATGTGATAAATTAAGAAGGGGAACTAAATGTTCTTCTTCCTTTCAGAACCTATAATGTTGAGAGAAAAGTCTAGACTGTCCTTGAATCTATATAATAATAATACTTCAGCCAGAAGCAGCAGCATTATGACTGCCATTTATTGAGCACTTATGTGCCAATACTTTATACATATTATCTCATTTAATCCTTACAGCACGTCTGAGAATTAGATATTATTTGCCAAAGTTGGTAAGTAGCCTGGTTCAAAACCTCACAAGGAATCAGCCTCACAGTCCAGATCTGTCTTTCTCTAAACTTTGTTCCTTTGCTCTTCTACCTCAAACTGTAAGAACTTTTGGGGAAGACAAGCAATTTTAATTCTTAATTACCCACAGAATCAGTAATAGCCTCACTATGAAGTCCCTATACTGCAGAATGAGTGTGAATTATTTTGACATATGTGACTGTCAACTTAATTACCTGTACATATGACCTGCTGCAGAGTATCAGATTCATCCGTCTAGTCTCTGAATTAGGTTTTGGTGAGTGGTCAAAATTAAGATTACTTTATATCACCGTGTCTGCTATGCTCTATTTCATTCTCCATCTGGAGGTAGAGGGCCCACAGAAAGCTCCTGGGAGTTTAAACTAGAGGAAGGCGTTCTTAACTTCTTACAAACCTACCCTCTCTTTTGAATGGTAGTCCTTTATAGGCTTGCCTAAAGAATACACATTTTCCCACGGCCCCCTGCTGATTCTGAATGAACAGATTCTCGGCCCCCTGCTGACTGCTGAATATATTGTTTATCCTCATCTTTACTCTTTACTGACAGCCTTCATAACAAACTTGCTTAGAAGACAAACGGCAGGGCCAAATCTCTGACAACTCATTAAGGAAGAATACAGTAGATTTTTGCCAGATATCACTACCATCTCACTGTGAACTAACAGCAGCTTTTGTCAAGATGGAATATGGAAAAGATGCTGCTTGAGAACTATGGCTCTCTGTCAAAAACACATGTCTCTTTGCACTCTTTTTTAAATAAATATTTTATGAAGAAGTCAATGTACAGACTATCAATAGCATATCACCTCTGCACATACTGTTCCCTCTGCATGGAGTGCCTTCTTTCCCTCCTCTCTCCGCCTACTTTTCCAGAGCCAGCCCAACTGGAACTTTCTGTAGGAGCTCTTCCCAGTCTCCCACAGCCTCACTCCTTCTGAGCTATGACAACACTTTTTTCCTACCTCTATTATAATAATTAGCATGTTTCTGTGTCGTCCGTATGATTATTTGTCTGGACTCAATTAGAAACTTCTTGAGCACAGGGACCATAGCAGCCTTATTCATTTTTGCATCGCCTGCACCCAGAACAGTCCCTAGCACAGAATAGGGACTGGGTTCCTGATTGTTAAATGACTTTCACTACCATCGTATGGGGGTTCCTTGTTGGGATCCAGACCTTCTCAGGGTATGGTGGTTGCGATAATGGAAACTATTGACAAGTCCCAGCTCTGCTGATTACTTGACCGGTAGTCCTTCGAGTTTTCTCATTCTGTAAAATTGGGATCATAATGCTACTTACCTCGTGGAAGTAAGTTTCTGGGAATGTTTTCCAGGATTTTTTTTTGTAGTTATAGATCTATTCAGGTCTTCTGCTATTTATTCTTGAGTCAATTACTGTTATTTATATTTTCTTAAGAATCATTCACATCTTGTTTTATTTTCATAAAGTACTAGGTAAGTATTCTCCTATTGTTTGATTTTATCTATACATCCAGTTATATCCTGTTCCTAACTTGTATATATATATATGCTCTCTTGGTCTTTCTCTTTTCCTCTTTCTAGAAAGAAATATGTCAAAATGTTAATAGTGGCTCTCTGCATGATAAGGTTATGGGTTATTTTAATATTTTTCTGATTTTTTCCAAATGTTCAGAAATCAGTGCATATATTACTTACATAAAAAACTTTTAAAATACTTTATTTATTTATTAATGAGAGACACACAGAGTCAGAGACATAGGCAGAGGAAGAAGTAGGTCCCTGTGGGAAGCCCGATGCCGGGCTCCATCTCCAGACCCGGGATCACGACCTGAGCTGAAGACAGACGCTGAGCCACCCAGGCATCCCACAGAAAAAAAGACTTAAAGAAAAAATAAAAAACTCTTTCAGCTCTTTTATTTCCAAATAAGGAAACTGAGGTCAGGAACATTACACAGATAGATCATGACCTTAGATTGGAACCAGGAAACCTGTAGTGGCCCAGTCACTTTTTGCTGTGAGACAAGAGCCATGAAAACACCATGCTTTCTCTAGTTCTCATCTGATTGAAAGAAACTGAGCCACTAACCCATCTCACTTCTGCTCTTGTTTTCATCTTACATAAGGTGACAACTGTTAGAGTTGGGTAAAACGTCACTAAGAATTTATCTTTGGGGTCTAACTATGTTATAAACTGATTTTTTTTGGCAATTCAGCATTATAGTTGATGATAAAGATAATTACAATAATGATAAAGAACAACTTAGTTAATATGTGAGGATAATACATATGGCAATGAGGGATGCCTGCCTGGGTGGTTCAGCAGTTGGTCACCTGCCTTTGGCTCAGGTCGTGATCCTGGGATCCAGAATCGAGTCCCTCATCACGCTCCCTGCGAGGAGCCTGCTTCTCCCTCTGCCTATGTCTCTGCCTCTCTCTCTCAGTCTGTGTCTCTCATGAATAAATAAATAAATAAATCTTTTTTTAAAAAAAAAGATACCTAGACTTGAAGGATGTTTCTTTTAAAAAAATATGGCAATGAGTGAAATATTTGAATGTGTAATTGGAGGGTGAATGATATATTTTTGATATTTTAAAATTTCCTGAGACTCTATAATAAGGTTTTTAAAGGAAAACTATTTTTAAGGAATACTTTTATTTTTATTGGAGGAAAACTAGCTTTTTAAAAGTAATCTATGCTCAGTGTGAGACTCAAACTTGCAACCCCAAGATCAAAGATTGTATGCTCTACCAACTGAGCCAGCCAGGTGACCCAAAGGAAGACTATTTAAAAAAAAAAAAATGTCTGGGAAGGGGTGTCATCTAATAGTAGATGACATTTATCAGTGTGCCAAACATTGTACTATCCCTTAAATGAATTATTGCATTTAATCCTCGTGATAACTCTATGGTGCCATTAGCATCTTCATCTTGCTGAGGTTTAGAGAGCATGTAACTTAATCAAGGTCACATAGCCTGAAAATGGTTTGGCTAGAATGATCCAAGTCGGTCTGATTCCAGACCTGGATCTCTTTACTACTTTGATCATCAAGCTTAGTAAATATTTGGTTAAATTAAGTGAACTTTCATTTGCAGAAATTTGTATTTATTTTAATCACTTTATCGCTTTTCTTAAAAAAAGAAAGATTTCTGATTTTATGAACATCTTACTATAAGAACAACTACAAGTGTCTGTGAGATTTATTTTACTGTATTTCAAAGATGCACCACTGTTTTATGTACTGATTATGTGCCAATTATAATTATAGATACCATTTATGTATCAATTTATGTTGAATTATAATTGTGGACCTTATTGATTGCTGGTGATATTACAACTTTAGAAACATTAAAATTTGTGCTTTAGAATAGGTAACACATGTAATGTGTACATATGTGTGTTTTCTTTATTGCAACATGAGGTTTTTTTCTATAAGTTCTGAGACAATGCCATGTAGCAGACTTTGAAGCCAATCTGCCTGGTTTCAAATCCCAGTCGGCTTCTTATTTGCTTGTAGCTCTGGGAGAAATTGCTTAATTTTTCTGATTTAAATACTTTACCTATAAAATGGAGATAGTAATATTTTCTTTTGGATCACTCAGAGTATACTTCATTAAGGATTTTTAGTTTGATTCCTAAAGAAAAGATGGATCTGATTCTTTGCTTAAAGTATCTATCAACTGTCATGGTGTTAACCTTAAAAAAATAAAACTGCCACTTATTTTACCAGCAAAAGAAGTGCTTTTTCAGGAATAGCAGAGAATTGCAATCCAGGACAAGGAAGCTACAGCAAAACCATAGGCAATTCCAGAGAACAAAGGAGAGGTATGCCCTTTTATGGAAGTGTGGTGGTGGGTGGGAGGGGCTGTTCTAAGCAAAAAACCCATTGGAGTAAACCGGGAGTTCAAAGTATAGTGACTTCTCACTGGCTGAATTGTGATGTCTCTCATTAGTTGGGCTATTGCGATGGGGGTTGTGGGAAGGCTTTCTTTCTCCTGCTGGGATAGTAAAGTAGTATCCACAGGCAAGGTCCCTCTCTAACTGTTGGGTTTGCAATTGATCCTGAGTGGTAGGGCATGACAGTGTCCCCTGCCAAAACTCCAACTCTATGTTAGTGAGATTTCCCTTTATTAAATTTCACAAAAGGAAATGAGCCCTTATTTCTGCCTGCATTTTATTTTCAAAGATTATCTTTTTCCTTATAAAGATTTTTTTTCTTGCAAGATTTTTTGTTTTTAAGATTTATTTATTTGAGGGGGCCAGGGCAGAGGGAGAGAAACTCTAAGCAGACTCCATGCTGAGTGCAGAGGCCAAGGTGGGGCTCAATCCCACAATCCTGAGATCACCACCTGAGCTGAAACCAAGAGTTGGCCACTTAACCAACTGCATCACACAGATACCCATCAAATTTTAATTTAAATTCCAGTTCATTAACATACAGTGTAATATTAGTTTCAGGCATAGAATTTAGTGATTCATCACTTATATAAAATACCCAGTGCTCATCACAAGTACCCTCCTTAATATCCATCACCTATTTAACCCATCTCCTTCAAAACCTCTTTTCCAGTAACCCTCAGTTTGTTCTCTATAGTTAAGAGTCTATTTCCTGGTGTGCCTTTCTTTTTACTGCCCCCCTTCCCATGTTCCTTGGTTTTGTTTATTAAATTCCATATCTGATGTAGGGTTAGTATCCAAAATATACAAAGAACTTTTAAAACTGAACACATGCAAAAAACCCCACAAATAATCCAGTTAAAAAATGGGCAGAAGACATGAATAGACATTTTTTCAAAAAAAGACATACAGATAGCTGTTATAACAGATACATGAAAAGATGCTCAACATCACTCATCATAGGAAAGGAAATACAAATCAAAATTACAATGAGATACCACTCACACCAGTCAGAATGGCTAAAATTAACAATACAGGAAACAACAGGTGTTGGTGAGGATGTGGAGAAAGAGGAACCCTCTTACACTGTTGGTGGGAATGCAAATAGGTGCAACCACTCTGGAAAACAGTATGGAGTTCCCTCAGGAGGTCAAAAATAACTACCCTATGACCCAGCAATTTTACCCAAAGGATACAAAAACACTGGTTTGAAGGGGTACATGCATCCGATGTTGATAACAGCACTATTAACAATAGCCAGATTATGGAAAGAACCCAAATGTACATCAACTGATGAATGAATAAAGAAGATAAGTTGTGTGTGTGTGTGTGTATGTAATATATATATAATATATATAGTGGAATATTACTCAGCCATAAACAAGAATGAAATCTTGCCATTTGCAATGGGACGTGGATGGAGCTAGAGAGTATCATATGAAGTGAAATAAGTCAGAGAAAGACAAGTACCATATGATTTCACTCATATATGGAATTTAAGCTTTTATTTTTAAGTAATCTCTACGCCCAACATGGGGCTTGAACTTACAACTGTGAGATCAAGAGTCATATGCTCTATCAACTGAGCCAGCCAGGAGCCCCATAGATTATCTTTTAATTTAAAGACTTTTAATTGTATTCAGGAGTTCTCCAGTCCAATGATGTCCTAAAACAGCTATCCAATCAGGTTATTGACACTGAGTTCACAGTAAGAACATAATGTTGAATAGACACATGTCCATGCATTTACTTCTCAGTTAATGTTGCATAAAGAAAACCTCCAATCCATAATCATAGCCTATACTCATTCAAACCAGCTAAACATCTGTTTCTTCCAAAGTTTTTTGCAACTGGAAAGGTACATATTCATTAATATTTTCTTGACTTCTCGTTCTCTCCTCCTCTGCCTCCCCATTTAGTCTTTGCAAAAAAACCTAAACAAACAAACAAAAAACCACAACTTCTTAGCTCTATTCAAGCAGCAAGTGAACAGAATTTATTTTTGCCAAATAAGGTCCCTGGGTCCAATGGATACATTTGGAATGTACTAGGCCATTTGTTAACTAAGGTAAGCTATAATGAATTTTTGAACCCCCCCAAAAAATGATGTCTTGTTCTAAGACTAGAAAATTTTTTCTGAAGTTCTTAGAAACTATAAAATGTGGGGGTTTTGTTGTATGCAATTCAGATGGCTAAGAAAGAATAAATATGGTGACAAAGATTACCTGGGCAGAGGATGTAAGAAAGACTATTTTCTTTTTGCACTCTTCTACATCTAAATTTCTTGTACTCTTCTAGATCTAAAGTTCCCCTCCTCTTTGAAAATGTCAGAAGCCTAAAACATTATTTTATCATCTTAATACAGTGTTTCTCAATCCTGACTAGTCATTAAATCATCAGAGTACAGTTTTTTTTTAATGCCAACGTGTTTTAAAAACAAACACAGAGGTTCCAATTTAATTGTTTTGTGGTGGAAAAAATTTAAAAAATTGTTTTGTGGTGGGACGTAGGCATTATTATTATTTAAAAGTCCCCCAGGTGATTCTAATTTGCAGCCAGGCATGAACATGAATGAATTAATGTGCTATCTTATCTAAATATCTCCTAAATCTCTTAGTAAGTTCCTTGGGAAAAGCTCTGATTCTAATACCTCATTTTATTGCTTATGAAACATTCAATTAATGTATGTTGTTTGAAGATAAGAAGAAAGATAAGAAGGAAAAGATTGGACCTGTGATCTGAACTTTACAGTCCAATGATGTAATTGGTGATCAGAGATTCAATTGGTTTATTTTTTAGTATTATATCTCAGTGCAATACATTTATTTTATTATCAGCCTTAAGTTAAATTTTAATGCCTATTTCTACAACAGGAACTAGAAATTTTACATACATTACCAGAAATATAATAGACCATGTTCCAAAACCTTTGTCAGTCTGTTCAATGAACAGGTGATTGGCCATATGCCAAGGGAATCTGCTACCCTCTGGAGGGTATTATGCCATTACAGATGAAAATACCATCTCCCTACATATATTACAGAGCTAGTGAGAAGTCATGAAACAAAACAAAAAGGATTCATGGTAAAATCATTTGAAAAATGCTGCACTATCTCTGTGTAAGGAAATAACAATGCAAATTAACAAAGTAAAAATTAAGAATTTCTATAATAAATTTGTTTCCCAAACTAATTGGACCATTTGCTCCCTTCTTAATTAATATCTCCCCTACTCCTATTAATATCTGGGAAACTAACATTATACAAATAATATTATTTTATATATGATTCTGTATTAACCCACAAATAACATTTGGGGTTTAGAGTAATTAAAGGAGAAAAACTTATTGTAAGATTTCTTCAATAAGCTATAAAAAGAAGATTGATAAAGTAGATGCATTAGAATAAAAAGATCCCATATCCATGCAGTGACATTTTGACTAGAGGGATACATTCTGATGTGACAATGTGAGATGCTATGTGATATTATTATTCATGTTATCTTTTTAGTTTTTATCCTAATGCAACATTTGAGATGTTTGTATTGTTGCATAACAAGTGGAATTTTGACTTGTGCTTTATAACATATAGAGTTGACTTCATGTACTGTCAAATGTGGCAAGAATCATACTAGACCAAAAATATACAGACAGTGCGACTAGGCATGATAGAGTTTTACCCGAAGTTCAATTAGTATAGGTGTAGATCCTCATGTAATTACAGCTATGTTTTCCTCAGCTTAGAAAGATTGCAAGTTTATAGACATAGGATATTTTTAGTCAAAAGACTTGGGTTTTGGGCAGCCCTGGTGGCTCAGAGGTTTAGCACCACCCTTCAGCCCGGGGTGTGATCCTAGAGACCCGGGATTGAGTCCCACGTGGGGCTCCCTGAACGGAGCCTGCTTCTCCCTCTGCCTGTGTCTCTGCCTCTCTCTCTCTCTCTCTCTGCCTGTCATGAATAAATAAATAAATAATCTTTAAAAAGAAAAAGACTTGGGTTTTTTCTTTTATGTCACTAATTTTGTGATCCTTGCCAATTAAATACAATTCTCCTTATGTGTAAAAGGAAGACATATAGAGCTGTTGTAACTGTTCAATGAGATACTATATGATGTGAAACACATCACATATAGCCTCTGATATATAGTAGGACCTCAACAAAGAGAAGTTCAATGTAAAGATGACTGGTGAGCACAGAGATAACACTTTGACTAAAGAGTCAAGGAGTAAACATAGAAGGAAGCTAAAACTGGAAGAAAGAGCTAAAGTGACCAGTCCCATCCCACTTTGCCACCAACCATCCCTGTTCTAACACTCACAATCCTGCATGAGGGAAACTGCTCAGTCCTGGGCAAAGTAGGGTGGTTGATCACCCTAACTCAAAATAGAATAGAATAACCCAGAATAGAAATGCAAACAACTAGGAAAAATACTAATGGTTGGAACACAGACACAGAGTCTGGGAACATTAGGAAGAATGATCCTGAGATTGACCAGTATTTCTCAAACAGATGGCAAACCAGGCTTGGAGTGTAAATAGAGATAAAGCCACAGGTGAGGTCAGTAGAAACACTTGACTCAATTGAAGGAAACTCAAAATGCTATACAAGTAATACTATACAAGAGAAATGTTATACAACTGATTTGTTGAGTGACTGTGGTGGTGAGACAAAAGTGAACAATGCAGGGGCACCTGGATGGCTCAGTCGGTTAAGCGTTGGACTCTTGATTTCAGCTCAAGTCATGATGTCATAGTCGTGAGACCAAGCCCCACATCAGGCTCCATGTCCAGCATGGAATGGAGCCTGCCTGGGATTCTCTTTCTCTCTGCATCTCCCTATCCTTGCTTGAGCATGTTCTCTCTCTCTCTCTCTCTCTCTCTCTTCCCCCCCTCTCTCTCAAAAAAAAAAAAAAAAGAACAATGAGGAAAGAATAGTCTCTTTAGGGACTAATCTAATGCTGGGATAATTACTACCTACAGGGAAGGGAACAACTCTCTACTTCATACAATACACAAGAATTAACAACATAGAAGCCTAAATATGGAAATCACAACTTCAAACATTTTAAAAGAAAATAGAGAAAAGCTTAATGAAGGATTTTTAAAATATTTTATTTATTTATTCATGAGATAGAGAAAGAGAGGCAGAGACACGGGCAGAGGAAGAAGCAGACTCCATGCACGGAGCCGGATGTGGGACTCGATTCTGGTACTCCAGGATCACGCCCTGAGCCGAAGGCAGGCGATAAACCGCCGAGCCACCCAGGGATCCCCCTTAATGAAGGATTTTTAAAAAATAAGCTATCAAAAGGAAAAGATTGATAAAGTTGGTTACATTAAAGTGAAAAGATCTCGTGAACATAGTGAAAAGACAAGCCATAAACTGGGGAACAGTATTTGCAATACATCAGACCTACAAAGTACTTATATTAAGAGTATGTTAGGGATCCCTGGGTGCCTCAGCGGTTTGGCGCCTGCCTCCTGCTTCTGTCTCTGCCTCTCTTTCTCTATGTCTCTCATGAATAAATAAATAAAATCTTTAAAAAAAAAGAATATGTTAAAGACCCTAACAATTCAATAAGGAAAATGTCAGCAATCCAACAGATACATGAGAGGAATAAACAATTTATAGAAGAAACTTCTGTTGGGAAAGCATGTTTTTTTAGGGAGCTCATTTTTACTATGAATTAGGCAAACACAAACTGAATAACAATGAAATAACATTGTGCACCAAGCAGAGTGTCAGAAATTAATAAGCCTGAGATGACTAAGTTTTGATGAGAAGGAATAGAAATTCTCTCACACTACTGGTGAGGGTGTAAATTGGTGTAACTCTAGGAGAGCAAATTCTCAATATCTACAGATGTTTTAAAATAAATACCTGAGCACTACATTCTTGGCATACAGACTAGAGAAACTCTTAAGTGTGCACACAAGAGATCACATATAACAGTATTTATTGTAGCATGGTTTATAAGAGCAAGAGATTGGAAAAACTCAAATGTACATCAGCTATAAAATAAATTGTGGTATAATCCAACCAATTTATTAAAATAAATGAGTAGAGCTAATGACCAATATGAATAAATCTAAAAGGCATACTACAGAACTAGAAAAAGCAAGTTTCATCAGGGTTTATACAGTATGTTATTGTTTATATCACGTGTAAAAAATGCAATATTATCAACTTTATAGGTATACAAATACATGATGGAAGTATAGAAACAATCTCAGAGAAATAAACCAGAGAATGGTTACCTCTGAAGAGAAAAGGATGGACATAAAATCAGGAAGGAGTTCATAGGGCATCAAATCTGTCTACTATGTTTTACTTTTGAACCATCTAAGGAAAATATAGCAAAATGTTAAGATTTGGGAAAATTGAGTGATTAGAAACATGAATATTATTTTGTTCTCTATGCTTTTCTCTACACTTTGAGTATTCTATTTTTTAAGAAATAAAAAATGTTAACATTTAAATAAAAAACATTTAAATCAGATGATTTCAATATTACTCTAAAATATTAAAAATGAAACAAAATTATGCTGTTAAGAATTGATCAAGCCAAGTTTAACATTATTTCCAAAGAATAAGTTAAAACTACCCAGTGTCCTGACACATAGTTCACTGCCACTTAACTAACACTAGATGTCACTTTACTTCATGCATTTAGTTTAATATGAGTGCTTTCTAGTTGAAATTAGATGAACTTGAATATGATTTATAATTGTTTTCCTCCAGTTGATATAGAGAGTGAGGAAAACTAAGAGTGCCCTCTGCTACATAACTGTGCAGGAAGGCAAGGGACATGTCTGTTTAGATTCATAGTTTTATCCTCAACGTGTATTGCATGAAATAGGGTTGTAGAAATACTGGTAGCTCAACAGACAAAGGATACAAGAAACTTTAATAGAAGAAATATTTAATATCACCAAAATGTGTGAAGTCAGGTTTGGAACAGTTTTTCTTTCAAATGTCAGGTAGGTGTGAAAGATTTGACAGGGAAATGTTGTGATTCTCATCTCAAAGCCCATTTTGTGATCAGTGGGGAGGGGACATCATTTCAGATCTTTTAATTCAAAGTTATATTCCAGTTTATTGGAGTAATGCATTTTACACAAACAAGGACTCCTTAAATCAATAATTTTTACCCGTTAAGGGGAATAAAGACCTTTAATAATCATGAAAAACATGGACTTTCTGAAAATTTCCATATAAACACATAAGAATTGTTTCATGCCATTTCTGCAGATTTGCAAAGGTGCTTAAAGCTCATGCATGGACCCCAGATTGGAATCCTCGAGACAAGCAAAAGCACTTGCCCAGGTGCTTCCCCCAAGTTTTATAACTCTGCTTCCACTCTGGCAATAACTGAGAATGGAAATATATATATATATATATATATATATATATATACTTAATATACTTAATATATATATATATACACTTAAGAAAAGAACAAAATATATTTATTTGCTAAAATATTTATTTGGAAGCTTGATATTCCCTGCAGAGCAAACTAAATTCCCAGAATTGCTCCACAAATTAAAAATATTTCCTTGTGCCTGTTTGTTCAACTGTTTTCACTATACACATCCTAACTGGAAAGAACCTTTTTCAAATTGTATTATTGATTTTCTTGAATCATAAATATTTCTAAAGTAATATTTTGTTCAAACTAGATGATGGTAATTGATTTTATGAAAACAAGTTAATGAAATTCCACTACCAGTGTAAAGATACTCAAAATCAAATAAGCTCGAAACCTCTTTAACTTCTTTGTTCCAGGTCCTTTCCTTACTCAAAAGGCCTCCTCTGTTAGTCACATTATCAATCTACCATTATCAGGTGTTCAATGACAAACAGGATTCTTCTTTATCATGACAACACTTTTGTTTGAATTACTTAGTTACAATAGATGAAATGGGCCACTTTTTAATTTTTTTTTGGGGGGGGGCCACTTTTTAAAAATTGTGGTTTTACCCTATAGGGATTATGTTAATGCCATGAGAATGGTATCAAATGGTATCAGAGTTTCTTTTTTCCTACTCTGTAATTCTACCAAATGTGTTAGGCCTTGGTAAAGTAAAACAAGAGTATTTTGGAGACCTGGTTTGGTAGGCCAAACAGTCAGTTACAGCACCCATTGTGAAATTACATGTGGAAAATGGAAGCTGCAAAAGAACAGAATCTATCTTGGGTTCTAACCACTTCACCACCAAACACTTCCACAACCCTTTCTAACAGATATAGAAGAACATGTGGCTTGTATCTGAGATAAGAAGGACTCCATGCAGCAGTTTAATTTAGGCATTTAAACAAAAATTCAGAGTTCTGCTTCCTTAAAACAAAGAGCCTGAGTACTGATCCTTCTTTGTTTATAACTGACAATGTCCCTAGGATGTTTTCATAAAGAAAGTGATCAGTATATACATTTTAACTCTATGGATAATAACTTATATTTTCACAACTAAATATTTAGTTTATTTAGCTGGGGGGTAGCGGGCCCAGTCCTATGCGTGGTTGTCACTAGTCTGTTGTCTCACACTTGACTGTTGTCCGTTCTCTCCCGACTTGTTCCCCCGAAGGACTGATGGCCGCTCGTCCCACTGTGATGGCCATGGGAGAGGAAGAGTGGATGGGGACAACTGCCTTTCCCCCAGGGAATGTGTCCAGCAGCCCTCAGTCGAAGCACTGTTGCTATAAGCTATCTCAGGGGTGCTCTAGGGCCCCCTCCTTCAGCTCACCTCTGGGGAAAGTACGCACTGTATTAACTTTGAGGATTTTCCTCCCCAACAATAAATGGAGACAACCTCAGTTGCCAGTGCCCCAGAGCCTGGGGCGCTTTGCCCTCAAAAAAAAAAAAAGCTCCAGCAGCTGAGCCCTGGAGTGCCTCATGGCAGGGCTCCTTCTTCCCTTCTGACTTGACAGTACAGTTCACCATGGTGCCAACGCCATCTGGGGCCAGCTGGGCAGAGCCAGGGCTCCTCATGGACATCCTGAGCATCCGAAAGAGGCGAAGGCCTCTGAGGGGAGAGGGTTCAGGCCATCCTCATCCATTTATCCAATTTATACAATCCAATAAATTTATCCAATAAAATCTGTAAATTTTCTGTTATTGATTTAACTCTCTCCTGCTGGCCTTAGAACTTGGAAACATCTGACTTCTCTTTATGAAAACTCTTGTCATAAGTGCTTAACTGAATGATTAACCTTTTCCATGGAGGAAATCATGCTCTATGAATCACAGGAAGCTTAATCAATAGACTCATATTTCCAGTTCTATAAAACTGGAAGATCCAAGTTCCAATCCAATAATAATATGTGATCATTTGGTCAATTTCTGGTTCTATGATAAAATATTTTGTATTTATATGCTAATACTAGATGCTGAATTTAAGTGTTTATCATCATTCTTGACAATTTAAAAATTACTAGCATTTTTCAACATTTAGAATTTCTCAGCTTGGAGAGAAATTTACTGAGGACTACTGGGAGAGAGTGTTAGACTCCAGTGTTCCTGAAAGCTGGGTCCGCTTTCTTATGCTGCTCCTTGGAAAAACAGACTTTCTTTCTGGCTCAAGTTATATCTTCCTTTTATTAAGTTATATATCTCAAGGTCTTGCAGTATTTTCTCTTTCTCAGATAACACAATACAAGTAACTGGGGGCAGATGGGAATCCAATATTAGTATAATTTTGGCAAAACTGAAAATATGCTACGCTCCTGATTAAATCCCATCTGCATCCCTCATGCCAAGAGTTTAAGTGTCATGAGAACAGGAACCTGGTTTGTTTTATTACTTATGGAATCCTCAGTGCCTGAACCAATGCGTGGCACCTAGAGGTAACTGTCAGAATTGACTGAATGAATGAATGAGTGAATCCAGTATTTAGGATTATGTGAATCTGGCTTTGGCATAAGAAGCCTAAGCTCCCAAAAGAGCATCAAGGTTCTTAATTATAAACATTCCTTAAATTTACAGAGAAAGTTCTACCTCTGAAGTGATCCCATGGTCTTTATGTATTTTATAGTATCCTAGGCCACTAGGTTGTTTAAAGACTTTCACAAATGAATACATGAACCACATCTATGTTTGCACACAGAATCACAAAATTTGTCAAATCAGATATTTTGAAGAATTTTTTAAAAATCATAGGCATCGCTGGTTTTAGTTTTAAACAAGTATGAAGTAACTATACTTTGTGACTATTTTAACTCACTTATACCCAAATCCTTAGAGTTCCGAAGTGTTCTTTGCTTGAAATCTGGATTTTTATGAGGCAAGCCTACATCATAGATAATGCTGAAAAATTTTTGACCTCAAGCCTAATCATTTAAGCTAGCCAACCGTGGAAGGGCCATCTACCCTGGAAAAGGGTGAACATGTGGTCAGAGCGTGAATTCTGTGGCCAGACTATCTGTGAGACAATCCTGGACCAGCCAGCCACTCACCGGCTCCATGGCCAGAGGCAAATTATATATCCTAATCTTGCCTTTTTTTACCCATCTGTAAAGTAGGGATGCTTATCATACCTCGCTCACAAGGTTGTTATGTGAGACCTCCTGAATTCATGTTTGTGAAGTCTTTCGAACAGTAACAGGAACATAAAGTGTTCTGCTAAACAAACAAACAAGCAATGTGTAATAGTAGATGTTAAATGCCTTTATGCAGAGATGCTATAAAAGAGATTTTTGCATGTTAAGAAAGATGACCTCTAAACTCCCTTCCAGTGCTAAATTCTGTTATTCTACTCACTCCTGTGTATCCTACCCCTCTAAGACATACCTACCCAGTGTATCCCAAACATTCTCTATTCCCTTTAAACCTTCATGCATGCTTTTTGAGAATGGCCTCCCCACCTCTCTTTAGTTGACCCAAATCCTATCATCCTCTCCATCCCACTTCTCTTCTTCTGGGCATCCAGTCTCTAGTGTGTTTTATTGCTCTATATTATTCTTTCATTGTGTAATGTGCAATTACTGTCTTCCCGATCAGATTATAAGTCTCTTGAGAATAGCCTTACGCCATTACATTTCCCAGCACAAAAGTAAATTTTTTTTGAATGCATAAATGGTATGGGGAAAAGTAAATTGGGAATTGACCTTTTAGTGATAATTAAATGCAAGTTAAGTGGGTTATATATACAATGTTTATTAATGAGCAGTTTTTATTTCTAAAAAAGTTTTGATTCATAATCCCCCCCCTCTTTTTTGGGGGGTCTGATCTACTGTTGGTGAAACATTTGTAGATTAGCTGGTTCCCCTTCATTCCTTCTCTTCTGAAATGTGTGGTAAAGTAAAAATGCCTAGAGCAATAATTTGTGGATAAAAAACAGCTGCACATGAAAAATAATTGATGTGGTTTTAAAATTACTCTGAGGTGGAAATTAAAATGCCTTTTCAACCAATGCTCTGAAAAGAGTGCTAAAGCTAATTCCTTATAAATCATGAAATGGAAGCAGAGAAAACACAAACTTTGGGGTAGCCATTGATTTTAAATAAATAAAGTTTCAAATTTCTGTATATAATATTAAAAAAATCTAGTTCACTGAGAGGCTATTGCTATAGTTCAAGAAAATCTTATCTACACCCTTAGTAATGTGAGTATGTTTTTCCATAATTACAATAAGAAAGCTAATCACTTTTATTTATTTATAAGTTAATTTTTTATTTTTTTATTTTTTATTTTATTTTATTTTTTTTATAAGTTAATTTTTTAAATGTCGTTGTACTTTTAGTTCTTTTTTCTACTCTACCTCTCGCATTTTCCAAGGGTGACCCAAATGGCAAATCTTTATTCATTCTTTTTCCCTGGAGGAGAATATTTCTGTTGTGCTGCCTTAATGTCACTTACATCTGGTGTGCAGGTATGTGAATGATGCCAGACATTGGGACAAGACTGGAAGATTTACAGAATAGCAACAATATAAGTAATTTAAACATGACACAGATGATATTTGATTGATTTTTAAAATCTAGATATACACAGACCTGTTCTTCCTGAAAATAGTTTCATTCTATTCATTTGTTCCTTCAACTGAAATTCTTATTTTTTTTAAGGTTTTATTTATTTATTCATGATAGACATAGAAAGAGAGAGAGAGACAGAGACACAGGCAGAGGGAGAAGCAGGCTCCATGCAGGGAGCCCGACGTGGGACTTGATCCGGGGACTCCAGGATCACACCCTGGGCTGAAGGCAGGCACCAAACCGCTGAGCCCCCAGGGATCCCCGAAATTCTTACTTCTAAAAGCTATGCTTATTAATAAAATTCTAATTTCCTGGTTTTCATATCTTTTCTTTTCTTTTTTTTTTTTAAATATTTTATTTATTTATTCATGAGAGACACAGAGAAAGACAGAGAGAGAGGCAGAGGGAAAAGCAGGCTCCGTGCAGGCAGCCTGATGTGGGATTCGATCCCGGGACTCCAGGATCACGCTCCAAGCCAAAGGCAGGTGCTAAATCACTGAGCCACCCAGGGATCCCCTCTTTTCTTTTCGTAAAGATTTTATTTATTCATTCATGAGACACACACACACACAGAGGCAGAGACACAGGCAGAGGGAGAAGCAGGCCCCCTGCGGGGAGCCCAGTGGGGTGGGCTCAATCCCAGGACCCCAGCACCACCACCAGAGCCAAAGGCAGATGCTCAACCACTGAGCCACCCAAGGCTCTGGTTTTCTTTATATAGAGAATGGCTGAGTAATATTTAAAAACGAATACTTTTCCTTTAGAAGGAAATTAAGCAGGAAATAGAAAAGGTTTTAGTCATTATTCTTTAAATTACTGTATCTCTTAGCTAATTCACACAGGAAGCCTGAAAATTAAGCAGCATTAAAATGTGATGAGTCACTAGTGTATTTTCCTGCTTGATTTGAACCTGTTGTTCATTTCAATACTTCATAAACAGTAGTTAAGCTTAAAGATTAAAAATATGTACATGTATTTTATCTTTGAGGCCAAAGACTTGTGATGTTTAGCAGTGTCTGTATAAAAATATAAAATATTCTAAGTATTTATTGTATTTACTACATTCTAACAGTTTGCTTTGTTAGCAAGGAAATTTGTTAGGAAATTATACAAATATTATAGTTTAAACATATACATGGATTTTGGGGAAAGGTACAGGCTGAGATAATAAAAGACAACAACTTCCAACTAACTACCTGAGGATTAAAATAGTATTAAATCAATGATTGCAAAATACTAAAATTAGGCAAATAGGTATATTCAATATGTGGTTAAAACTCAACCACATATTAAATATGTCTAGGTACTTAGAGTGGGGAAACTTGAATGTGTTTCTCTATGAACATTTTACTGATAAGCTTTTAAAAATCAATTGACAAGATATAATTTTTCATGGAGAAATTATAAAAGAATTAATAACTCACATGAATGCATAGTATGTGCAAGGCACTATTCCTAGAACTCTATAGGTAATGATTCATTTAATCTCAGCAAATCTACGAAATAGATACTATTACTATCCCAGTTTACAAATGAGGAAACTGAGGCATACAGAGGATAGATAATTCACTCAAAGTCAGTCTGTTAGTGAGAGGAAGATCTGGGGCCGTTTCACCATTCTGACTTTGCAGCATGATCAATAGTCTGTTAATTCACTTGTGTTGAAGCAGTATGAATGTCTGGTTAAAATAGTAAGTTATGGTATGTTGTAGTCCATTACAACATGGAAATCCAAATAAGTTACATAGAGTTTTTAAACACATGAGCATATGCTAGAAATTACACTCTTGTGTTACAAAACTGAAGATGAAAGTGATAATGAAATTTTCTTTAGGCTCATTAGGGAAAAAATATCCACTGTACTCTATAGGAAAAAGATAAATAATAGTTAACTTCTAAAAAAAATTATTTATTTTAAAGAGAGAGAGAGAATGAGAGAGAGAGAGAGGGAAAGCAGTGGGAGGGAAAAAGGAGGGAAAGAATCCAGGAGCAAACTCCCTGCTGAGCACAGAGCCTGATGGCAGACCCTGAGGGCTCCATTCTAGGACACTGAGATCATGAACTGAGCTGAAATCAAGAGTTGGACATCTAATGGACTGAACCACCTAGGGACCCCAATAATGATTAACTTTTATTAAATGCTTACTATGTGCCAAGCACTTTTCTAAGTTCTTTAATTAACTTATTTAATTCTATCAAAATCTACAAGATACATATTATTATTATTCCCACATTATGAATGAGGTTAAGTAGGAGGTAACATGCTCACCCTGTCCTCTCCCACCTATATTCTTTATTCATAGAGATTTCTGGATCTTTGGTGTTTTCCTGTTTTAGATTGGTGAGTAATTTAGAAGCTTTTAAATGGCCTTTTCTAGGAATCTTTGATTGAAGGATAATTGCTGCTTAATGACAGAATAGGAGAAAAAAACCAATAACAGCCTTTAAGGCACTTTGCTTTCTATCTGCTATGTAACTACTGCACAATCTAGTTTTGTAGAATGGTAATGGCCAGGAGCTCTGGCCAACTTTTCAAAACCCTGGCTCTGTCACTTAGGTGATTTTAGGCAGGTTACTTAACCTCCAAAGACAGTGCTCTTGAATTGATTACAGGGAAGCATTTCCTCCTTGTAGGGGAAGGGTGGGGGGGTGGGGGATGGGAGGAGAAAACTGAGTGCCAAACGGAAGAAAGAGGCAAGAGGTTATGAAATTACCTAAAATGTTTCTTCCTACCGTCACTCAACATTTTCCATTACCTATTTGATATTTTCTATTTGTTTAATGATGAAATCTGTTCAATTTCTCTCAGCTTCTTAGTCATATGAGAACTTTCTAGACTGAATGTGTTTTTATGAGAACTGACCTACCAGGCCCACCCATGGTGCTATATTGAGATCACTTTTTGCAGCACTTGTTCTCAGTCTGTTTGTCATCTATTCTGATGTGTCACCAATCCTGGGCTGAGAACCACACCCACAGAAACAACTCAGAAACAGATTTACTCTAACCACACGTGACATTGGTGAATTGGAATATTTTTAACTAGGTCACATATCTATCTAACTGATCATTCTTCCTCCATTTTCATCAGATATTTTTTGAGAACTTATTTGTGTCCAGCACCAGTGATATAAAGATGAATTAATCACAATTGCTGCCCCTGGTCACCTCCTAGTACCAACAAGCCTAATATGCCTTATACATTGCCAGGGCAGACTTTTTTATTTTAAACTTAAGTTGCTTTCCAACTCTTGACTATTCATAACTTTTTTCTTATAATCTGTAGTCTAGATTTTTGCCTTCTGTTTAGCTCCTGTGCTAGCATCATTATTTGCAAATACATCAGAGCACCAAATTTGTCCTTTTTATCAAGGTCATGACTGATTTACACTTATTTTGGCTTCATCTGACAGGTAATTTTTCTGATGGTGAAAGCTAGTACCCTAGCACATGTTATTTCCTTTGTGGCATTACCCTTCTGAGAGATCTAGATCTGTGCTATCCAATATTGAATGAATGAGTGAATAAAAAAAAAAAAAAAAAAACAGCTCTAGATGGCCAGCTACAAAGATGAACTGGTTATAGTCTGCCCATTTTAGTCTATAACTAAAGATGTGCCTTTCTAAAGAGAACTTTCTGGTTTCTATCAGATAAAATTAATTTTGACCTTACTTGGGCATGAGGTGAGAGTTCAAAGGGTTACAACGGAAAATCTGGTGTCACTGTATGTCTGGCATACATTTCTTAGAAACTAGCAGCTATGCTATGCAATCCTTTCTCTCTCTTTATAAAATAATTTTTAATGTCAGAATCTAAGTCCCAGTGTAGCTTAAATCTGGAACTAAGCCAAACAACTAGAATTCATATTATCACCATCTTACCGTTATCATGATCTTGTCACAAATATTATCACTACTAATGAGACTTATAATTGTGTTAGTTTTAGGTTGATTCTTTCCTCCAAGGAATTCCTCCCACTCTTCCCATTTTTTTTCTCAATCTAATGGTATTTATACAAGCAGAGTGACAATTTACTTAATTATGTAATATTGAAAGTAAAGAACACCCTTTATCACAAACTTCCATTTGTCTCAGCACTGGGCTCCCTCAGAATTGATCAGGCTTATGGAAAATTTACTTATTTATTTATTTATTTATTTGGAAATAAAATTTAATTTAGAACATGGACTTAGAAAGTGTATTAAGAGTAATTCAACTAGTAGAAAAGATAAAGATATGGGAAATGATTAAAGATAAGATATGAGGGATCCCTGGATGGCGCAGCGGTTTGGCGCCTGCCTTTGGCCCAGGGCGGGATCCTGGAGATCCGGGATCGAATCCCACGTCGGGCTCCCGGTGCATGGAGCCTGCTTCTCCCTCTGCCTGTGTCTCTGCCTCTCTCTCTCTCACTGTGTGCCTATCATGAATAAATAAAAATTAAAAAAAAAAAAAAGATAAGATATGAGTCTGGCAATAAGGAAGATTAGACAACTTTAATTCCTTCAGTACAAACACTTAGTGTTGGCTAAAAAAAGAAGAAAAATATTTTTTAAACACACTGCTTACCTCATAAGATAATAAGGAAGTTCACCAGCCTTCTAATATTGTGACTATTCAAAATGTACTAAATGTTCTAGTCAGTGTAATTAGCAAAGAAAAACAAATAAAAGTTATAAGGATTGGAAAAGAAGAAACAAACTGAATGTATATGCATATGATACAGTTGTTCACACAAAAGAATCCAAAAGCCTGCAAATTATTAGAACCAAAATCTAATAAGGTTGCTAGATATAAGATCAATATACAAAGACAATCAATTACATTCCAATATACCAACAACAGAGACTTTAAAAATATCATTTTAAAAAGATAACATTCATAGAAACAACCAAAAACAGTGTCTAGGAGTGAGTCCAACAAAAGATTGGTAAGATTTTTATGAAGAAAATTATAAGACTCTATTGAAATATCTAACACAGGACATAAATACATGGAGGATTATACCATGTTCATAAAAATTCAATTTCCTAAAGATGTAAACATTCATAAAATTAATTATAAACATAAGATAATTCCAATTCAACCCAACCCAACAAAAGTGAGTAATAGAACAGAATTGAGTTGCTGGTATTTGAGGTGAATCTGAAATTCTTTGGGGAGTTTGGTATAATTAAACTTATAGAAAAAAAAATCTGATAGAACAAAAAGATCTATGTAAACTCTGTTATGGAAAGGATAAAATGCTCAGATATATACTTCAAACAGAAAGCTATCTGATTTACCAAGAACTGGAATATTTATGTCAATATTAAGAAATTAAGAATGTGATTTCTTGGCAAAGGAATCTCAGTTGCAAGATGGCATTTTTCATTTATGACTCAAAAGATAAGTCTGGAATACATACATGCCCCCATCCCTAAGATATAGAATCTAGGTTTCCAGATCTAGAGAGGAGAATGCTTTTAGCAAATGCACCCTGCCACACATGAGAGCATCCAAAGCATCCAGAGGTATCTAAATGACTATACCTCACCCAAAGGCCATTTGTTAAACTATAACAGACATGCCACCTGTTCCTTCAAAGGCCAATAAGTGATCTTTGAACAGGGTTGGAGTTAAAAAGTAAACCTATGCTTCACGTTTTTGCATTGTTGTAACTAAAATACTTACAACAACTGACTTAAGTATGCAGTCAATGTTTGCTTCTAAGATTGGCTCAGTGTTTACATTTTAAAGGAAGAACACATTTGTTATGAAAAAGATTTTCCAAATAGTCTGATTGCTTTTGAAGCAGCTCTTAAAACTATAATACTATGTAATCAGCTGAACTTTCTCTACTGCAGTACCTTTCCAACTTTATAACCATAGGTTTGATAAATTTTACAATGAAAATAGGCTCAGTACCAAACACAAGATGACAGATGCTCTTTTTCAGTGTTACATTATCACTTTTTTCATTAAAAATTATGAATTCTCAAGAAGACTGATAAATATAAAGACCTTGGTGGGGTGCCTGGGTGGCTCATTGTTGAGTGTTCAACCTTTGGTTTCTGCTCAGGTCATGGTCTTGGGGTTGTGGGATCAAGTCCCACATGGTACTCTGTGCTCAGTATGGAGTCTGCTTGTCTCTCTCCCTCCTTCTCTCCCTCCCCTCCCATCTCCTTCTGCTCCTTCCCTCCCCATGCATGAGCACACGTGGGCTCTCTCTCTCTCTCTCTCTCTCAAATCAACAAATAAAATCTTACCAAAAAAAAAAAAAAAGATAAAATCCTTGGTAATACTTTTTTTTTTTCAGTAGGCACAAAAGCATCATTCTGAATATATGGAAAAAATCTCAGACTAGTGACGTGACTGGTGTTTCCTTTCAACATTTTCTTCTGTGTTTCTGGCTCACCCTCTCACCCAGCTTTTCCTCTCATACATCCTTTTCATTGTTAGAAAGAGGTAATAGACAATAACTAAAAACTTCATGGAAAGCATATGTGGAAATCTGTTTCCTACAATATAAGCTTTAAGTATAAATTAGCTTTTTATTGACTTTTCTCTTCTGTTGTCTTTTCACCAGTGGCTAAAATGGAGTATAATTTGAGAAGAGTGAAAACAGTAAGGATATAGATGATTTTAACAGATCAGTTTAATTGAGTGGACATTTATAAAATACTCCATCTAACCACAGCAGAATACACATTTTTCTCAAACTCACCAAAATAGACCACATTTGGGTCATAAAATTTATCTTAACGAATTTAAAAGAATAGGAATCATACAAAATGCATTCTTTTTCTTTTTTAAGATTTTATTTATTCATGAGACAGAGAGAGAGAGGGGCAGAGACGCAGGCAGAGGGAGAAGCAGGCTCCATGCAGGGAGCCCGACAAGGGACTCGATCCCGGGACCCCAGGATCAGGCCCTGGGCTGAATGCGGCCCTAAACCGCTGAGCAACCCAGGCTGCCCACAAAATGCATTCTTGTACCACAGTGGAATCAAGCTAGAAATAAATAACAGAAGGATGGCTAGGAAATTCCCAAATATCGGAAACTTTTTAAAAAAGATTTTATTTATTTATTTATTTATTTATTTATTTATTTATTTATTTGAGAGAGAGAGAGAAAGAATGAGCAGGAGGAGGGGCAGAGAGGAAAGGAGAAGCAGGCTCTGGTCTGAGCGGGGAGCCCAATATGGGGCTCAATCCCAGGACCCTGGGATCATGAATGGAGTTGAAGGCAGATGTTTAACTGACTGAACCACCCAGGTGCCTCCACAAATATCTATAAATTAAACAACATACCTCTAAATAACCCATGAGCCAAAGAGAAAAATGCCAAAGGAAATTTAAAATATTCTGAATTAAGGAAAAATAAAAGTACAGTTTTTCAAAATTTGTGGGACAGAGCAAAATCAACCTGCTTAGGGGGAAATTTATAGCATTAAATGCATATGTTTTTAGAAAAGAAGAAAGATCTAAAATAAAAACCTAAGCTTCCACCTTAGGAAACTAGTGAAAAGAGTGAAATAAAACTGATTAGCAAGCACAGAAAACATTTTCAACTTTATATACAATCCAATCAAAGAAATGCAAAGTGTAAAATATCACTTTTCACATAATGAATGAAGAAATTTGTATTTCTAAAATATGATATTCAGGTTTGGTATGGGTAAGGTGAAACAGGCACCAAATATTAGTAAAGCCCTTTAAAAAAAAGATTTTATTTATTTATAAGAGAGAGAAAGAGAGCATGAGGAGGAGCAGAAGGAGAGGGAAGGACAAGTAGACTCCCAGATGAGTGTGGAGCCCAATGCAGGGGTTGATCTCAGAAGCCTGCATTGATCTGAGCCAAAACCAAGAGTTGGACCCTTACAGGACTGAGCCACCCAGGCCCTCTAGAGCAACCATTTTGAAAAAGAAATTTGGCAATGTGGTTTAAACATATCTTTTCTTTGCCCTACTCTTTCCATTTTAATGATTATAAAGAAATAATCCCAGAGTGAGAAAATATTTAATTCACAAAGATATTTATAAAAGTATTATTTAAAATAGCAAAAAATTGAAAATAGCCCAAACGTCCAAATAAATGTAACATTAAGTAGAATATTAAGGTATATGCACTCACTGGAACAGTATGTGGTCATGAAAGTTGATATTTTGGGAGAATTTCTAATAACTTAATAATGACAATAAGTGATAAAGAATATGGGACAAGAAAATGTATGGATAGAAATAAGATTAGAAAGAAATGTGCCAAAATTAAAACTAGTTTCTTGGGATGATGGGTTTGCCCTTCTTGCTGCTTTTCTATATGTCCTAAAGACCCCTGATGGACATGGTGGTTTTGCTCATGAGTTTTGGAGATCCATTTCTTGGGTTATGGTCTCAGCTCTGCCCCAAGTCTCAATTCTCATTTGTAAAGTGAGGATGATAATTAAAGTTCTTTTCCTAGGTGACTGTGAGGATTGAACAGAATGTATGTAGAGTGCTTAGCACAGAGTCTGCCATACATGAAGTCTCCAGTGAAAAAGTGGGACAGGGAGTCCTATTGGAATTTCAAATTCATCCACATTTGCATAGGGGTGTTTTTACTTCTATATACAACTCTATTTACTTATTCCTTTGGATGATATGTATATTCAAGACATTTATTTAGTGATTGCAGGGTATTTTGAGGCCATCGAGGGGCAACTGAATATCCTTTTGTGTACAAAAAAAGAAAGAAAATAGACACTAGGAAATCTTAAGTGCATTTGATTCTCTTTGTGTATTTAAAAGTGCTATACCCACACAAGTGAGATTGAGAAAAGAATTTGAAGCTACTGGCTTTAGCTACTTATTACCTCAAGTCTGCAGGTTTTGTTTTGTTTTGTTTTTTCAGAGTAAGAGATAGTAATCTGTACTTCCTCTTTTCCTCTGCTGGCTGGATGGGAGACCAGAGAATATGATAGTTCTGCAGAACAAATTTCCTATTATAGGGTCATTAGTAGACTGAGAAAACCCCTGATGCTTCAGGATTCTTTTTTAACATAAATTCCAATGTTTTCAATTTTTTAAAAGATTTATTTATTTATTTATTTATTCATTCATTCATTCATTCATGAGAGACACAGAGAGAGAGGCAGAGATATAGGCAGAGAGAGAAGCAGGCTCCCCAGAGGGAGCCTGATGTGGGACTCAATCCCAGGACCCTGGGACCTCGCCCTGAGCGGAAGGCAGATGCTCAACCGCTGAACCACCCAGGCGTAACTTCAAGGTTTCTTAAACTGCATTAACAGAGTTCTTTTTTTTTTTTTTAAGATTTTTTTAAAAGATTTATTTATTTATTATTTATTTGAGAGAAGGAACATGTGCATGAGCAGGGGGAGGGGTACAGGGAGAGGGAGACAATCCTCAAGCAGACTCCCCACTCCCAACCTTCCCTGAGCCAGGAGGTGGAAGGGACCCCAAGGGACCTTGGGACCCCAAGATCATGGCCTGAGCCAACACCAAGAGTTGCTGTTCAACTGACTGATCCACCCAAGTGCCCTTTATTTATGTTTTCATTACCAAAAACAGAATTCTGTTTTTAATAGGAAAATCATGTATTCTAACAATAATTAATAATTTTTTTAATTTTATTTATTTATGATAGTCACAGAGAGAGAGAGAGAGAGAGGCAGAGACACAGGCAGAGGGAGAAGCAGGCTCCATGCACCGGGAGCCTGATGTGGGATTCGATCCCAGGTCTCCAGGATCGCGCCCTGGGCCAAAGGCAGGCGCCAAACCACTGCGCCACCCAGGGATCCCCAATAATTAATAATTTTTAAAGAAGATTCCTTCTTCTCTGCTTGCAATAAAACTTGCATTCACTCAAACACTGGGCATAGAGGAAGCTCAATCCCTGTTCAGTCACTAATCATAACTAGCTGTATAACTTTGAACACCCTGGGGCCTATGGTAAATAGGCTTTAGGTTTTAAATGTATAATCTCAACAGTCCTCCATTTTTTCATGTTGAATAAGGAGATTGGTCTAAATAGCTACACTAATGTTTTATCATATAATTACAAATTAGCTAAAGTTATAATACTGATGGTAAATGTTCTTAAAATAGCTTCTCTTGGGGAGTTCTTCTCTGCTTATTTTTTCAACAGTATCTTTATGTAAATAACTCTTAAACCTGTATCTGGAGACTTGACTTGTTCTAAGCTCCAAAGCCAGATTAACTGTCTGCTGGATGCGACTGGCATGCCATTCTCTCTAAATCAATGTTTTCAAAATGAACTGACCATCTCCTATCGTCCCACCTTCCACATTAGCTACATTCCCTGATTCTCCTATTCTGAAAAAGAAACTATCATTTTTTTCAACTAACCAGATTCAGAGCTACCACGTCATTCTTAATTTCTTCCGTCAATGACACCATCAAATGGTTCCAAAGTCCTATCAGTTCTTCACATTTTGTTTTTATTTCCGTCTCTCTCTTTTTCCGTTTTCCCTATCGCCACCTTGGTTTCAACCTGGCTCCTGCCATTGAGTAGCCCTTCACTCCTCTTCTAGGTCTACTCTTTTCTAATCTATTATCTGCCATTTCTAGATAATGACAACTATAATACAGTTTCCCAACACAAATCAGCCTAATTCCCCAGAACCTTTAACTATTTGGCCTTCATCTACCTTTTCCTCCTCATCTCTTGCTGATTCCCAGGAATCCCTTCTCTTAATGGGCGTTACTTATTGTCCTGGAAACACTTTGTATATTGTGAATTTACAGGTGTGGCCTGAGCATTTATGTGACCATCACCAACAAGGCTTGCCCACACCTGCCACCACATCCATCCAAACCTATCCAATTGTCAGGACCCAGTTTAGTGCACATCCTCCATGTAGCTCATCTCAGCTCCTGAGCCCATGGTGTTCCACCTGCTGCTAACTGCCTACTTTATATGCCACTCTTCATGTCCTGCTTTATCAAATTTGCCTTAAGTTGTTCTACTTTTTTTTTTTTTAAATTTTTATTTATTTATTTATGATAGTCACAGAGAGAGAGAGAGAGAGAGAGAGAGAGAGAGGCAGAGACACAGGCAGAGGGAGAAGCAGGCTCCATGCACCGGGAGCCCGATGTGGGATTCGATCCCGGGTCTCCGGGATCGCGCCCTGGGCCAAAGGCAGGCGCCAAACCACTGCGCCACCCAGGGATCCCAAGTTGTTCTACTTTTGAAGTGAAGATGTAATCATAACAATTATGGTATTGTTAAAAGCTTAAAAGCCAGAGAATCAATAATCTCTAACATTTTGATATATTCCATTCCTTTTTCATATATATATTTCCTATAGTTATAGTTAAAGTATAAATACAGTTGTGCTTCCTGTTTTTTTTTCACTCAATAAATAAGGGGGAAAAACTATAGTTGAGGATAATATAGTAATGCAGGGGAGAGTGGGGGGACAACTAACCCAGTTGGAAGAGGAGAGAGTAGAAACGGCGGTGTCACAGCAATTTAACTGAATTTCTGAGGACTTGCTAGAGTGAACCAAGAGAAGGAGAGAAGAGGATTGGGCAAAGGCAGAGGGTGTGTAGAAGTAAGAGGCATGGAGCACTGTTGTCCATCTCAGAGACTGTGGGTAGTTCACTGGGGGCAGTGCTAAAGAGCCTGTGGCCGGTAGCTGATGCATCACAGGTTTGGGGCCAAGCAAGCAGCATGAATTCCATCTGTCAGTGATGGGGAGCCACGTTTGGACTTGCTTGGGTTAAATACAACAGTAAAATTGCTAACTTTTGATGGCATATATAGCTAATTGTCTACTCAATATTCAACCTCCTTTTCTTTCTAATAGGAGCCTGATTTCATTAAGGGTAGCAATAAGCCCAATTAAAATACTCAGCACCATCACCATCCTCTCCCCACCCCACTCCCTGCCCCCAGACTTCCTTATGGTCTGCAGAAGCTATATACCCAGTTCTGGACAATTAGATATAAGCAGGTATGCAAGGTTGCTTGGAAAGCCTTTTAACTTAGCTGACATATATCGCTTTTCCTTCTCTTCCCATCTTTCTTGTCTAGATTGAGGACACAAGTCCTAGAGGTAGAACAGCCATCTTTTGACTATGAAGAAGAAAACTGCACAAGTCTTGATGACTTTCTTGAGCAGCTTCACTTGTACTGGGCTGTATACCTCTTATATACATTTTATCATGAGAAGAAAATCAATCTTAGTTTGGTTAAGCTACTGAGTTGGGTTCATGTAACTGAATGTAATCCTATCTAATATAATATCATATCCATTTCTTGGAGTTTTTAAAAAGATTTTATTTATTTGAGATAGAGAGTAAGAGAGTGAGACAGTGACAAAGAGAGAGAGAGAGAGAGAGAGAGAAAATGAGAGCACACAAGTGGTTAGGGAAGGGCAGAGGAAGAGGGAGAAGCAGACTTCCTGTTGAGCAGGGAGCTTGATGGAGAGAGATCCCAGGACCCCAGGATTCCGACCTGAGCCAAAGGTACATGCTTAATCGACTGAGCAACCCTGGTGTCCCCATTTCATGGAGATTTGAAATGAATTTAGCATCTTAAAGATTCTGGGAAGTCCTACTTAACTATAACTTACTGTTAAGATTATTTGACTACAAAATCCTTTTTCTTCAGAACACTTAGTACATCTCACTGTACACGAGTAGTTCTGCGGAAGTCTGAAAATACTACTCTTTTTGTGTTGATCTAGCAGATGGATAGTCGTGACATTCCACAGGATACAGAAGATAGGAGGAATAATATGTTAGGGGAGAAAGATGATGAATTTAGTTTTGAATGTGTTGAATTTGAGGTGTCTAAGTAGAGCTGTCTGTTGATGATTGGATATACAGCCCTGAATCTCGTGATATTTGGAAATAAGCAGGTAGATGGTGGTTAATAAACTGTGATTGTCAAAGTAGAAAACATGATAGGAGTGCTTTAGCCTATGAAGAAATTGGCAGTCTAGTTTTGATCCCTTCCTCTAAATGTCTAGCTATGTCACCTCTCTTAAAAAAGGAAATGAAGAAGATGTCACGTAAAATCAGACACCCTGGACTTCAAATCCTAACTTGTCTGCTTACTTCGCTCTGTGACCTGGCTCAGGCACCTAACTTCCCTGACCTTCGGTTTCCCCATCAAAGAGTTGACAACCCCACCGTAAAGAGTCGTGAGAATTGTAAAGAATTCAACACTGTGCCTGTAAGTTGTAGCTGCTCCATCAATGCAAATTTCCCTCTCCCTTTAGCTAGAGGAGATCTGTGGCCTCATACTTTCATTTCTTGTGTGATGCTTTCATAGACATAGGGCAACATTTAAAATTAAGCCAGGGCAACCATTTAGCTTCTGCCTATTAAATATCTTTATATAACCTGAAGACGAGGGATGCCTGGGTGGCTCTGTCTGCCTTTGGCTCAGGTCGTGATCCCGGGGTCCTGGGATTGGGTTCTGCATTGGACTCCCCATGGAGAGCCTGCTTCTCCCTCTGCCTGTGTCTCTGCCTCTGTGTGTCTCTCATGAATAAATAAATAAAATCTTTAAAAAAAAGAAAATTCCAGGGTAGGTCAAAAGAGATTGTATGTACATGATGGATTTGTATTTTACTATTGAATGCATATAATAAAACCAAAAATGCTTCCTGTGTCTTGCTCTTGTCTACCATTTCATAAATATTAATTCATTTAATATTGATAATAATCTTATTAATTAGGTGCTATTATAATGCCCATATAGCCGATGAGGAAATGGTTGCACAGACAGGTTATTTATTTATCATTGCCCATAGTCACACAGGTTGTAGGTCATGGAGCCAGGATCAAGCCTGGGGAGTCAAGCCATCCATGCTCTTACCCACTATACTATTACATAAAAGACACGAATAAATGAAAGGAATCATTCATATTGTTGTTCTTTCATCCTCATGTGGCCTTTCGTCATTGTCGCTTTGTCTATTTTCTTATATTTAAAAGAGTAGTAACTTGTCTCTGAGCATCTTTTTGTCATTGTCAGAAATAGCAATATGTATGGAAAATGTCTGTTAAGAGCTATTTAGAGGAGAAAGTGTTCAAATTTTGTGTCAATACAGTGCTGTCCAGAGTAGCTATCTCTGTAAAAACAACAAACTATTCTTGTTTGTTTGAACTTTCTAGGCTCCATATAATTAATTTAAACATGAGAGAGCATGTGTGCCTTTTTTTTTTTTTTTTTTAAAGAAAAGTACTGCTTACTTTCTTGGAAGAGCACATGTAGTTTCAAAGGCCCTCACTCCCTTCCTAGGAATGAGCAGCTGTAGCCAGGAAGCACATGAAATAAGAAACAGTGCCAGTGGCAGGAGGCTTAGATTAAAGCTTAAGGAAATTCCCAAGATGATGCTTTTAAAGGGCAGAAACCAGGTAGGAAACAAAATATAGGATTATTTCAATGGAGATAATTCTTCATTTAATTTTCTCTCAGTAGTCTTCTAGTTCCAAGAGAGATAAGATTGTATTCATGGAAAATTGATGGATAAACATTGACTTCTTTAGAAAAAAAGTCTGAAAACCCATATTTGATCTCCAATGTATATTTATTGGATGGTCTAAATTTGGCACTTCTATCTTTCACATCACTTTCTCTCTCTGTAAATGCACACAGCTATTTGTATTCCCTCCCACACATTGATGCTTCAAGGATAAATGAGACCATGTTTATAGTCCCATGGAGGAAAGATACTAAGTATACTAAAAAATCACTACTGCAAAGTTTTTCCTTTCCTTGGAAATGTATAGTAACAACATGTATACAGTGTTGTTGAAGAGTCAAATTTTTCATAGAAGTGATTTTTATTTCAGAAAATAGGTATTTATCCCATTCAGGACTAACAGTTTCTTTTTAAACTTTTAACCATTTTTTCCAATTTTCCAATTTGAATTTGTTGACCTTTTTTCCTTTAAATTAATATTTACTGAATCCTCACTATCTAAAATATACTTTAATAGAACTTTCTCTTTCCTTTCTCTCTTTCTTTTTCTTTCTTTCTTTCTTTTTTTAAAAAGATTTTATTTATTTATTCATGAGAGACACAGAGAGAGAGAGAGGCAGAGACACAGGCAGAGGGAGAAAGCAGGCTCCATGCAGGGAGCCCAACATGGGACTTGATCCTGGGGCTCCAGGATCACACCCTGGGCTGAAGGCAGCGCTAAACCTCTGAGCCACTCGGGCTGCCTTCTTTTTCTTTTTCTTTTTCTTTTTCTTTTTCTTTTTCTTTTTCTTTTTCTTTTTCTTTTTCTTTTTTTTTCTTTTTCTCTTCTTTCTTTCTTTCTTTCTTTCTTTCTTTCTTTCTTTCTTTCTTTCTTTCTTTCTTTCTTTCTTTCTTTCCTTTTTCTTTCAAGATTTTATTTATTTATTCATGAGAGACATACAGAGAGAGATAGGCACAGACACAGGCAGAGGGAGAAAGCAGGCTCCATGCAGGGAGCGGAACATGGGACTCAATCCCGGGGCCTCCAGGATCAGGCCCTGGGCTGAAGGGGGCGCTAAACTGCTGAGCCACCTGGACTGCCCAAACTCTTTCTTTCTGATTAAACAAAATGTATTTTGTCTTTTATCAATGACCTTTCATCAATATATGAAAAGGAGATTTTAATTTGCTTCAAGGATAATATCAGCCAGTACCATGAAGCTGTTATGCATTTTGAGGCTACAGAAATATAAGCCCTAGACCTATGTTGAGGAAACTACTAGCTCTGTTTTACTCTACACCAATCCAGATAAACCTGGACTTGAGTCCTAGATGCACAGTATAAGACACTGAAAAACTGTAGTACATCTGATAGGGGAAGACAAAGATTGTGAAAGTTTTGGAAATGATGCAATATGGATAATTAAACAAACACCTGGAGAAGAGAATAGTTAAGTGGAGCAATAAAATGTGACTTCAAATCCTTGAATATCTATCAGAAAAGAAATCGGACCTATTCTGCATAGTCACAGAAAACTAAACTATAAAAGTAGGTAGAATTTTAAGAAGAGAGATGTCACAGCTCAATAAAACACTACCAAAAATGAAAAGGGCTGCTTCTGGGGCACCTGGGTGGCTCAGTGGCTAAGCATCTGCCTGTGGCTTGAGTCACGATCCTGGGGTCCAGGAACCGAGTCCCACATCAGGCTCCTAACAGGGAGCTTGCTTCTCCCTCTGCCTGTGTCTCTGTCTCTGTCTCTGTGTCTCTCATGAATAAATAAATAAAATTTAAAAAAAGAAGGAAAGAAAGAAAGAAAGAAAGAAGAAAGAAAGAAAGAAAGAAAAGGACTGCTTCTAGGCTTTTGTTTATTGATTTTTTTTGTATTTTTCTTTTTTTTTTTTAAGGCTTTTGTTTATTGAGATTTCTAGAGCAGAAACGGGATGACTATTGGACAGAGATTTTGTGGAGAGGTTTCCTATGGGGTGAGAAGTTGGGATCAAGGATCCCTAAGGTCCCCTCTGATGCTTAATATCATTCACTACATTAGGAACCTCACTCATTGTGATAAATTATAACAGAGTGACACCTTTCCAGCCTTTTGGGGTTTTGCCTCTACTAAATGGCCTCACTCAGATTGCTGAGGGTTTTGTTTTTTGGTTTTTGGTTTTTGTTTTTTTTTGTCCATATTGCTACCTTTTATAGTTCTGTCATTCTCCTTATTACCAGGTTGCCTCAGTTCATTTCTTGTTTTAATGTCATCCCACTTCATTCTAATTTGTTACTTCTACTCTGTTGTGGTCTAGGAAAATAGCATAACCAAGCTTGTTAACATCGCATGAATAATTTAAATGAATGTCTGAAGAGCTCTCCCACAAATAAGGCCTTTGGTGCATGGACTTTTTACCATCTATTTTAGTTCTTAAAGGCCCTTTTAGCTTTCTTCCAAGTTCTTGAGGGTATTTTAGGTTTAATTTGTCAAGTATGTGGCTCCTGGAAACTTGTTACAGAAATTCCATAAATTTGCTGAGCCTCCTACTAATTCATAAAATTAAAATAGAAAATTCTGAATCCATTACTGAAAATTTCCAAAATAATCATAGGCAATGATAATCTCATCATTGAGCAAGATTTTCCTTATGTAGGTAAACTTCCCCCGGACAGCTTCTTCAAAATGGAAATAGAATTTGTAACTAGACTATATGACTAGGTGAAATTGATTGGACTGCTAATTACTTTTCTCTCCCAAGCTGCTTCATATGGAAAGTACTGGTGTAAAGGTACAGATTCCTCTAGAATATGGGGAATCATTCTGATTTTATCAGTTTTCTTCTCATTCCTGTACTTATATATAGCAATAGTTTTAATATAACTCAATAAAAAATATTAAATGAAAACTTATTATATATCTAGCAGGTATATAAGAATATGTACATTCATAAACCTGTTATATATATAACATATATATATCTCAGTTAAGAATAATGAAGAATTTAAGAAAAACATAATAGTGTTTTATATAAAGTATGAAAGAAAGAAAGAAAAGGGCTTTGTCATTAAGGAACTTAACATCTTGTTAAAGGAAACAAGAACCAGTTATAGAGCAATCAAGGAAGTATCTTATCCAGGCAGGACTGGTACAGATAGTAAATGTTTCCGAAATCTGTAATGAGAAATGGAGTAGTTCTGCCTCATATAGTAGACTCAGAGCTTAATAATAAATGCGCTCTTCCTCTCTTTTTCAAATTTGCTTTGGCCATTAGATTAATACTGGTGCCATGAGCCTTTGTCTATTATAATTTCCTATCATTTATTTGGTAAAAAAGAATAATTTGGAGAAGTGTTTCAGTGACTCCAATGGGAGCATATCCATAAGATATGAAGAAAGCCCCAACACTGTCAATATTTGAAAACTCAATGGGTTTATTTTCTAAAGTGTTATACTAAGCAAAATAAGTCAATCAGAGAAAGACAAGTATCATATGGTCTCACTCATATGTAGAATTGAAGAGACAAAACAGAGGATCATAGGAGAAGAGAGGAAAAAATAAAACAAGACAAAATCAGAGAGGGAGACAAACCATAAGAGACTCTTAATCATGGGAAACAAACTGAGGGTTCCTGGAGAGGAGAGGGGTGGGAGGATGAGGTAACTGGGTGATGGACATTAAGGAGGGCAGGTGATGTGATGAGCACTGGGTATTATATAAGACTGATGAATCACCCACCCCGCTTCTGAAACTAATAATACATCATATGTTAGTTAATTGAATTTAAATAAAAAATAAAAAGCATGAAAAAAATTAAAATGTTCCACAAATTGCTGTACCATACCTTTGCCACTCCCCAGTATTTGCCAAAGGAATAATTTTAATGTCTCCCAGACAGATGAAGCTGACCTCATCCCAGTTCTTCTTGGGAGATACAAACTTCTTACATATCCCCAGGTGAGTCATGAAATATACTACTTGAGACCCCAAACTCTGAATTGTCATCATCAGTAACACACAACCCAATGGTATCTGTAATGTAGTTAATTTTCTGAGAAATATTCAAAGGTACAAAATGAGCAGGGCAATAAAAACAGGGCTTTCTACCAAACTTTTGCCTATCCTTCTGGATGTGTGCATAGAACTATGTTTTCACAGGACTTGCAAATGTCCCAGACTGAAGTACTATTTAATCTCCTCCCATAAGCAGCAGTCCTGAGCAATCCTCGCTACAATTAGCTGCTTCTGGTTGCTACTAAATTGCTCCTCCTAACTTATTTCACAACATTATTGTTTCACAGCACAACACATTCTGTATGGAGTGAAAATGTTTGGAAAGACCAGTTTCTCTTTATCATGCCCCCGCCTCTAGACAAGGATGTTTCCAACTGCCCACTAGCCAGCCAATCCTGGGACTCTTTTAGTACCTTGAGTTTGAATTAAGGAACACCTTTTACGTCAAAACGGATACACCTCGGGTAAAGTAAGCATTGACACGTTTAGCCCAGATGCCCTCCCCCGCCCACCAACAGCGAAGGCCACTTAGCAGTTGGTGCGCTTTCCAAAGCCCGTGGCCCGGAGCGGGCTTGGGGGGTTCCTCTCCTGGACCGTGAGACTCCGAGGGAAGGGGTGGCGGAGATGGGGAGTGGAGGGGAGGGTTTGTTTTGCTGGGGGATGTGGGAAGTAGGCGCTCGCCTGTTTCGCGGTTTTTTAAGCCCCTTGGCATGCCCTGACCTGATCAAGAGGGAGTCGACTGCTCTCTGGAATGTTCCGGGAGAAGGTGGGAGACTGCTTCCCAGAAGAGGCCTGTGGGTGCTGGAGGGCACCGGGGGGGTCACGCGGGGAGATGCAGGGCAAGCGCCGGGAGGGGCAGGAGGGGAGGCGGGGGCGAGGGCGGGCGGGACGGGCGCAGCGAGGCTTCGGGGGCGGCCCGCGGGGCCAGGAGACCCCTCCCCGGGCGCGGTGGCGGCGGCGGCGGCGGCGGCGACCCGGCAGCGCAGGCTGCACCGCCCCGGCTGTCAAGCGAGCGCGGGGGGCGGGCAGGAGGAAGGGGTGGAGGTGCAAGGGGAGGAGGGCTGGCACCGGAGCGCCGCGGTGTCGGTGCAATAAAAATGCATCCCATGGAACTGCCCGTGGAGAAGGACGGGACCGAGCCGCGGCAGCGAGAGGAGGTGGTAAAAGCGGAGGAGGACGCCCAGGCGGCGGCGGCGGCGGCGGCGGCGGCGGCCGGGAAGTGAAAGGTCTCGGAAAGTTCAGCGGCTGCTGCGGGCGCCGAGCCCCGGGCTAGCCGCGGAGGAGCCGCAGGACCGCTCCGCGGGGGCCGCGCGGCCAGGCCGGCTATGGTCCCGGGGCTCCCGTCGCCCCCGAGGTGCCCGGGCCGCTCCAGGCCGGTGCGCGAGGGTCACCCCGCCGCCCCGCGCGGCCCCGGCCCGCGGCTCCCGGCAGCCGGCGCCCGCTGACCGAGCCTGGCGCCCCAGGAGGGGGAAGGAATCAAGAGCCCCAGTTCTTCCCGAGGACTGTCGGCGCTTCATCCCCCCGCCCGGCCCGCGTCCTCCCGGCTCCTCCCGGCTCCTCCGGCTCCTCCGGCTCCTCCGGCTCCTCCCGGTCCTCCCGGCCATGGGGAGCTGCGCGCGGCTGCTGCTGCTCTGGGGCTGCTCCGCGGTGGCCGCAGGTGGGTGGTGACGCTGCCGGGCCCCCACCCCTCTCCCTCGCGCTCTCCCTTCCCCACCTCGGGACTCGGGCCGCAGGGGAGTGCGGGCTGGGAGCGCCAAGCTCAGCTCCCGAGGATGAAATGAGTGGCCATGTTCCGCCTCTTTCCCCCCGGGTCTCTGCAGTTTAAAATACTATTGATTTTTTTGCAACTGCGATGCACATGCCCTTGGGTAACCCGATATCCTGGGTGCGCTCGGCCGGGGATCCCGCGACCTTGGTTTCTTTCTCGGTTTGGGCTTGTGAAAAACTGCCCTTTCCACTCTGTGAGGGAACAAAGGACCCAGCTCGCCATCCCCCGGCACTTCATGGCCTGAGGAATGATGGGGAGGGATGGCCCGGCGACCCCGGGCGCGCGTGGGCCGCGGCTGCTCTCCCGCGGAGAGCCGTCGCCGTAGTCCCCGGCCTCGCGCGGGGCACGAGGGAACCAGGTAGGCACACCTGGGCGGGGGTGTGCCCTCCACCGTGGCAGTGGCCGGAACGCGCAGAGCCCGGGCTGGGACGAGAGGCGGCGGTCGCCCTGGGTGCAGGAGCTGGCTGGCCGTGCCCTGGGAATTGGTACCCTGGCTGCGGCTCCGTGGGAGGGCGGAGGCGGGTCTGCTCCCGGGCTGGGGAACTGGACGACCGGCAGAGGCCGTCCCCCTCCTACTCCCATCCCGGCTTTCCCGGGCTGCCCGTGGCCACCGGTTGCTAGCGCGCCGTTTCTAAATTCGGGAGCCCCTCCCTCTGTCCCTCTACCCCCCCCCCCCCCCCGCGGGTCACCTGGTTTCCAATTAGGAGTAAGTGCAGCTCAGTGAGTGAGGGGGAAAGCGCGTGAGGGACTCTTCAGCCATCCAGTCTCTAAAACGTTTCTCGTTTGCTCTAGAAAGGGGAGTGTGGGCTGGAGGGATGGACTAGTGGACAGGGAGCGCTGACGCGCTGTGCCTTCCCCTGGGCTTCTTCCACTCTGGCCCCAGAGACGCTGGCGCACAGGAAAGCAGAGTCGTAGAATCTTCACCCCAAATCGGTCAGACTCAGGAGCATCCTTGCCACACTTGAATAGTCACTTCTTTAGGGATCTCCTAGTACTTTGTCCACTGATTATTTATCTGGCTCCAGTCGTTTCTGTACTTCGGAGTTTGGAGGCATTTAAAATGATTCAGTACTTTCCCCCAAGGAGCCATTAAAGGTCTAAGATTTTACTTCAGTTCTTCTTACTGATGCACCCCCTGGCTGCATTGATGCGTGCTCCCCCAACCACAAAGTGAACTCTATTAAAACCTTTCCCTTTTCAAACCCTGTTATGGCAAAAAACATGCAAGCAATCAAGAGGTTGTAAATAAATATCACAAGGCAAGTGTTTCAAGTCAAAAATACTTGTACGGGCAGTATATGATTTTCCCCGAAATGCTTTACAGGTGAGTCATAGCACACTGTGTGTTTGGGTGATCCTGGCCACAAGCAACTGTTGCTCCAGCTAATCAGAACAGTGGCAAACAGTCCAGGCATAATGCACATTTGAATTTGACATTGAAAAAAATATGCCTAAGGAAGCCCTTTCTTTTGGTTGCAGAGGCTATGTGGGGCCGGGGATTGTCAGCCAGTGTGTGAAATGTGTGTTTTAGTCTAAGCTGTCATTTGGCTTCTCCAGCAGTACAGTGATAACAGTTCAGAGGTGCTCTTTCTTAAGAAACAAACGTTCAATTAGCCAGAATTTGGGGTTTGACTTCCTTTTCCTTCTTTCCTTCTCTGTTTTAACTTTTAAAATAGATGATTTTGCTTAAGGTATTCATAATTAAAATGACAAACCCAAATTAAAGGATTAAAATATGCAGTCAGGATGTTAATAAGTGGATAATGTTTATCATTTTAAGCAATTTTGAAACATTAAAGTCTGTTGGACCTTTGTTTGGGTGGAAGCACATGTTTCTTTAAGAAAGTGTTTTAGTTCACAGATAATGTTTAAAGGTGCTGTTAGTGGCTGCCAGACTGTAAACATTCTCCTGTTAAGCAAACAGGCAACCACTATGTAACTTGTCATAGGCAGAAGCACTGAAAGGGCAGAGAGCATGTCAAATAAGCTTTTCTGCCATTTGGCAGTTTAGAGATTTTTTTCTTAGTTATATTTACTTAATATTAAAAATAAACATTATGCATCTGAACTCCAGTGGTTTCTAGTTTTGCCTTCCTAAGTGAGATCCCATTGTTTATTGATTAAATATCTCATATTGCTTTTCCTAGGGAATTTGTCCCTTCACATTGTTGGATTAAAATATAATAGAATTCAACATTTCCTCCTTAATGCATTCTAATAAGCATATTAGATAATGCTAAGGACTAAAATTATATTTGAAAGACTTAAATTGGGTGATCTTAAAAACATTCTTGTTTTTTGGTATTATTTAAGTCATTACTTCAAAACAAATAAGTATATATCTAATATACTGAATACTTAAATCTTTTAAGTACTAGAAAGCCAAGTACTTAAAAGATTTAGGCCCGTCATCTTTCCACAATGTTTCCATTTTCCTTCCTCTCTCTTGCCCTTTGTCTGAAGTGATTTTTTTCCCCTTTATGTGAATCTGACATAGGAACGTGAAATGCATGCATACACACATGCACGCTCACACACTTGTAAATACAAATGCAGCATAAATGTAGAACAGTATTCATGCTCAAATTTGATAGAATTTCCTCTTTAGCGGAAGTCGTAAGGTCTTTGGGGATATCTTGTTGAAGACATAAGAGCTTTCCAGATGGGTTTGTCTTGAATAACATATGCTTTCCCTTTCCTAGGACTGAGTGGAGTAGCTGGAGTGAGTTCCCGCTGTGAAAAAGCCTGTAACCCTCGGATGGGAAATTTGGCTTTGGGGAGAAAACTCTGGGCAGACACCACCTGTGGTCAGAACGCCACCGAACTGTACTGCTCCTATAGTGAGAACACTGATCTGACTTGTCGGCAGCCCAAATGTGACAAATGCAATGCTGCCCAGCCTCACCTGGCTCACCTGCCAGCTGCCATGGCAGACTCATCCTTCAGGTTTCCTCGCACATGGTGGCAGTCTGCTGAGGATGTGCACAGAGAAAAGATCCAGTTAGACTTGGAAGCAGAATTCTACTTCACTCATCTAATAATGGTGTTCAAGTCGCCCAGGCCAGCAGCCATGGTACTGGACCGGTCCCAGGACTTTGGGAAGACATGGAAGCCTTACAAGTACTTTGCAACTAACTGCTCGACTACATTTGGCCTGGAAGATGATGTTTTCAAGAAGGGAGCTATTTGCACTTCGAGATACTCCCATCCTTTTCCATGCACTGGAGGAGAGGTAAGACCACACATTTAACTCTCCGCTGTAAGTAAGGGAGAAAAATGTTACCAGCCCACATTTCTTTTTAAAGCATGGAGGTATACTTGTAGCAACATGAAAGAAATTAGAATTTTTCATGAGCTTTATTTGTCATAAATTACTTCTCACCCTTAGATATGGATGAGTAGTCATTTTCAAGCAGGTTGTCCACTGGATGGGTTTAAGTTGGAATTCTAAGGTTTTAATTTTCTTAATTTTAAGAAAAAGTAGACATACAACATCACTACTCCATCTTAGAGGTTTAAAAGGCTAATGATTTCTTCAGTTAAAGAGACTACTTACTGTAATTCCTAAGGAACAAGAGTTACTGAGACAGCCTGTTCCTGGAGTACATGCACGCTGGTATCTTCCTGAAACTGTTAACGTAAATAGGAAGTAAATAAAACTAAAGCCAAGGGAGAAAAACAATCTGTCAGAAGGATACTTTTGTATAACACTGGAGTTTTATTGTTAAGATTACAGGAATGCATTGCAAACAAATGAAGGTAGTTTCTTTTAAGATACAAAACTTCTTTTTGGACTCCCAGACATTATCAGTTGCAGTTTAGGGACTTCCTTCTATCCTAAACTGAAAATCATCTCAATCTCATTTTGCAAAACAGCCTCCTTAGCTACTAGCCCAATTTCTATATGGAATGTTTTCTCCTTGTTTCATATTTCCTCTTCCCTAAAGGGGAAACAGGTCTTTTTTTTTTTTTTTTGGTCTTTTTAAGATATTTTAAGATATATTTCCAGGTATACTTATATACCTGGAAAGCCACTCCCCTCACCCCAGCCCAGCATTATGAAGATATTTAGAGGAAACTAAGTTAAGCGAAAGCAGATTAAGAGAATAAAATACCACCATGTAGATCCATTAATATGGACTCAGATGGGTGCCTGGCTGGCTCAGTTGGTAGAACTCACTCAGGGTCATGAATTCAAGCTCCATGTTGGGTGTAAAGTTTACTTAAAAAATAAAATAAAGTTTAAAAATACTGATTCAGAGAAAAAGAGAAGAGAGAATATAATCTTTCTAATTCTGGTACATGTCATGAACACACAGACTAAATTAGTGGTTCTCAGGCAGGGGTGATTTTGCCACCCCCCTAGACCATCCCAGGGGACATTTAGCAATGCCTGAAGACATTTTTGTGGGGGCGGAGGGACACTCCTGGCATCTAGTGGGTATAGGCCAGTGATGCTGCAAAACCTCTTACAGGGCACAAGACAGGACCACTCCCACTCCCAACAAAGAATTCCTAGCCCCACATGTTAATAATAGTACCAAGGCTGAGAAAGCCTGGACTGTGTGTGAGGCAGAAGTCCAATGTATATAGTACGAGAGCTACACAGACTAAGATAAGCTCTCTTCTAGTAGTCCTTTGTATCACTCCTCACCGGCTTCCCAGATGATGGTACTTAGTTAGCATTTATTGAGCCCTGACTATGTGTCAGTGTCACTAATTCTGCCTTTGGTTTGGGGAAAGGGATGGTTGCGAGCGGCCTAATGAAAAGTTGGTTTGGGAACTTCTCCCCCCTCACCTCGCCCCAGCCACTGCCATAGACATATATGGCTTTTGCCATATAATTCAGCGACTTCTGTGTGCTCCCTGCAGACCAGGCACAATGCTGCTGGTGTGGGAACCAAGTGGGATATGACACAAACAGCACACCGATGATTTTTCATTCTTCTTCTTGGTCTCTAAAGTTGGCTTCAAGGGTGTCTGGGTGGCTCAGTCGGTTAAGCACCTGACTCTTGGTTTTTGGCTCAGGTCACAATCTTAGAGTCGTGAGATAGAGCCCCGCATGGAGCCCCGGGTTGGACACTGCGCTCAGTGCAGAGTCTGCTTGAGATTCTCTGTTTCTCTCTCTGTCTCTCTCTGTCTCTCTCTGCCCCTCCTCATGTGTGTACGTGCGCAAACTCTCTCTCTCAAATAAATAAATAAATAAATAAATAAATAAATAAATAAATAAATTTTTTAAAATAAATTTTAAAAAGTTAGCTCCATATTATAGGTTATGTGCACCCTTCCATGATGGACATTTTTAAAGATACCAAGACAGGAAAGAGACGGATAAATTAGACTCATTGTTTTCTTATGTGGAGAACACTTTGTGTTGCAAACAAATGAATGGCTTGAACTCTCAAATTGCATTGGAATTGATCCACATGCTCATATCGGTTGCCTACAGCTCAGTGCTACTGGGCCATGTGTATCTATGAAGGAACAAAAATACAGTTTCAGTAACCAGATGGCAGGCATGTTTGCTTAGCAAATATCACATTGAATGTATTACAATGGCCCAGCAATTACTTAGAAATAACTAAAGTAACATTTATTTAACTTAGGGTAGAAGCAAAAGCTTATATTCTTTAAAGCCAATCTACTTATTGTCATCAATGCTTTTTACATCAAATTTCAAGCAGAGAGGACTAAAATTTAAGTTAGATATTTTGCCTTTTATATCCAGTTTTTGTCATCTTTTATGTCCAGTTAAAAAAATCAAGAATCATCTGCTTCCCTCCAAAGTATTTTTGCAAGTAGACAAACCATCATAGAATTTCTTCCCTTCAGAGCACAGGTTTGGAACTTAACTGGAGTTTCAATTCAAGAGTCTCCCTCCTGAGTTGGAGAGTAGAAGAGTCTTCCTCAAAGATAAGGATCAGAGGACACCTCCCTGGAGGTGATTACTACCCATGTCTCCTGTGTTGCTTTGGAATATAAGTTAGTGCTGAGCTACATACTAATTTTACATACAACTCTATATCTTTGGAAATTGACTGATCAGAAAAATTGGCCAATACCCTCGGGTCAAAGAAGTAGTCTCAAATTTCCTTTTTTTTTTTTTTTTATTATTTATTTTTATGATAGGCACACAGTGAGAGAGAGAGGTAGAGACACAGGCAGAGGGAGAAGCAGGCTCCATGCACCGGGAGCCCGACGTGGGATTCGATCCTGGGTCTCCAGGATCGCGCCCTGGGCCAAAGGCAGGCGCTAAACCGCTGCACCACCCAGGGATCCCTAGTCTCAAATTTCATTTATTGCTTATTTATAATGTAGACCTATATTTTCCTCCGTTCAATGTAAGACTTCTGAGGACTTCTCTAGGTATTATCCTACCACTAACATAAATATATCCCAGACTTAATTTGTTGTCATTATTCATTCCAAAATACTTCTTTGGGCTTTTAGGGCCTTAGAAAGACCTGTAGCTTCATGTCTAAGAAATCAGATACCTCCATCTTCGGAGTTGAAGGCACCAGTCATCTGAAAGAGAACTTTTAAAAATAAAGGCCTCAAAAGCCACCCAGAAGAATACTTTTTAAATCAAGTTAAATCAAAGTTAAATCTGCTACACAGCCACCTCTTAAACCGGTTAGCAGTTACGACAAATGGTTGCCCTACAATGTGTCTCCTTGGCAGGAGAGGAGACTATGGCTTGCTTTGAGGCGAAGTGATTTACTGACAACATTGCATTAGTTAGTTATATGGCAGAGGCAGGGCTAAATCATAAGTCTTCTGATTGTAAGTCTAGTGTTTGTTCCACAAATCAATGTTTTCTCTTCATTAGTGATCCCCCAAGAACTGCTCGCAGAGAGATGTATGCATATTTTTCTCTACTTGCTCACTCTCTGACTACCATTTGTTATTCATTTGGATGTGACATGAAGATGAAAAAGGAGGTGCCAAACAGCTTTCTCCTGAGCAGGAATGTCCTCTGAGATATCAGTGGTGTTTTGGGAATAAAAGGTTCCATGACCAAACTAGGTTGGGAAACACTGACTAGGTTTAACAAAATTAACATCTATAAATACATAAATGTTCTTCTTTTATGTTCTGTGTCTCCAAGTGAGAAATATAAGATGTAACATTCCCAAACTTATTTGCCCAACAAAACTTTCTTTTTGCAGAACTCCAATTACTAGCTTTCAGAGCCCCAGAGATCCACAGAGCACAAGTTGGGAAAGGCTGGGATGGAGCTATTAATGCTCCCAAAATCCTGATAGAAGGACAGATGAGGGAGAAGTTGTTCAAGGGATACAAAGTTCCAGTTGTGCAAGATGAATGAATTCTGGAGATCTAGTGTACAGCAATGTGACTGTAGTTAACAATACTTCGTTGTGTGCTTGTAACTTGCTAAGAGGGCATATCAAGTGTTCTCACCATACATATGCAAAAAAGTGGTAACTATCTGAAGTGATGGGTATGTTAATTAGCTTGAACATGGTGATTATTTCACAGTGTATGTGTACATCAAGTCATCAAACCATACTCCTTAAATATATTTCTCAATTTTCACATATACCTCAATAATTTTTAAAAAGGCACAGGGAGGGGATCCCTGGGTGGCGCAGCGGTTTGGCGCCTGCCTTTGGCCCAGGGCGCGGTCCTGGAGACCCGGGATTGAATCCCACGTCGGGCTCCCGGTGCATGGAGCCTGCTTCTCCCTCTGCCTGTGTCTCTGCCTCTCTCTCTCTCTCTCTGTGTGACTATCATAAATAAATAAAAATTAAAAAAAAAAAGGCACAGAGAGACATGGTGCTTGGCATGGTTTGACATCAAGCCTCTATGACTATTAGGGGCTTCATCTCCTGTTTAGCTGGAGCAGTAGGTAATAATAACTTTGAAGCTGAAGATGAGAGGTTAATAGGCTTTTTTGGTGATTCACAGAAGCACCTTGGACCCTGTCTTGGGTACAGGGAACAGAGAGAAGTGAGGAGGTGCAGCAAGTCATTTTAGTTCTGCACAGTGAGGCCTCATGCAACTAGAGTTTCTATTGTAACTGTTTAGGAGGCTGTGAGGTCACCACAGTACCTCTAGGGTGATGGAGTCATCTTCTCCTTAGAAGTGACCATTGCTGCCCCCTGCCCTATTAACTCACTGCAAGAAGAACTCTATTCAAAACTGGATAGCAACCAACTAAACCACACAGATTTTTTCCCCTCCAGGGCATTATGAATATAAAACATTCAAAGGGAGGCAGCAGTACAGAGAAGCCAAGAACAGAAGGCTGGTCCTAAATGAAGCAGTAGGGAAGGATTGTGTCAGCTTTATTTGCCTCTGTATCCCCCGCACTTAAGCACATTGTTTGGATCACAGTAGGCACCCAACAAATCTGTAATGGAATAAATGAGCATGAACAAATGAGTGATATGACAAGTAGGAGAATATCCTTAAATGACACAGGGGGAGGAATGATTATAAGCCTTGGGTGATGGGGGGATAAGATTCAGAAACCTGATTAACATGGAGAAGTTGAACTGGTAAAAAATATGAGATAAGTTGTGGTTGGGAAAGGCAATTAATGGAGGACCTTAAATTATGTTTATGCATTCATTTGTCCATCAAATAATTTTTGGGCTATTATGTATCTGATGCCATTACAGGTGCTGGGGATATGGTGGTGAACCAAAGGGATAAAAGTCCCTGTCCCCATGAAGCTTAGGTACCGGGGGAAGGGAGGTGGAGAGAGGACAGACAAAAAATACTTAAGCAAAATATATAGTATGTCAGAGTGTGATATAAGTACCAAGGAAAAAATCAAACAAGGCAGAGGATGGGGAGTGCTAGCAGGGAGGGCTTGCTGTTTTAGACAGATTGAAGAGTTCATGTTTGATGGAATAGTCCATGACAAGAGCTCTGAGATCCTGGCAAGTTTTCTCGAGTGAACAAAAATCTATAATTAAAGGTCCCGTGTTTTTCAATCTGTAGATACGGAAAAATGAAGTTGTGTGTTATACTGACAAACATTGTTAAAAATCCCTCTTGCTAGTGTTTCTTAGAATGAGAGCATTTGAAAAGGAACCTAAATGTCATCAATGGAAAAACACATGACTGATGAGTAATCTGAAGCCTACAGGGAGTTAAATGACTTGTCTATAATTACTCAGCTGAAATCCATGTTTCCTGACGTTTAGCCCAGTGCTGTTTCCACTATACTAGTTTGAAATTCCTTTGCCCCAAGTCAGGTAGTGTGAAAGATACAAAAATGATATACATTGTTTTCCTCCACCATCCTTATAGTCCACTGTAAAAGATTACAATCCTGGGTAAGAGATTAAACATGATCATTTTGGGGCTGATTTATTAAATAATATGAGAGAGTACATGATTAATTTCCAGATACATTATGCAAATAATATGCCTTTCAAAATCTGAGCATTTTGAACATCCTTTGAAGGATGTCTCTTTGGCCATAGAAAAGATAACACTTCAATACCTTGTGGTAAAGTCAGTATGGCACAAGTGTGCAGAACGTGATAAATTACTTAATCAGGTTTTTGCAGGTATTTGCATTTATAATATGCTAAGCAATATTTATATTTTTAGCTGAAAAGATAAAGTAATACATGAGTCAGAATGGTTTCTAAACACTACTCTTTGGTTAGCTACTTGTTTACTTCAATTAGTGAAATCAACTTGTGCCTATTTTTGCAGCAACAATGGCCATGAATCATGGTGGCAGGTTATATCCATGTGCGAAGCATTCTGTAAAGTGCACATATCCATTATTCTCACAAGAACCCTTGTTAGTTGGGTCCAGTATTAACCCTATTCTACAGAAAAATAAATTGAGACTTAGTGAGTCAGAGTAACTTGGTCAGACTCAGATAAGTAATGAGCTAACCCATGCCAGAGCTGGGATTATTAGCTTGCCTTAAAATTATTTATAGGATTAGGTTTTAGTATAACTAAAACAATTTTTAAAAGTAAACTAGTAACTGCTCTAAGTAATTTTTCTAATAAAGTTATTCATCCAGTGTATTAATGTTTTACTTTGAACCATATTCTTAGCTCTAATTTATTGAACTTCCTTGAAAATAAAATGTTGTATATAGTTGTTTAGAGTGCTTCGATTATCCACACCCTAGGGATACTCCCTTCCTAGAGGGGTGGGGCTAGAGATTTATAACAGTGTTCTTTAAAAAAAAAAAAAAAGCCTTTAGTTTAAAGGAAATCCACAGGGTGATTTTTAATTAAAATTATTTAAAGAAGCTATGTAGGGCAGCCCGGGTGGCTCAGCGGTTTAGCGCCGCCTTCAGCCCAGGGCATGATCCTGGAGACCCAGGATTGAGTCCCATGTCGGCTCCCTGCGTGGAGCCTGCTTCTCCCTCTGCCTGTGTCTCTTATGAATAAATGAGTAAAATCTAAAAAAAAAAAAAATAAGGAAGCTACATAAAAATTAGAATAAACCCAGAGATTAAATCATAAACTTTGATTTATTGATTTCAAAGAGTGGACTTGTCTTCCAAAAATACCTCCTTCCTAGCTGTTAAAAAAAAGTCTGTTAGCATCTGTTCTGTTTGCTTTGCATTTGTCCAATTAGATGGTTTAACTTTGTTAGTATTTTCTTAAAATATTCTGGAAACTTTGAGAAATCAGATTATAAAATGCTGATTCACATTGAAAAATTAAGGCCAGACAATGAAGAGCAGATGAGGAGCGGCACCTGGAGGTCAGGTATATCTGGACTACAAGAGGCGTTTCTTACCAAAGAATGGAAAGCTCTAGAAACCAGAATGGTGGTGTTAGGGATTGAGGGCTGTGGAAGATGAGGAAAGTGCATTATGACAGAGAATATAGAAACCGCTTCTGATGAATAATCATTAAGTGTCTGAAAACTCAGTAAATATCACCTCTCCCTCTGGAGTCTGCACCCCCATGCACTCTATGTCCCTCACATGTAACTATAATATCATGTCCCTTATCTCTTCTACTCCTATAGTGCTTACTTCTTGAGGAACTTTATCCCATCTGTCATTGTATATGCCCTGTGGCTCCCAGCCCCCCAGTCTCTGTACCTGACACAGGTCTCTGCAAGGCATAACTGTCCAAAGTACATTTATTGAATTGAATCATATGAAAAAAACTACCTGTAAAGTAATAATACTGTTTATTAACTGTGTTGGATGTTACACATCTACTAAGCACTGATCTTTTCCAAGTAGTCATGATTAATTCATTCTTTCTATAAATATTTGTAAAGTGTCTCCTATATGCCAGCCACTATTTTTGGAGTTGGAGATACAGAGAAAAAAAAAAAAAATCCTGCCCTTGAGCTTACATTCTAAATGTACAGTGCTAAACAAGGTAAAACATATAGGATGTTAGAGTGGTAAGTGGAAAGGAAAAAAATTAAGCAAGAGAAGGGGCCAGAAAGTGGCGAGGAGGTTTTTGATGTTTAGAAAGAACTCCCAGGGAAAGCGTTGCTGAGATTTTGGATAAGGACCTGAAGGAAAGCACAAGTGAGAAGTGGACATACCTAGGGAAAGAGTAAAGGCCCCAAGGAAGTGTGCCTGATGCCATCAGGACAGTGAGGAGGCTGGTGTTGATGCAGAAAGGTAGAGGTACAGCATAATAGGTGAGATAAGAGGTCAGAGAGATATTTAGAATGTGGGGCCTCAAAGTAGGTGTCACGATGGCCCAAATTTACACCTAGATCAGTTAAAGCCTGTTAATTATTTTCAGCATCCCTTTTCGTTCTCCCAGTAGTCCCAATTTGTACTATAAAGTATTATAAATTATTACCATAAGATCATTGGTTTTTACTCTGAATGATATTGGAAGCCATTGGAGGTTTTAAGCAGAGGGAAGAAATGAACAATTTATTTTTAATAGGACCACTTTGGCTTATGTGTTAGAAAAGACCAGAGAGAGAAGCAGGGAGACCGGCTAGGATGCTGTGGTGATAATTCAGGCTAGATCTAACAATATGTGGACAAAGGGTAGTGATGGAAATGGTGAAAAGTAGTTGATTTCTAGATCTAGTCTATGGAAAGAGCTAACGTCATCTGCTGACAGGTTGGATGTAGTGTGTGAGAGAAAGAGAGAAATAAAGATGCTTCATTTACCTGGAAGAATGAAATAGCCATTTTCTGAAGTGGAGAAAACTCTAGGGAGGCAGATTTAGAGAGAAGTGCCAGAAGCTCATTTCTGGACACATTAAGATGTTGCCTATGAGATATCCAAGTGGAGATAGTGAGTAGGCAGCTGGGTCTGTGAGTTTAGAGTTCAGAGGAGAGGTCTGGACTACTCTTTAAATTTGGGAGTCATCAGTATAGAGATGATATTGAAAACCATGAAACTGGGTGAGATTATCAGGGAGTGGGTATGGATGGAAAAGAAGGAAGTCCAAGAACTGAGTCCAGGGGAGGATCAAACTTAGTCCATTGATGCTGCCATTACCAAAAACAAGACAAAACAAAACAAAAAACCACTCTTGCAAATCCCAAGGCTTTTATGAAAACCAGTCTTGCCAGTCTAGGGGGTCCAATGTTTGTTTAATTAAGAAACAGCATGCACTGCATAACATTGACTTTCCACAGTCAGGATGGCCAATGCAAATTCTAAAATGACAAGTGTGAGGGAAGGCTTAGGAGCTGCAATTCTAGGTTATCAAAAGAAGGGAAAGTGCTGATTGGATACTGAATGAGGATGGAGGAGGGGGAGGGAAGAGTACTGAAGGGGAAAGTTGCTTTCAGGGACCTTCAGATTTTAAGGGCCTCATTTCGTTTTGATCTATCCAACTCTTCACCCTCTTCTTAAAATTGCAGCTGCAGGAGCAATTTTTTGGAATGATTACAAAAGATTATTTTTCGAGTGCCCCTGGGCCATCCCAGTATTGGAAATTAAAATGTAGCATTGTACACATTTTTTCCTGCTTAGTGTGTTATGAAACTTGATTTTCAGAATGTGACAGGGGACATCTACCTAAGGCATGGGAGCTATACAGTTAGTCCCATTTAAATACGTGTTTACACTGTCACAATTTTTAATGTGTTTTAATTAATGCTTTAATTAATGCTTACCATATTAATGTTTAATTATTTTGCTAAGAAGGGAAAGCCAACATTTAGAGATTGTGGTGGGAGGTGCCAGTTTCTGTGTCAGGCATTTTGCATACGTCTTTCTTTATCCCTGAGAAACAAACTCTTTTCCTGGATGCTTTGTCTTGTTAAGGAACAAACAAAAACAAAACACCAACTTTCTTTCTATATCATAATTCTCTTCTCTTCCTAGCCTTCCTGCAAATGATAGAGGAACAGAAGCCTTTTCAGGTCAGGCATCAGCTGTGTTTGCTAATGTTACTTTACACTTCATAATTACAGCTCCTAAAACAATAAAATAATTGTGAAAAATACTCACATGCTTTCTACATGACATCATGTTCATTTGTGCTAACACTGTATCTTTTGGCTGCCACTGAAAAGGGCTTCTACATTTAAAATTAGGTTGGAGAGAATGTAGTCACTCTCTTATACTGTTTAATATCCATTAAGAACTATTGTTTCCATTTATTCCAGCCAATCTGATCCTTCTGGGGTCCTTGAGGTTTTCCATCAATTCCTCTTGTAATTGTTGCTGTAATTCTCTCATGTGACCTCTCCATATCCCTATCTCCATATGAAAGCAGAAGTCAATGGAGGACATTTCAAACCAATGATCTATTAGAAGAACCAGACACCTCACTCCCCAGGAACCTTCAACTTTTTTGTTTCCCACCCCGAAGGGTGCAACATTCACCTCTTTGTAGCAGTAGCTTCCTCCAGGATGATTATCAAAGTTCAGGAGAATGTAAGCCCACTGGGGTTCCTTTGGGTGGAGTGAAGTAAGGAGGTAGAGTTTGCAAAAACAAAAAAACCAAAAAATTGCAAGGTGACTGTCAACTCCCGCTCCCCAATTCCTTTCCTTCCTACGTGCGCTATCACTTCTGGTTTGTTACTTATGGCCATTTTTCTTTCACATTTTCACTTCTTTCCTGAAGGCATCTAGTTTTGCCCCATCAGACCACTGCTTTGATCTCTTCTCTGGCTCAAAATATGAACCTGTCTGTGAAGATGAACATGACACCTAGCATGCCACCATGATTTTCTCTCTGGAATCTTCTATCTCTTCCCTCAACTTCTTTGCCCCCTTGTGTTCCCATCACATTCCAATTCTACTGTTCACCTTCTTGCTCCTTCAGCTAGACAGCTGAACTCCACTGGGAAAAATTAAAAACACAATTGTACTGAGAGACGCCTCTATGGA